>NW_004567106.1:20164333-20179164 GCF_000260355.1 Condylura cristata | reverse complement strand
AAGAAAAGTAACTCTTTGGCAAAATCTAGAAATGGCAACTAGAGATTATGAATTAAGTGTTCCTAAGAGTGATGATGACCTTGGCATCAGGACATTATTAAATAAACTGTTATTGTGAAGTGATGTTTTTCTCCACCTACTTTATTCCTTATGGAGTTTCTCTCAATCCAAATAAGAACAAAGGAGGAGTTAGCTTCAGCTGTTTTGATCCCAGTCTTTTGTAACAGAAGTCTCTATTGCAAAGTATTTAAATTTAGAGTGAAGCCAGGGTAAAAGGCAAGTAAGAACCAGCAATTTGATCATGCAGAGACCTTAATGTACCCAGGAACACTTAAAGGACTTAATCTATTGAAAATAAGCATTGATAGTTTCCTATACAGGCTATGTCTATAGGTTTATGTAGAGTATGAACCAGGAAATGATGGTTAGTAGGTGGGTGGAAGGATGGATGAGTGGATGTGATAACAACAGAAGTAGAAGTGAAGGTATTCACTAAAATTATACAAAATAATTGAAACAATCTCATAATTCATCAAATGTTTTTAAAACAGGATCATGTATAGTCATACTTGAAATGTAAAAATATTAGAAATGTGTACTTGCATTTTTTTTAAGATTTATTTATTCATACAGAACTGGGGTTTAGACCAGAGATGCGGAGGGTGAGAGGATTCACCAGGAACAGAGTGGGGAGCAGAACAGGCAGATGGACGAAGTACACTGTGGAGGGGAGCAGCGGGAGTGTCAGGAGAGGTCTGCCGTGCCATGTTGTCACTACTGGGGCAGGCAGGGATTGAACTCATTTGGAAGTGGCTTCAGATTCTCAGTGCTGTGCTTTAACCCACTGCACCACCAGGGAGGGCCATACTTGCATTTTTTTAATGTTGTGTTGGAAAGGCAAACAATTTAGTCTCTGAGACAGTAAGCTTGGTTTTGGACATGTTCAATTAGAATACATTAAGAGATTTAAGATAAGACAACTGCAACTACACATTTATATTGTTCATGAGACCAAGATTTAGGGATCATTAACATACATGTGATGATTGAACCCATCAACATAAGAAAATTTGTCAAGAGAAAAGAATAAGGAGACCAGTGAATATGAGACCAGTTCCCACAGAAAAGTGACAGAAGAATGAAGTAAAATTAGAGGGGTAGTTAGGAAGTATTTTAGGATTATAGAATTCAAGAGATGAAGGTCAAGAAGGCAATAGTCAAACTAGTTTAACATGACAAAATCAAGAGGAAGAGGTTTTTAAAAAGACATCTGAATTTGCTTCAAAAGTAAATCCTAGACACATGGAATACTGGTTTACGGAAAACAGCCATAAAACACATTAAGGGGTGATAGGTAAAGTAAAGGGAGGTCGTAAGTATCCACTACTTATTTAAGGACACTGGGTATAACAGGAAGGAAATAAGTATAATGGTGGGAAATGTTAGGGGCATTAGGTTAACAAAATAAAAGGGCACTGTTATAATAAAGAAGAATCTAATCTTCTGAATTCTAAGTTACTCCCTCACAGTAAATTAGTAGCCTTGGGAAGCCATTAACTCTGTGAGGGTACTAGGGTAGTGTGCCATGCATTATACCTGCAGTGTCTGACAAAGCATTGAGGCTATTACTGACAGCTTTATGAAAAGCACTTCCTGTTACACTGAAGAAACTCCCTAGGAAATAAAGACAGCATTTAAAAAGCAGAAGCAGAAGTGTACATCCTTCTAGAAGGAAAGTAAATGTCAAGTCTTTTAGCAAAAAGTTATCAGCTACATTTGATTTTAAACCACCAGGTCATTTGCTCTATTATATTTTATGTTTCAGTTTCTTCACACACACACACACACACACACACACACACACAAATGCTGTTTGAGTTCATCTATAAGAAAACTAGCTTTCACGTTCTGTTTTTTTGATTCTTTTCCGTCTTTGATACCATCACCTGTCAAGAAAGGATGACCAGAAAATAAAACGTCATGATGTAATTTTCTAGTCCCTTTTCTCCATTTTCCTTCACTATCCACCATTTAAAAATGTGTCTTGAAAACTTCAGTATGCATTATGGAGCCTAAGAATGTTTAAAGGCACGAAAATTTCTAAAATCAGTCATTAGCTTTTATCAATTTGACTATCGTGTAGCTTCTAAAATCCTTGTAAACAGTTATTATGAGTCATAATATCAATAAAACTTATTAAAATGTTGATTCATTTGACTTTTGTTTTTGAAAATAAAGTGTATATTCTTGAGATATGTTTTTCATCTATAGGCTTCTTATTTAAGGCTTACTTGTAACTGAAAATTGTACTGCCCTCTATAACCCTAAACTATGCAAACATTTTGTGATGTTGGACCTTAAAAGGTGAAATATTTTGGCCCTCTCTGGTGGCGCAGTGGGTTAAAGCACAGCACTAAGAAGTTAAAGCCACTCCTGCATAAGTTTGATTCCTGGACCCGGAGGTGACCACATGACTCAGCAGACCTTGACTGGTCCGTCTGCTGCTCCCCTCAGCAATGTGTTTCGCTGATCTGCCTGTTTTGCTCCCCACTCTCTCTAGTGAATCCTCTCACTGCCCCTGCACCTCTGGCCTGTACCCCAGTTCTGTCTATAAATAAATCTTAAAAAAAAAATAAAAAAGATGAAATACTTTAATTCAACTCATCTCACATTTGTTGAGGGCCTATTATTGTGAGGTTAGATATATCAAGATAAAATCAGCATAGATACCTTTGGGAGCTAAAATTCTAATGGGGCAGGGAAATGACCATGTATATAATAAATATAATCCATATGCTAATTTATAGTTTAAAATTAATACTGATAACAAATGGAGAGAAAGAGCAGGAAAAGTGAATTGCTCAGATCAACATACTGAATGATGGATTAAAACCTTCCTTACTCTTCCCAATCAAAACTCAAGCTCTGGAGCTCTCCCTGATGGCACAACAGGTTAAAGCACTGCATTATAAAGCTCTCTGAAGCCAATGCAACATGAGTTTGATCCCCCACCAGGAAGCTGACCTTCATGGCATGGCAGACCTCTCCTGTCTGGCCCACTGCTCCCCTCAGCAATGTATTTCAGTAGATCTGCCTGTTCTGCTCCCCACTCTGTCACTGGTGAATCTTCTCACCCACCACACCTCTGGCCTGTACCCCAGTTCTGTAAGCATAAATAAATAAATCTTAAAAAAAAAAAAAGCTCTTGCTGCTCTTGCTACTATATATGGAGGCAGCAGGATGCAAGTAATACTTGGACATTAGAGGTGATGGGAGACTCTCTGAGGCTCTCTGGGGGCAAAGTTGGAGGACAGGTATAATAGGAAATATGCTAGAAAGCAGGTTGAAACTATTTACTAGAAGAGTCTCAGTCTCAACCATGACACATTAGGTGTTATTCCTGGATTAGGAGCTAATTAAAATTTTTGGAGGATGGGAAAGATAAAGTCCTAACTGTATTTTAGGAAAGCAATCTGATGATTATAGGTAGGCTCCTTATAGAGAAAGAAGGCAGAAATGAAGGTGGAGCTGTTTATACTAACCCAGGATGGGGACAAGGAAAGCCTTGAGGCACAGAGGTAGCCGGACTAGAGAGGAGGGTGAATGACTGTAGATCTGGATTATCAAAGAAGATTCACATCCAATTTTGGATTTATAGAAATTTTATCAGGCCTAGATTCAGGCCTCATGTATAGTACCCTCTCCTTTAAAAACATATTTAGTCTTTCAAAAAGTTTACTGAACCAGGAAGGTGACAAAGATCACTTCCTGTTACTAGACTCTGATGATTGCAAGCAATTTACTTGCTCAGTAAGTTTTAGTAAGATTGCAGTCCTAATTTTTCTTCCTGCTAATCTTCCTAATGTCTCTCAATACCAGATGAGTATATGAACCAACCTGTTGGTTTGATTTCTTTTACTTTACTCTGATAGGGTTTATCATGTCCTTCAAAGCAGAGTGATATTCAAGAAGCCACATCCATTTGATGCCCTCTCTGCAGGTCACTGCAGCACCCCAAATACCATTTAGTTTCATAAGGATGCACATCAACTAGCTATAGTATTCCTGTGTGTTTCCCACTCTACAACCAAAAGATTATGGTCCACCATTTTACTAGATGGAGTAAAAGTTGAGATTTTTTTTAAATACCTGAATTATAATAGAAATGTTTTAACCTTCACTAGTTGAAGGAAAGAAATCAGCCTCCTCTCTCCCCAGTACTTCACTCCCAAATAGCTTTCCAACTATAAGGGTGAATTTGTATGTACTATACATACTTTGTCTTTTTGCTCTACGACCTTTTCAACAATGCTATTGTGAATTCACCATCATGGTCACAGCTGTTCCCAGCTGACAA
Source organism: Condylura cristata (assembly GCF_000260355.1). NCBI lineage: Eukaryota > Metazoa > Chordata > Mammalia > Eulipotyphla > Talpidae > Condylura > Condylura cristata. Next base: position 20,174,807 of record NW_004567106.1, on the reverse strand, counting down.
GCATCACAACTATATCATTCAGGCATTCTCTACATTGAACTTTCTCTGTCAGGATAACCAGAATAAGCCTGATGCTGAAACTCTCAACCAGAGATGGACTATAGGTGCAACTAAAAAGATGAGAGAATATGTGAAAGAAAAATATACATTTACAACTGTAGCAACTTTTTTCAGGAACAGTAAGGTCCAGATTCCTCCCTGGACACCATTCACACTGGTCTCTCAGGGGCACCCCAGGTCTGTTTCACCAGCATCACGGTAAATTCTAACTGTAACATGCTGAGAATGGAAATTGAGACACAGTGTGAATGTCTCTTTCACAAAATTACTTTTACCCTCTAGCATGTAGAACATCAAAAGGTTCCCTATCTTTCTGATGTGTGCCATAGTTTGCTACACCTCGACAGTTTTCTCAATAACTTCGGAAATATTTGTCAGTAAACGTCAAAGCTGAGATTAAGAACTGAAGCAAAAGTCTCTTCAACAGAAAGGTAATGGAGAAGGACATTCTTCTCCTTTCTTTGGCTCCAAAAAATATGGCCTAAGAGAGTAGTGGTATTAATTAGCATGTCCTTCTTTCACTTTGTTTTGGGAGGAGTGTTAGAGTACTAGCTCCTGTGACTGCTGAATGGATTCACCACAACCTTAATGCCTTGAATAGTGGATATTTATTACCTTAGAGAGGCCTAACATAAGCTCCTGCCTAAGCGTCACGATGTCAGCAGGACTGCCTTCCTTTATGGGGCCAATAGGGGAGGGTCTGTGTCCTTGCCTTTTCTTTCCAGGAAATGCTCTCATTACGGGGTTCTTGGCTGCCTTTTTCCATCATTACACCAGCAATGACAGGTCAAAATGATCCTAAAGTTCATCTCTGGTCTTTTAGCATCATCTTTCTCTCTTTCTGACCAAATACAGGAAGTGTTCTCTGTCTGGACAATAATTTTACTGGGCCTACACAAATAATGTCCATTCAATCCATCTATGATCTTAATTCCTTTCTACTGTGGAACAAGTATTTTCACAGGTATCAGGAATTAGGACATGGACATCTTTGGGACACCAATGTCTATCCACTTGTTGGTTAAAGTTAGTTAAAGACAAGGAACTAAGAATCCAATAGACACTATAAGGTGTTTAAGTAAAAACTGGAGAAAAAAAAATAAGTCCACTGTTTACTGCGATTATCAATAAAAAAAAATTGATAAATGTTCAAACAAGAAGGGCAAAACTAGTTTCTCCTAAATGAGAGCATGTTCATTCATTTTTAGTATTTTAGTGAAATATAATTTAGGAAGAAATAATGTATCTTAATTGCCCACAGTTTGTTGATGCCATTGTGTGCTTGATGGAGCAGTCCAGACTAACTTGTTCCATCTCAGTACCCTGTCAGCTAAAGACATGCTTTGGTGGTTGAATAAAGATTGGTCTTAGCAATTTGTAGGCCAAGTTGTCAACTATTTGCTCTCAGGAGGACAGATCTATTTCCATCATTAGGCACAGAATGATGATGATAGCTCTCTACTCCCTTATGCTTTTGTTCGTGTGAAGTATAGAACTAAAGTTATATTGATTCATCTGTGGGGTATCAGTGCCATGGATACAAGACTGATCTTTGGAGAGTGATGGCTTGCAAACATGCCAGTGATGGAAATCTGAGTAAATGGACTACCACATAATCTTCCAGCAGAGCAGGAGAGTTGTGAACGATACAGCTGTAGCTCAAGCTTGTACCTTGACATAGGTGATGCAGGGATGGTGCATCTGTTTTGCCTGTTATCATGGGTAATGGCCTGAACACCCATCCAGGTTTTCTATGAAGAATATTTTATTGTATCATGCTCAGTAGACTGAAATTCAAAATGTCCCAGTGTGGTGACACTATCTGGGTGCCGACTGATCAGAATGAAGTTCTGGCACTAGAGAAAGATCCTGAAGGCCTCTGGCCATTTGATAATTAGTAATTTGACTGTAGTGAGGGTTAGTATTTCTAGGAAGAGAAAGAGGGCAAACAAAACAAAAAGACAGCTATATTTGAACCATTATAGAAATATATGCAATTGAAAAACTGACATGAGGATATCAGTAGGATAACAGGCCTGATTTTGGCTGAACCAAAGCTGTGGGACATTTTTTTTTTTTATTTATAAAAATCCAAAAAATTATACTCATGCTTTTCCCCCAAGCAAATAAAAGAGTCCCATTATAACTAACCTACTAACAGCGCCATCATTAGTGATTCTAAGATCATTTCCTGTTCTCATTGTTTGAAAATTTAGCTCTCTTTTACTAAAGAGAAAAATATGCATTTAATTTTTTGGTAGGCTATGCCTTGGTATACATCCTTCTATAGCAAGCTCAACAAAATATTTGTGCATATTTATACTATATTCCAGCTGATTTGAATTCAAAGGAGTTACATTACAAAAGATAATGCTTTTACAAAGAGGAAAAGGAATATACAGTTTTCCAACATCCATTCTAGTCTGCTACTAGTATATATAATCCAGTGAAACTGATTCCTGAAGATATTCCATCAAAATTAAGCAGTATATTGCAACAGACCTCAATTTTCCTATAAATCAAGAAGTCTTAGAAATTATAATTTATTTGGTCAGTCATAGCTACTATCTGATCAGCTGGTGACAATATAGACAATCATAAAAATCAGCAACAAAATTCTTGAAAGTTGAAAAAGATAAGAGCTTTAGAGGTATATGTATATATGTATGTGTATATATGTGTATTGTGTGTGTGTGTGTGTGTGTGTGTATAGACTTAAAGAAAAGCCATTATATATATTTATTCAGTAGATTTTTAATTAAATTGCCTAGGCAAGCATCATAATCATGGTGGAAATACAAATGGGACAAAAAGATAATTCTAAAGATATGAGGTTTACTGATGAGCTGTTTTTGATATAACTGATAATAAAACATGGTTGGAATGGAAAAGATTAGCAGAGGAAATGACTAGTTAAGATTGTGTGGCTTTGAGTATATAATAGTTGTATTTGCTTAGAATCGTTTTATATCTACATCCTCTTTCTAATGATACATAGTATTATGCCAAGGCTGGTGTATCAATCTTTAAGGTTGAAGTGTCTAGACTTGACTAGTTTTCTCATGGTTCTTGGCAGAATGACTCACTTGGGTATGAAACCACATACACACAAGGCAATTACACTTTAGAGTCTAAGGTGATAGTCTGGCATTTCTCAACATTTACAATCTAAAAACGAGTAACCACAGAGTGGTACGTTTGCTATACATGGTAATCTGATCAAATAAGCATGAAAGATGCACAGAATTATGCTTATACCTTCTAGTTCAAACATCCTTTCCCACTGATATGACTGTACCTATACTCAAAAACAGTGTCCACCACTTTTTAAATGATTAAATCATACAGTTGAATTTTGGACTAGCTTACTCTGTAGCTTTCAGTGTATAACCTCAAATTTAAATATTTTCCCTTGTTAAAAATGTATCTACAGGTCTTTATAAACAAGTAGAGTAATACCAAATCTTCTAAAAGTAGTTTAAAAATTAATTATTATTATAAATATCAGTAGAGCTTATTTCACACTCAAAAACACACCAGGTAAATGTAATCAAATACCTCCAGGAAAATAAGATGTATCCTCTTTAATTATGCATATGATACTAAGCAGTGTTCATGAAATGGTAGCATAAAAATTGAGAATTTTAAAACCAGCACCCTGGAATGCATTTGGATTAAAATCACCAATTCTGAATCTAAGTGTCATAATGAAAACCATAACAAAGCTTAAAAGGGCATTTAAAAGGTAGTATATCCTTCAAAAATTTCTCAAGCTCAGTGAGGTATTACCTTAAAGATGCAAAAATTTGAGCAACTTATTAAGTGAAAAACATTGTGGTTTAAGATTAAAGAGCTAGAGAATGTGACATTAGTTGCCAAGAAAGGAGAAGAAAAAAATACATACATACACACACACACACACACACATATATATATATATACACATATTTAAAATGATCTAATGAACATGGAAAAAAATGAAAAGGGCATTTTAGGGCCAGAAGAATACCCTGCATGCTAGTATAATGATGACATTGTATTTGTTCAAATTAACAGAATGTACAACATCCAAAGTACATTCCAAGATAAAAAATGGGTTCTGGGCAAGTTTGACTTGTCAATGTAGGCTTAGCCTTCATGAAATGTACTAACTATGCTACTGAGTGCTGCTGACAATGGAGAGGCTATCTATATGTAGCAAATTTTAAATAACCCACAAAACAATGGTTTTGTAAACCTAAAACCACTTTTTTAAAAGTCTCTTTAAAAAAAAAAGATAAATCTTAAAAAAAAAGAAAGCATTAGAAATTCAGAAATCAAGTAAGCTTCAGTTTACCCTCAAGAAAAATTCTCTAGAGCACATAACTAGATATTTGTCCTGTTAAGAGAAAGAATAGGTTTTAAGACTACAATACTTGGTCTAACATTTTAGGAAACAACATTCTTATGTTTTTGCATTTCCTACGGATAATTTTTTCCTCTAGACTCAGTGATTTAAGGGAGATTAAAAAATTTGTAACAGCAAAGGCAAAAATATTTATAAAAGCAATATATAGACAAGCAAGTCTTGAAAGGCATACTTGAATTCCTTCATTTCTCTTTCACAACTTTAGAAGCTAGTCTTGGAAGGTTGATTATAAAATTATGTGGGAAAAGGTTCCTGTCAGAAAGACAGAGGAAGAAGGGAAAGTTTACCCTTTACTTACAAGAGTTTATGGGAAAAGAAACAGTAGGACAGCTGGAGGAAACCAGAGATACCCTCACTTAGCTCTTCCATTTCCACGAAAATACATGACAAGGTATGAGATGTTCTCAAGAATCTTTAATCAACCTGGGACCAATATAACACATAGACTTGGTGGTAATGATTAGACAAAAAGAAGACCTGCAATCTTCTGTGTAATGGATAAAGGGCCAGTGTACCATGAGGGGGGCATATGGAAATAAGGCGAGAGAGAAAGGGCTGTTCAAAATTGCTCAAAACTCAAAAGTCAGTGGCTATGTCACTAAATGACTGAGGTATAAGACAGGGCTGAATCAGCAGGAAGATAAGCGTGTCTCAGTGAGGTTCTGGGTGTCCAGAACTCTAGTTCCAACAGTTTGTTTTATCTGCCACAGATAAACGCCTGGCCATTGATGAGATGATTGAGGAAGCCTTCCTTTGCCACCTGGACTAGGCAGCAGACCAGGCAAGTTGCATCATCACAAAGACCAGAGGAGAAGTTCCCAAGGTAAAACCTTCCCGCAGCCTCTATCATATTAAAGAAACCACATATTCCAAAACTACAAAAACTATTTCAGAAAAGGGTTGAGAAGAGTATCTGCTCATTTTATCTGAGATTAATATTACAGTAGAAGTAGTTTTCAGATGGGAACAAAGTGTTTTCTTCATCTTCATTTTCTTCCTATGTTATGATGCATATTGTATAGATGATCCAATTGTCACAGAGAAACATGTTTTTTGTTTGTTTGTTTGTTTTTAAATCTGAGTGAGGATGTGGTAAACTGCAACTACATTACATTATGTCATTATTTATTTTAACTGCTTTCTAGTCCTTTCCTGCAGACCCATCTGATCTTTGCCTACTTCCCAAGTAAGAATCTCTTCCTTTGGCTTCAAGATACTGACTTTCCTTTGTCTTTTCCTATGTCCTAAGTCATCTATCTGGATGACTTATTTTGCACCATTTTATTCATAGATGCAAACACTTAGCCACTTCTTAAGAATCAATTTTGGCCACATCAATTTATTCTGCTTGATTTTTTTTGTTTGTTTTATGGGAAATAATTTGTTGCGTATATAGCATGAAGTTCCATAACTATTTTCTAATTAATTGTATTAATTCTACTTCCTATTATTTTGCACTGGATATGGTTATACCATTTTCCTTCAATGAATTAAGTTGATCTATAAAGTGTGTACCATTGACCAATATTAATATTATCTTAGTTTTTCAACTAAGGACTGTCTTCAGTAGGATGTTGCTCAGTGCCTTATGTACCACAGATGGAAAGTTGAAAGACTTTGATTAAAAATATACCAAGAAGATATACCAGACAAGTAAATATTTTTGTTTTAAAGTAAGAAACAACTGACTAGCAACTAATAATAAAGCAATGAGAAACGCATGCTTCTTAATGAAAGATAATGGACAAGTGAAGAAATATCTGTCCAACCATACAACTTTCATAGGAACTCATGAAGTTGTCAGGTACAATTTTCGATGTCTACTTACTTTGTTCCAAAGTTACAAAGAGGCAATGGTATACTAGACCAGTGAACAAGAGAAATCAATTTTAATGACTTCTTATCAATGACTGATTGAGCATGTCCTATAATTAATAATATAAAGTAGAAGAAAATACCACTCTGTCCTCAAAGATCTTTTAGTTTATCAGGTGGACACTGATTTGCAATACCATAAATTATCACATTTATAGAGACAAAAAGTAGAAGGAGCTATCAAGGATTGGACGGGGGAGAAAAGACAGTTATTTACTGAGCATAGAGTTTCAATTTTGGAAGAAGAAAAAATTCTAGTAATTCATGCTAGTTCTAGTAGCATAATATAAATGTATATAATGCCAGTAAACTGCACATTTAAATATGGTTGCAATGGCAAATTTTCTTTCATGTATATTTTACTACAACTTTAAAATAAAGAGCAATTTAAGCTAGATTATAAGAGGTAGGTTTTCCTACTAAAATGTACCAACTAATTACTATTTCCTTGAAAAACACTGCTATAGACATAGTATCTTCTTGGTGACTTACACAGCTACTGGTCACTCCAGAAAAGCTCCATGTAAATGATCTAGCCAGTAAGAATACACTATCTTTGTGATGAGAGTCAGCTCACAACAGGAAGCCAGTCTCAATGAAAAAAGGTTAACCCTTCCATTTTGAGGGGTTTCCTGTTTTAAAATTGTCCTTATAAGCAAATGAGATAAGCACATCTTAATCCACTAAGTTTCAGTAAGTCTGAAAACAGCTGATTATTTTTTAGACAAAACATTACTTACAAAGTCGTCTAGCCATAGAAAATTATTCAGGGTATACAACTCCTGCAGAAGGAAACAAAACTTTCCTTTTAAAAATAAAAATTAAAACAGGTATTTATGTTGTAAAATTGTTACATCACTATATTGTTGGTTTACATTTCTATTGAACTATGGTAATTGGACAGTGATCAGAGCTATAGTAAAGTTGTGCATTAAAAAAATACTTGATCACTAGAGAAATAATTTAGAAAAAATATAGCAGTATTTTATAAAATTGAAGATATATAAAACAAAAGTCCACAAAATTTAGTCTTTTAAACTGTTTTTGTTCCTCAAAAACAAAATTGTCAGTGATTTTTATTTATAACATGAAAATTATCAAGTGGTTTGGCATATTACAGGTATACAATACTACCTGATTTATGAATGGTTAAGAATTCTTAATATTTAAGTTAATTTTAAATCTATTTTTTTTAAAGATTTATTTATTTGTACATACAGAACTGGGGTACAGGTCAGAGGCTCAGGGGCGGTGAGAGGCTTCACCAGAGACAGAGTGGGGAGCAGAACAGGCAGATCAACGAAGTACTCTGCTGAGGGGAGCAGCGGGCGAGACAGGAGAGGTCTGCCACGCCATGTGGTCTCCTCCGGGGCAGGCGGGATTTGAACTCATGCGGAAGTGGCTTCAGCTTCTCAGTGCAGTGCTTTAACCCGCTGCGCCACCAGGGAGGGCCAATTTTAAATCTATTTTTAAAGCTTTGGGGAAAGATGTTTAAAGTAAAAATGAATATAAGACTAGGTCAAAGTATTCCTGGTGGTAGTAAAAATTGGGGAAGAAGAAATTCCTCATTTTAGGAGAAGCATGCCATTTATGAAAATCACTTTGTGGAGTTTCTGCTTATTTTAGGTCTTCCCACATCTGTGACTGTCCTCTATTGGTGAAGGAGCCTCCATTGAAACGTATCTTAGGCTAGCTTTTCCATCCCAAATGAGATTTTGGCTAGAAATTTTCCTTTCCAATAATGGTCTTTCATGTCTTCTTTTAGTCTAAGTCTTCTGCATTATTTATAAAAGCTTTCTTAAAGGAAACCTGAATTGTGTCCCTAGAGAGATACTACTGATCATGAAGAACCTGGATTAAACATTGCTCCTTTGCTTTCGACTCTTCCTAAAGGATTAGGCTTAGAAAGTACTGTTCTTTGAAGAAGTAAAATTTCCTGAATTCAACTTCTTGTCCCTTGCAACTATGACCTTTCTTTCTGTACACAGCTGGTTAACAGGAAGCATGCCTTCCACTGTTCATTGCCCAGTCATAACATGCTGTAGTAATCTACCAGAACACAATCTATGAACATGTAAGTTCTAAAGTTACTTTTGAATACTTATCTTACCTGATGTCTCAGCATCATCTGAGGATGCTGTGGGAAAATCTCCTTTCCTTAAACTCTCTCCTCCCTTGGTTTCTTCAAAACCATGTGCTATCCCCTGTTTTCCTTTCTGTTCATGGACTTCTATTATACCCCTTCTGGAAACTGTGGTGTAACCAAGTTTTATTGCCTTATATGTATTTATTCTTCCACATACTAGATTTTATGTTTCCATTTACGTAGTTTCTTCCTGCACCAGTGCTTTTGATATAAGTCTGTGCCCTTATCCTAGCTTTCTCCCTAAAATATTAAATCACAGTTCCAAATGCCTCAAGCATCTTCACATAAAAGTCCAGCAAGCAACTCATACTCCACCCCTCCCAATCTGAACTACTCAGCTCTTATACCCACATCTTTTCTGTTTTAGACGCCAAATTAGGAGTGAGGAGTTAACTATAAGTAAAGATGAGGATGTCAATGGAAGTTACTCACAAATAAGAAAACATAAAACTTTTATCATGAATGAGCCTTATTTCATGACAAACAAAAGCATCCTTAATAAGATTAAATCTAGCAGCTATAAATTTCATATGCACATAAAGATCTTAAAACTGTATTTCAAATTCTGCCTACAAGTTTCAGCTTAGGATAATTAATTTACATGATTTTCTAAGCACTAAATGTTTTCCATTTCAATGAGATCATTATAAGAAATAATTCAATAAATAAGGTCTATGCATGGGCTTTGTCTTCCTCTATGTTGACAATAAACTGAAATTATGGCTGGATGATAATGCAGAGACCATATAAATTTCAGATCTAAATCAAGACTCAGGAAAAGGCTTTTAAACCTAAATTTTAAGTTGTAAAGTTATCTTAAAGTATTTTGCTTAACAGAAATAAGACAGAATATAGTCAAGAGAAATGGGTTGCACACTTATCTTTTATGTACCTCAGTCTCCATGCACGGGGGATGTTTACCAGGAGGTAAACCACACACAGTAAATGTTTTGACTGGTAAAAAGCATGACTTGTGGGTAAATATCTCTGCATTTTGACTTTAAGGTTTTAAACCACAGCTGACCTTTGACCTATGAAGTATGGAGTGAATTGCTCAGAATCTTAGTCCTGTGTGTCTGATCATGCAGCTTAAACTGGCACTGGAAAAGTAGGGCCTGATACATACAACTCAAGAAAAACCATTGACTTTCCTATTTAGCCTGCACATTGCTGAATTTTCATTTAGCATTTGTGTTCTGAAAGCTGCATTTAGGCTCTGCATTTATGTGTTCTGCTTATGAACAGTGGGTATGTTCAGCATGGAATGTGGAAAAATTCTCACTGAACAAGTGAGGTAGTTTTATTCAGAATTAGCCAAAGGGCAAAACACTGTAAAAGAGAAAATGATCCACTCATTTTCTGTCATCAGAAATGAGGAAATGGCTTTAGGCAATAGCTGAAGAGTCCTTTTGAACTTGAGAAGTAGGTTGATTTGACAGTGAGAAGGCTCTTCTTTGCTCTGCTAGTTCTAAAGAACTACTTATCCGTATAGTCTCAGTGAAAGGAAAAGAAAAAAAGGAAAGAAAAAAAAAATCATCAATCTCATTTTTTTTTCTAAATTCCTCTCCATATGCTGTCGTTACATCCCTTCTAAGAAATGGCCCTAGTTTTTACATGCATCTTGATATGTGTTGGCTATTTCTACTTGAAATAGATTTTCCCTTTAGCTTAATACTGCAAAATAAGACCAATATATATTATAAAGTTGTTTCAAAAATTGTAAATCTTTGCTTTCGTAAGAAATAAAGGCATGAAAACTTTATCATGGTATTAACATTCTTGTGCTTAGTGCAACCCTACCAGCAAGTACAAGCTGTTCCACATCATCAGCAACATTACAACTGTCAGAAATTTTTAGCTTGACCAGTTTAACAAGTATGTAGTGGAAATTCATTATGGTTTTAGTCTGCCTTTCCCCACTTGGTAACAATGCTGAACATCTTTCAAATTTTGCTCTTCCTTCTGAAAGTGTTAGGTAGTTTTTT
>NW_004567106.1:20120108-20161661 GCF_000260355.1 Condylura cristata | reverse complement strand
AAAAAAAAAGGAATCAGAAAAAAAAAAGTGGGGGTGGGGGGCCACTCGTACACAGTTGTTAGAGATGTCCACTGTGTATGGAAAACAAACTAAATGCCACTGACAGAGTATGTGGTATATGTACAAAATGAAATAATATTCACTATAAAAGAAGATAAAATCTTGCCATTTTGTGATAACATGAATGGGAGGTTATACTAAGTGAAAGAAATCAGAGGGAGAAAGACAAATACTAGATGATTTCACTCATGTAGAATACAGAGGAAAACAAAGGGATTTAGTAAAACTAAACCCAACTACACCCTGAAAATCTGACTGCAGAATTACGGCTTTAAGAGGGGAGGGATAGTGAAGGTAGGAACAACAAAATGGTAAAGGATTCTGGGCATTTTGATGATGAGAGTGGTGTGGTAATATATTTTTGAGGAGGTGTGAACCTATTCTCCTAAATCATGTACAGTGATATGAATCAATGTTACCTCAATATAGAAAATAAATTTGAAAAAATAAAACAATGTGTTACACTGAGCGACTCTATAAAGGCTCTAAGTAGTAACAATAATACATTCCAATGATCCCATAGTCATAGCCTTGTAAAGACTATGTTTGGAATTACTCTGTTGCCAAAAATGGTATGTATGTTCAATTAGCACCTGGGACTATGAATGTGAACCTGGGTGTGGCTAGATCCTGGATATTTTATCTCATCTTTCTACTTCTTACAGATTTCTTTATTATTCCCCAAGTGGAGTGGCCATTCACCATGGTTCCATTCTCAGGCCAGACATCTCTGCTCCTTAGATTTAATCTTTGCTTAAAGTAAGCCAAATGTGAAATTAAGGAGTAGAAAACATCAATTGTCATAAACTGGGATGAAATGAAAGATGTGTAAATCTGTATAATATGAATGTTCACAGAGTTTGGCAGCTTTAGGATATTGCCAATAAAAAATAAACATCAGCAGTAGAAAGTGGAAAATAAAGATACAATGAACAAAAATATATTCATATTATCAAATGTGTCCATTTATCAGTTTTTATTTCTAGAAAAGGCATGCTTTTGCTATGATACATTTAACAAATTATATGAATTAGAACACAATTAAGAACAAATTATATGAATTATAATTAAAAACAGACTGTGGTGCTAAAATGCTTGAGACTGCATTTCATCTACCCAATAATTATATCACTATGAGCAAGCTACTTAACCTCTCTAAAATTCAGTTTTCATATCTATACAAAACACATATTTGTACTTATGTTAAAACTTAAATATTAAATAAGTATTACTACATGTGGAGCTTTACAAGAGTTGCTGACATAGAGAACATTTGCTATTGATATATTTATCTATCTACAGAAAGATAGATTGAGTACCTAGATTTTGCAGTTATACAATGTAGGTTTCAATCCTGGGTCTACTAGTGTCTACCTAGTAATTTAACTTTTCTGTGATTATTTGTAAAATGGACTAATGATTATTGCATTTATTCCATCAAGTAATGCCATTAAATAAGGCCATCCAATAATGCCAATAGTGCTAATCCAATAATTAGCACATGCAATAAATATCAGTCCTGTTTTTATGACTGGTAATTCTCTTTCCAAAACAATAATAGAATCATGAAAGTAAAACACAGCAAACTTCTATGCTATGTATTCAAGATTTTAAATTAGAAAATGGGGGAGGAAAAATGTTTAAAAATTTTCCTGAATTCTAGCAATGATACGTGAACTTGGCAACAGAGATCATCTCCCAGAGATGGTACCTTAAACCTAAAAGAACATAGAACATATGTGTTGACTGGTTGATTTAAGAGTTACAATTAATGGTGTGTCATTCATTGATCATCTACTCCCTGATTTATGTGCTGTTAATAAAACAGATTTATCATTGATAGAACTAAACTGAAGAGGCTAACTGCTTCATAACTTTTGATGGGTTTACTATATGCAACAAATAGTGAACCACAGGCTGTTTACTGAACAAAAAAGGAACAGACATAACTACAGAAGTAGAAGTGTGTGTATATATGTGTGTGTGTGTGTATGTATGTATGTGTACATATGTGTATATATGTATGTTTGTGTGTGTGTATATATATATATATTTTTGATGCTATGGCATGAGTTTGTCATACAAATACAGATTGCTAAGAAACCGCTGGAGTCTACAAACCAGTTGCAGGCAGCTATACAAGAGCAAAGCAGGGTACTCACATTGATAGGACTGGGTTCAAAAGCTGTAAATAAAACCACAACAGCAAAGGACAATCTACATCTGGAGGAAGCACGAGAAAGACTCTTGTGGCCACATGAATCTTTCCAGTGACACCTGCTCTATGCCTGATATCTATCAAGAATACCACCTTCTACATTGATAGCATGACTGCCAGGGCAAGACCTCAACATTTTTAACCAAAATAAATGAACTGCTTGCTCACCTGACATAAAGTACAGCCAGTGTCATTCTGCCAGGATAAAAACATGTTTATCTGATGCTTTTTCCCCCCTTGTTGGTTTTTTTTTTTTTTAATATAGTGTAACTATATCAAGTTGCGGTAGAACAGATGTACTGAGATTTTAATTATGAAGCTGATTTTGGAAAAAGATCTACTTTTATTAGTAAACTGACAATAAAGCAGTACAAGAAAGGCATAATAATTTATACTTGGAAGTTTCCTGAGACACCACAACCTCTTTTCTCAACACAATTTTAATTTAACCATGGTAAGAGGATGTGATTAGACCTAATGTAATTTGTGTTCACACAAAAAATTTTACATGAAGAGAAAGATTATGTTTTTTGACTTACAGTGATAGTAGAAACTGTATCAGGAAACTATAGCTGTCCGATTGCAACTAAAGGAAGCAAAGTGTTTAATTATTTCAAATGCAAATAAAAAGCCACATTAAATCGGTATAAATCCTTAATATCTACAAACAATCAATGATGGGAGTTTCTTTTTCTCAAAAAAGTAAGTATAGATATAAGTATCTAATTCTTAATAACAACTCAGATAAATATCTTTCCTTAGTTTTTGGTATTTTATTGGCAGGCTTTTATTATTTGCCAGCTGACAGTAATTATTTCATATCTAGTTTACTCTTACAGTGAAAGTATTTTTTTTATAATCAAGCAATAAAGCCTGATTTGTGCTTAAATCTTATAAGCCTGCACACAACCATGTATTCAGGGATCAAAGAAAGAACTGAGTAACAGTTAAAACCTGTAAATATAGTCACAATCTACCTATACTGTTTAGGGGCCAAAACATTCTTTATAGACACAGTGATTTTTTGAAAAAAAATTCATCTTCACTTGCATACAATGTCATACCAACAACTCCTATATCACACTGACTTTTCCAATTCTTTCATAGCATACAGGACACCGTGAATTCTGCTTGGGAAAAAACCAAGACCTATGTAGCATTATACCGAAGGTTGAAAAGTGAACATCTAATTCACAAACTTTTGAACTCCTCACATTTTGCCAAATATAGTTAAATTTTAACTGAAATGTAAATATAATTTAGCTGAGAATGAAAAGGAGAATTAATCAAAACTTTTAAAGCAGGCAGAAAGTATATATTTAATGTTTTGTTAGATATGTATCGATAAGGAACAAACACTGTTCTGCCTGGTAACTTTGTCTATTCCACACATTTTACTTCCTAATGGCATTAGGCAGTGGTCTAACAGGTAGTTCTTCAGTTTTGATGGTGAAAGGTCATTCCACTAACAAGATTAGTTTCATAACCAATCTTCAGAAATGTGTATGAAAGGAGAGGAAACAGAAAGTCTCTGCACTGCGAAAACAGTTTCTAGATCTTAAAACCCTGTGAACTAAAAGGTGATAATCAAAACACAAAAAAATTAAATATCTGCAAAATTGTGTTCTGTGCAAAAACACCTTAGTTACAGTAGAGATGGTGTTGAGGTGGCGTAAGAGAGGATATGAGTGTGCACAAAAGTTTTTGTTAGAAATAGCATAACCTGTGAGAGACAGGCATCCCACGGTTGATTTCACACCATCTGACCAGGTCTTCCTTTCCCAGCACTAAAAATACTTCCTATCAGTTCCATAGACTTCCTTACCAATTTAGGAATTCATATTTCACCAGGGGTATGAGAGGAAGTCATTAATCTTTTTAAAAAGTTAGTTCAATGCACTGTAATGGCCTTGGAGCACAATTAGAAGCTTGTTTTTTTCTACAGCCTAGCAACAAAAATACAATAATATATGCTTGATTATTGTGAGCTATTTGAATTTAATTCCCATATCAATTAACTATTCTCTTTCTCAAAAGAGTATTTTTGGGAAAATAGAGGGTATTAAATCTATAACATTTGTTCCAGGTAAGAGGTTAAAGACCCATGTTTGTAAAAACAAGAGTGTGCACTATTCAATCCCTAGTCCTATTGCATAACTGCTGTATTCTGAAAGATTTTTCTATGTTCAATGAGTAACTATCTTCTTTCTTTATGTATCCAAGGAATAAGAAGGGAAGTGAATGTATACCATATTATGTAACTTAGGAAGTAGATGTCATAAATTCAGAAAAGATTGAAGTATGTTTAGAATTGATTCAAAATAATACATCCAAAACCTGTAATGTGTAGTCAAAGGTGTAGTCAGAGTAAAATGTCATCTTAAATGCAAATATTAGAGAATTAAAAGATTAAAAATAAAAGAACTAATAAATCAATGTGATAAATAAAAAAAATTAAGAAAATAAGATACATATGATTAATAAAGCAAGTTAAATAATTGACTAATGTGCTTTAAAATAAAAACTCATTCATTAAAGGGGCACATAAAAATAATGCATAGGCTGAAATATCCTATGTAAAATTATATATAAAAGTCTTTAAAATTATTAAATTGACAAAAGGTAACCTAGAAAGGCAAAATGGTTCCAACAGACATTGAAAAAGTAATGACTTGTCCCCACTAAACCCAGTCAATAGCCTGGATTATTTTGTAAACAGATAAATATTAACAAGCCTTCTTGAAATGAGGTACTTTTGTTTTAAACAGGGTAACTATGGTTTTAAACAGTTTAATATGATATTCCACTGAGTGCAGCTATTTTCTCTAAATACATTGTGAAAAATAGGGAAATACGGGAATGTAAAAATAACTCAGCACTACAAACTTTCCAGTGGAATAGACTATATGAAAATATTGAGGAATTCTAAAGTTGCTTATAAAATTGAAAAAAAAATTATGAAGTAATTTCCTTGTTTTCATGGAAAGAGCTGCCAAAGATCTGCAGCAAACACTATTCCTAGAGATGAAGTAACAGAGGCAAGCAAATCACTGATAAGAAGAAAGCACCTGGTCAAACTTTGACTGAAGGTCCTAATCAGTATAATAAAACTAAGAAAACAACTCAATTATTAAAAAGGAAGTTACAACATTTTCAGGTAATATTCACATTTACCTAAAAATTTCAATTAGACAAATTTTATAATACAGATAGTCAAATACAAACTTAACATTCCAAATTCATTGGTAAATCAATTCAAAATGAACTAGAACAGGTCTACTTATAACACTAATAATCACATGAAATACTTAGGAATAGTTCTAATAAGATTTCACTAGAAGTCATAATAGAAATTTAAATAAGTGGAAATACTACATTCATGAGTAAGAAGCTTTGTCCAATGTTTCAAATATGTTTATACTCTACAAATTGATCTAATGATACTAATAAAATCATAAGACAATGTTTCATGGGAATTTAAGCCTGTTCTAAATACCAGACAGAAAAGATAACAAGTAAAAATAAACAAACAAACAAGCTATAAAGGAAAATTGAAAATAGATAACCTACCTTATTACATCACACACACAATTATAGTAAAATGAAACACTGTAGTACTGGGTCAGAAATTTATATTAAGATCAGAGGATCAGAGCCTACAAATAGCTGAGAAGACATAGTGGTTTAGCACTGAGAGCACCCTGAAATCACCTCTTCCTCCACAGATACAACAGATCAACATTACTGAGGCAACAACAGCTCTGGAAGAGAACTGAGGACTCGGTGATAGGCTTCTCTCTGATGCAGCGAGAAAAACACCACCAGATACGGTAAGAAAGCCTGAGAAATGGTCCCACTAGAAATAATATGTAAGCACTAGAAGACCGTTCTTAGCTTTATGATCTTCACTGGGTTCCTAACTTACTAGACAGAGCAAGCCCATTCCTTCATGGAAGATTATGGCTTTCTGGGCATGTATTAAGCTGATGTCACCAGGGCTAGTTTGGTGGTCACCGGAAGAACATCCCCTGCCTCCTCTAGGTTTGGCAGACATCTGGCTGGCCTAGTATGACAAAACCTGAAACTTGCTATGGTGCCTGTCTGTAATTTAAGCCCACAGTCTCCCTAAGAGATAGCACCTTTGGTGCAGTGTGCTGTGATCTGCCTTGACCAGGCAGTGAGTGCTGATCCCACCCTTGGCTCCAGCAGCTGGAGTACAGGAGACATCTGCCATTCACAGCCTACTTCAGCAGTCTTGACACCCCCACATATCCAGCCCTCAGCTAAAAGGTTGGGTTCTTGACCTACCACTCCACACTGACTCTTGAGTTCCAGTCATCCTGACTGGTGACAAGTTTTCAATCACCACAACAACAGAAAGCACAGCAACCAAGAATAACTCAGGTATTTCATCCTTTTGGAGTGTGATTATAAATGGGATTATGTTCTAAAGCTTTCTAATTTCTTGTTTGCATACACAAACACAATTTTGGTACTGACTTTTCTTTTTTGTCCCACTAACTTACAATATTTGTTTCTAGTAGTTCTTTTACTGAGTTTTTCAGACTTTCTATGTATATTACCTGCAAATCCTGCTAATTTCACTTTTTTTCCATTGTGAATTCTTTTTATGTCTTTTCCTCCCCAATTGGTCTACCCATGGCATTCAATACATTGTTGCACATTAATGATGAAACAAACATCCTTGACATCTACTGCCTTAGAGGAAAATTCTTTCAACTTTTCTTTATTGCATAGAATGTTGGCTGTGGGTTTGTCACATCCTGGATTTCTGTTTATTTCTGCTTTTTAATCTTTGTATTCAGATGCTCCTTACTCCCAGGCATGTGTGTTACCCTTTTGTTTTTTTCACCCTTGGTGGGTGCACTGTGGTTTTCATTTTGTTTATTCTCTTTGTTTAACTTAGTATCTGGTGAGGAAGGGAGGCAATGTTGTAGTCCAAAGACTGAATCAGTCTTGAGGGGACAGGAGGTTATTCCAGGCAGATGCTCACACTGACTTTTATTTCCATGCTCCTCAAAGCACATGCTATTCACTGCTTCCCACGGACCCATCTCCGTGATGTTCCTCTTGGGACTCTGGGTGTGCATTTGAGAAGTGCATAGAGCAAGTTTCTCTCTCACATCTGCCAGCAGGAAAGGGGAAGTGGAGGACCCCACAAGCCAAGATGTCAGCAACCACGTTTGCCGTGACTGAATCAACAGTCCCAGCACCCTTATGCCAGGTTGTCAGTTCTCTTCCCTCACCGAAAAAGACTCCCTAAACATGTCTGTATGTGCACTCAGTATGTGCCCAGTCCCTAGATTGTTTGGCTGACTAGCATGGCCCCTGCAGAAACTGAAAATCCCACACATCTTCCTTAGTTTATACCTACAGGGAGTCACCTACCTCAGGGCAGATGCCTGCGCTCCAGTTCTCAATGCCAGTGATGGATTGGTCAAGTTTCCCTAGAGCAGAGTTAATTTTTCTCATTTTATTTAGGGAAGAATAACAAGACTCCCGATTCCACTAAGTTTTGGGTGTGCCTGCATGATTTTTATTTAAAATTTTTAGTTTCCAAAATTTTTATAATATATATTACTTCTTTTTAATACTAAAAATTAGGAACCATCAATTTTGTATTAAGTTTTCCTAAGTTATTTTAACTACATTTGAACACAGTCAAATTTACTAATAAGGTCAAAATAAATGTGTAAGGTGAGGCCCTCTAAAACAGTGTTGGTAGGTTCTCTCTCTCTGGCTGATGTTTTTTGACTCCTTTCATAGTATAGTATTGCTAAGTTCTGCTTGCCTTCTGGTCTTTCTGGTTCTCGTCCAACCCTTCCCAAAGTACCTTATGTAAAGTTACTTCTTCACTTTCCAGTTATTTAGTAGATTATATTACCCTTACATTTACTCCATAAATCCTAACACAAAATCTGTAATTACTTAATTACTTGTCTAGTTTCAATCCTTTTACAGTTCTAGGTTAAGTTCCACATGGAAAATGCTGGTTATGAGTCCTTTTTCTAGAATACTGCCTGACATATGAGATTATCTAATTAATATTTATGGATTCAATGATTAAATATGTTGTGTATGATTTTTATAGCTTTGCTAGATTTTCTTCCACAACCATAGTTCTGTTTTTGATGTGCTTAATTCAAACTCCAGTGATAACAAATAACTACAAACTTTGCTTTTATTCTGTTTGTAAGTCAAAAATGCTTTTCCTGATAGTGAATAAAAAATGTGGATATGTTGTTTTCATAAAATTTCAAATTTCTGCATGCAACAGTATTTTAGTCTCCAGATGCAATGGAACTGAAAGTACTGAATTTATGAGAAAAGCTGTTCATATACATTGCCCAATCTGATTTTGTGAACTGTGTTTAGAAAGCTTATGGCGAATATCAGAGAGATTTTAGATGCTCTTTCAATAAAAATGTTAGAGTTCATTTCAAAAATTAACTCCCCTAAATCACTGAATATCTCAGGTTTGCTTACTATACAGAAAGTCCCACACATGCTATTGTTTAAAACAAATGATTAAAGTAATGACAATAGCAAACCATTTTCCATAGTGTTTACTGTGTGTCAGATACAGCCTCTACTGATGTCTATCTGAGTTTTCATTCATTAAGGCACTGCATCCAATTACAAAGGAATGTTCCCCCCTCCAGAGTGATCATCAGCTTGCCCAGGATCATAATATGACTAGACAGAGCCAGGATCTAAAGATATTCTGGCATCAGATATATGCTTCTAACTCCTTATGCTATAATGATTTTCTAAAATATGTGCAATGGAAGACCTAAATCTGTTGTCATTTATACACAGATAAATGTGATGTAAGTGAGAATGACAATAGGGTTAGGTACAGAAGTCTCAAGATAAAACTGTTAGTTCTGTTCCTGAGCCTCATATTAATGATGTTTCCAATTCTTTAACTATAGAGATATTCTATTACTGTGTTCATTGTAGCACTAGTCTTAATAGTCAAGTTGTCCAAATAACGTCAGTGTACATCAGTGATGAGTGGATAACGAATATGTACTGTAAGCAAAATGGAATGCACTCAGCTCTAAAAAATAAATGAAATATTGCTATTTATGACAATATGTATGGGTCATAAGGAATTATGTTAAGTGAAATGTGTCAGAAAGACGAAACCACATGATATCACTCTTATGGGAACTATAAAGAAACCAAGTGAATAGGCAAATGAATCAAAATCAAAACATATCCTTAGATTCTGAAAATATCATGGTGTTTACCAAAGGGAAGATGGGAGTGGAAGGGATATGTGTGTATGTGGGGTTGGGGAGGGTAAGTTGGGTGGTATTTGACAGGACTAGAATTTTGGGCTGAGCGGGTGAATGGGGTATTGATATACACATATGATAAAATTGGAAGATGAACTCCTATTATCTTATGCAGTATTTTAAGGCAATCTTACCTCAATTAACAAAATAATAAAAACTGTGGTAAACATATTGGTTAAATGCTTGGTGGATGCTGCATGATTCTGCAAACTTTAAAGAACTCTGTGAGCACTCTATGAATTGTGGCAACTTGTTTACAGACCTCTTTATAACCTCTGTAAATGATGGAGCTCATTAAATTATTTGAGCAAATAATGGACACTAATTATTGAGTACTGCTTATCTGAAGAGAGAACTAGTATTCTGCCTATGTCTTTTATAATGAATTACTCCATTCAACAAATATTTCAAGTGTACTCAGGAAACAAAGCTTGGGCAGGCTCTCGACAGAGTAGTAGAAAGGAAAGACATGGATTTGCTCTCACAAGACTTGACAACAGAAGTGAAAAGACACCAAAACAGTCCACAACACATGCTGTGTGTGAGTGTGAGTTTGTGTGTGGAGGGGAGGGAGAGAGGGGTATTCTGTGAATTCAGATGGAGAAGGAACACTTTTGGATGAGGAAGATTCAGATAGAAGACTTACAACATATGGATAATGGCAGAAAAAAAGGAGCAATGTATACAAAGAACTCGATCTACCCAATTCAAGTTCAGACTTTTATTAAACATCTTTATTTAAAGGCACTGTGTTAACTGGGAAATCAATGCAAAGAAGCTAGCTCCTTAACTTGGCACTGAACTCCCTCCACAGTAGCAAAATGCCAGAAGGACATACAAAAGCTTATCACTAGACTCCATAGAGATGTATCAAGAAAGAAAGTAGGTATAATATATTATATGACTAACAGTGAGGAAGCACTTAATTGTCCCACTGAAGGCAGAGATAAGGTCTATAGAAGGCTAAACAAAACAAGACATACAAAATGGATGGTTGAGTGACCAAATTAAGATTGAGTGTCTCCAATTAAGATTCGGTGGATTGTTTATAGTATTTATAAGAGAAAGAGTTCAAAAAAAATGACCACAGATTTTGGATGTTTCTCTTATGTTTTTACAGAATCACAAAATCGGGTGCCTGGTGGGGTACATGGATAAATCACAAACTATTTTAATTTAAGAATACAGTTTACCTCCTCTTTCATTTAAAAAAAAAAAGTTTGCTTTTTGTTTGTTTGTTTTAAATTACTTGGCTTGTCACTGGCATTTTTTACTTGGGCACTGATTTCATGAGCAGTTTAATGTCAGCTTCATTTCTCCCTCTGCTTCACTCTTTAAATGTCCTAGAAGATTAAAATGGAGTCAAACTAGGGAGAAATGATACATATTTAAGCAAAGCAGGAAGGTATTTGAAATAGCTAACGGTGATGATAGAAGAAAATGATGATTTAAAGTTTTAAAATATTTGCAGTAGAAAAATTTCAAACACATAGTATACAGAGTAGCATAATCACTTCCCTTTTTATCTCCTCCCATATTATTTTGCCATAAATTTCTTCAATATATCACTTCATCCATGAACACACACACACAAAATAACTCATAATAAAAGTAATAATAAAAAAACTAAACAACATAGCATAGCTACAAAATTTGACAACATGAACTAGCTTTTGAACATTTTTAAATGTCAGGGGCCTATACACTATGCAGTTCTAATGTCTCCTCAGTTCTCAGAGCTGAGGAGACGTCAAGGCTAGAGAGTGAAGGACCTTGGGGTCAGCAACATGTAGGAGATGTCAAGGAAGAAAAAATATGTGACACCACCAGAAGTAAAAAAAATGAGACAACAACAAAAGAATGTATGACTGGGGATTAATTTGAGTGAAGGTCATGGACACTATGAGTGTGAAAACCAGTGTGATTCATGAGAACTTAAAACAATCAAGAAATAACCCCATTAGTAATCAGGAGACTCAGAATGGGTCCTACAGAATTTAAGAAGGCAATGAAATAGTGGTTTTAATTCCACTGGAGAATATGGTATGACAGATTACATGGACTAGTAATGACATCTGACTAGTGCAAAGGTTCAACTGTTAGGAAATAAAGTAGCAGTAAGAAATGAGGTCCCTCCAGGACAGTGCACTACAATATGTATGCGGAGTCCAGAATTTGAAATTTGCTCACTGTTTCAATAAAGTTGCTTAAAAGACCAGTGTGCCATCCAGGGAGTGAGGGGTACAAAGACTTATGAAGTTATTCTGTTTATAAACAGACTTTGTCTAATGGGGAAAGTATGCAAACAAAAATGCTAGTTATTACAAATCACTCAATCAACCTCAGTAAACCTTTTGGGAATACATTTTTAGGGCCAAGTACCATGATCCAAGGTACAAATGCAATGGTAAATATGGTAAATAAGCCATGGGTCTCAAGAAAGCACTGAACTATTCATTAATGAGTTCAAACTGAGATGTTCACAAGATAAAAAGCATTTTCAGAGGAAGTTATTTTTCTTTGCACAAAGAACAGAGAAGAGGACAATTTGATTCAGGAAGACAAAGTGGTAAACCTTATAGTAAGGTTGTAACAACCAGAAAGGAGATAAAGGAATGGCATGAGAAATGAGTTAGTAGCAAAAAGAATAGGAGAGACCAAGTAACTGATGGCCCTAAGTCTCAGACAAGGGGGTGTATTTGTGTGTCTCCTATCGGTTCTCTTTTCAGATGCTTGAAAGTTTTCTCTATGACTAACACTGAACTATACAGACATCACCTTTCCTTGATGCTAAAAAAGATTTAGTTTAAATGTGGTACTGTTTTGAAACATCTAGCTGTGACAACAGGTTTCTTTGTCTAAGGGGAACTTCCCCTGGTTGATCCTTTGATATGCTGATTTGTTCTCAAATACAAATGCTGTCTTAATGAAGAAAGCATGGCACCTTTTGGATACCAATATTAAGGTCCACTTGGAGCATGCAGAATCTTTTAAATGATTGACTAAAGTAAATACTGTGTTCTCTGAGGTGCTCACTTGCAGTCAGCAAACTTTGCACAGATTAAAAAAAAAAATCAGTAAACTATTTCCAAGGATTGGAAACAGAAATCCTCAGATGATTCACTGATGATTCAGATTTCTGTGTATCACTTCTGGTCTACTTGTTGCCAAGGGAACTTGGGGCCTACTTCCTACCACACCACGGCTATAAAAAGTACAAGCAGAAGCCACAGGAGAGTAACTTCTCTACTCTTTTATTACAAATGGCTAACGGACTAAAAGTCATTACACAAGAGAAATTTAAGTTTTACCTGTGAAGGTCATGGCCTCAAGACACTGAGATGCCACACTGTTATTACTTTTAAGTTATTAATTGCTTTCATCTGAGCCGCTTTTTTCATGCAGAGAATTTTCTATGAAGACCTGAAATTCCAATAGAAATTCTTTTTTTTTTTCCATAAAATCCTAAAAAATATGGTTTGACACTGATAATCATGGCCTTTAAAATCTGTGTCAATTTCAGAGCCAGGGTATAAACCCACTAATAACCTACCAGGCTGCCTGGTACTCTGGGTCATTATGGCAGAAGACAGGATACAGTGAGGTGGTGAAAGGCTGACACCACAAAAGGATCCTATCTACCTTCATCACAGTAGCCACAGCCTGTCAGTCTTCCTCTGACATTTGTCTTGATCAAGCAATGTAAAAATACCAATACAGTTAAATATTCACAAGAGAAAACCAGTCATGGATGGATACTTTTCCCTTTTAAATATGTGCTTTCGATTTAACTTTCATCTGGAAATAAGGAATGAAAGTAGCCCTTATGGAGAAGTTATCACAAGATATACAAAACCTAAGTTAATAGCACACACAAACCTACTCCATGTTTGCCAAGGTTAGGATCCTTTCATGAATAATTATCTTCACATTTGGGTTACATGAAAATTTGTAAATAAAGGTGGTTTTCTCTGTTAAGTTCCACATATTTTCTCCTGTAGTTTTAGAAGGACAGAGACGTTACCAGCCATTCTTACCTGAGTCCCCCCACCTAAGAGGTATGCATTGCCTAAGTTTTCCTTGGGCTTAAATTTATGTAATTTAAAAGACCTCTGCTCTTTGTAAGTGTAGCATGATCAAATTATGAAATCACAGCATAAACTTGCTAAGTGCATGGTTAAGTATTACTTGTAATAAACAGTGGTTTTTCTAAAAAGCAACTTTGCTCACCTAAGGTTCCTGTTGCTTAGTCAATTAAATCCAAATGTGTATCCATGTGGTGCAAAGCCTTTTATGGCTCAGCTCATACCCCTTTGCACTTGAGCAATGCATAGCTTCATGCAGCTCCCAATTTCTCTATGTCCCCACACATTTATGACCTTGCTAAGATTGGAATGTCTTCTTTTATTCCTATGTGGATGGTACCTACTTATCCTCTACACTAAAATTAAGTAAGTTGGTCTTCTGAATTTTTGCTGACTTAACTGTCTGTCAAAACCAATTCCTATTTGGGCCCTCTGGCCTTTCCCATGTTTATGATGTTGTACTTATAGAAGTATATGTTAACTGCCTGCTTTCATCCATAAATTTTCTTCCATTTTACTCTAATTCTTGGGAAACAGATCCATTATTTTTTTAATCTATGTATTTGTAGAACTCTGCATAATGTATAGTATATATTAAATATATATTAAGTTGTTTGTAACTTTTTGTTGGTGTTTTTTCAGTTTGAAAATCTGATGATGAATGTCAGAGGAATCTTTGTCTAAAATAAATGTGTCCTTAGAAAATGTTAATGATACACAATGTAAACATTGCATGTTGGTGCCTCAAAATGCCTTATAGGAGTGATCTGTGTCCAAAATTCCTTGCTGGATAAACAAAATAAGGTCAAAGTAGCATAAGTCCAATAGCTGTAAGTGAAAGGGTATTTATTCAACAAAGAAAACAAAGAGTTCTCTCCGAATTGTGATACTAAGACTAGTTGGTGGAAAAATTGGATTAAGATTTTTCTCATTGTCCCAGTGTACTTCAATGAGACCAACAAGAACAACTTTTTTAATATATGCACCTAAAATTTGTTACTGAACCTTTGCAACAGGCCTGTCAATCAAGAACTATAAGAGAAGAGCTCATTCTATCAAAACCACTGTTTCATTTACCAGGGTAATCACAAACTATAGATCCAGCTCTTTGAAAACAATTCATCACTAGAATGCAGTAAGAGGATAAAATGGCAGAGACAGAAGTAGAAGAGGTGTATTATTTTGAAACAAGACGTATGCCATCTTTCTGTAAGAGTTCAAGTAGCAGTCATGCATGGCTTGCTATAAAGGAAACTAGAATTAGTTTAGGGTGCTGTGATTTTTCATCAGCAACTTGAACCTTGCTTTGCAAATGTTTCTATAGCAGCATGCTGAGTTTCCTGGAGCTAAAACAGAAGTTATATCAACGCCAAGAAGAGATCCCAGGACATGCTGAGAAAGCTACAATGGAAAAAGTATACTCAGTTACATGCTCGAGCAGGGTCAGAAAATGAAGAGAATCCAGGCTGAGGTATAACTGAGGCAGACAGAAACCTTATATTTGGAATACTCACTCAACTTTGACAGGTAATTTTGATGCAAATTGCTTTGTAAATAACAGAAAAGTACTCTTCATTTCCCCTACAGTGCTGAAAGTATTACTAAAAAAATAAGAAGAGTAGAGAACTTATCTATGCCAGGGCTTCTAAAATCTCCCCAGGAGATCTATTTCCTTGATAGCAGAATTCCAGGGAGCCTGGATTTTCACTAAGTGTGGTTTCATTGGAAAGCCAAGGTGAAGGTATGAAATGGGGGGCAAATTTCACAAAAATATCAAGTAATTTGAGTACATGAAAATGTCCACTGACCTTTACAGTGCTTCCTTCATCTTCCAAATAAGTAAGACAAACATTTTCATTTTCCACCAGGATTTCTATATATCACACATACACACACACACACACACACATACACACACATCTCCATTGGATGGTGTTATTCAGAAGTTCCAATATCCTTATATATTTGGTAGCTATGACTCTCAAGAACTCCCAGTAGGGGTGACTAGAGACTTGGGCTACCCTTCAATTCCAAACTCCTATTTTCCCTATTTCTCAGTGATCTCTTTCCCAGAAGCTACTCAGGAACAATAGGTTGTCAGGAAAAGTTCCTTCCACCACCTCAGAGAATATGGGACGAGACTAAGCAATTACCTTAACAGCGTCAGAAGGATGTCAGTTAGATTAACTTTATAAGGGCTCTGAAAGCCAAACTGATGCTGTGACTACTGAAAAAAAAAATAGGCCAGAACTTATAAGCTCCACCTAAAAGAGCAAATGCTTGATAAAATACAAACACGATCATGAGTTTCCTAACATCATAATGCAAATGTATGTCCAGAATACAACAGAAAAATCTCTTGTCATCACAAGAACCAGCTAGGAAAAACCATAATATGAATAACCAAAAAATAACAATGTACTTATGCCAGTAACAAGACAAAGTGGATATTGGAATATCTGACAGTGATGTTAAGGAAGCTGTCATGGAAGTGTTTGAAACAAATGAAAAAAATTAGAAAATCTTAGCTAATAATTGGAAATTAAATAACCTATAGGATTTAAAAAATACCTGCAACATAATAATAATAATATCTAATAAGGGTTAAATATATAACCCTATATATAAGATATATTTATAATATATAATTAATATGAAATACTCATGCAACTCATAGCTATATACACATACACAATACAATCATATATATAAGATATATTTATAATATATAATTAATATGAAATACTCATGCAACTCATAGCTATATACACATACACAATACAATCAAACAATGGGTAAAGTACCTCAACAAATAGTTTTCCAAAGAAGATATGCCAGTGGCCAACAGTTACATGAAAAAGTACTCCATGTCACTAATCATCAGGGAAGTTCAAATCAAAACTAGCATGAGCTATCACCTCACATCTATTAGAATGATTATTATACAAAAGACAAGAAGTAATAAATGCTAGTAAGATAGAACCCTTATGCATTCTTGACAGGATTAAAACTTAGCACAGCCAGTTTCCATAAAGGTAAATAATATTGAGTTTCCTTTAAAAAAAGAATCAGATAGAATTACCATCTGATCCAACAATTCTTCTGGGAACACAGCTGAAGAAAACAAAAACACTGTATTGAAGAGGTATCTGCACTTACATGTTATTAGTAGCATTATTTACAATAACAAGACATAGAAACAACCTCAGTGTGAATTGATAGATGGATGAAAAAAGAACTTGTGGCATCATTTAACATTTTAAGCTCTTTTGTTTGATAAAGTTCAATGTAAGGAAACTTACTTCTTCTGCCTCCATAAAGGGACTAGTGTTTGATAAACAAATTTGTCTTTCATTCTGAACTGTGCTCATCAGAGTTTACAGGGAAGTTTTCTTTTAGGAGTGCACATTGTGCTCAGCTAGCATGCCACATCTCATCAGGAAAGGGCACAGGAGCAATTTGCTTTGGTGCTTTACCTTGTAAACCTTTTCCTCCCTTTATCTCTTATGTTTTTATTAGGTCTTTCTCCACTATGTAGCCTATTCATAACAAAAGGATACCAAGAACCAAACATTACCTCATTTAGTAGGTTTTCCAGTTTCAAGGGGTCTTACGTTTTAGCATAATTTCAAAATAACTCCTGGGACGATTCACTACTGATATACAAAAACCTGTGTTTGTGAAATTTGATATCTCAAATATTACAATGTTAGTTTTCTTTATCAGTAAATATTTACTCAATGAAGTTTAATGTATGAAGTTTTAAAGCATTCAGTAAGAATGGTTTAATAGGCCCTCCCTGGTGGTGCAGTGGGTTAAAGCACTGCACTGAGAAGCTAAAGCCACTTCCACATGAGTTCGATTCCCGCCTGCCCCGGAGGTGACCACATGGCATGGCAGACCTCTCTGGACCCTTGCTGCTCCCCTCAGCAGTGTACTTCGTGGATCTGCCTGTTCTGCTCCCCACTCTGTCTCTGGTGAAGCCTCTTACCGCCCCTGAGCCTCTGGCCAGTATCCCAGTTTTGTATGTACATATAAAAAAAAAAAGAATGGTTTAATAAATAAAGTCCTAAACACATGGTACTAAAGTTCAGTACAAGTTTTTTTGAATCACAAATGTATAATAATTTACAAATTCATTTCCAGACAACAATTAGGAAAATACTGGATGATTATACTATCTTTGATGGGAAGACTGAGCCTTATGATCTTACAGAACTGAGTTTAAACCCCAGTCTGACTCTCTTGGCTGTGTGACACTGAGTAAGTTATTTATGGATCCTTTATGAATTTTGCTTTTATTTTTTTTAAAATAGATAAAGCCTATATAAAGAATATGCTGATAATAACAACTCAATAAATGGTAACCATTATTGTTATTAAATTGTTCAAAGTAACTGTTGACTCTATTTAAAGAATAGCTTCTTGAATCACTTTGTTTTTATGTATGTTTATATGTTCTCATACAATTATCCAAGCCACAGACATAAATGAATAGGTGGAGGTGAATCACTCATACTGAATAAAAATAAACATGTCTATAAGGCAATGAAAAATGTATCAGTTTTAAGACCAAAATATTTTTCATGTCTACTGTTATTAATTATATTTTTATATCCAGGAAATATGAACTATATGATCTTTTTGGAAGGGAATACAGTGACATTTCTTTGTAGTTCATCACAGTTTTGGGGAAATTCTTACTCATGTTACCATGTGCTCCAGGAAAATAAATTATTCAGAATTGTCATTAAATTGATTCTGACAATTAAAGTATTGAGAGGTGGTAACCACTTCTGATTAAAAGGAGAAACTGCTGGGAAGAGGAAGAGGAGAAACTGATGATTTACAGTTCCTTTGTCTGCTTTTTCTGTTCACATTAGCTCCTTACATACTGGACAGTGTACTAATGTTACACCTTATAAAACAGATAGCTCTGGAAGATACTGAAATTTTCTCCCATAGAAAAACAATTCAAAACTCATTATAGGCTTTCTCTCCTTCTTGTCTGACTCCTTCTATTCTAGGTTGCCTGTTACTTTCACATCAAGCCACTTCTGTTCGTTATTATTTATTTATTTATTTATTTTTTGAGCAATGTCAAAACACTTTCTGTGAAAGTCTACTAGGGATTACTTTGACCTTGGGGTGATGGGAGGTAGTACAGGTATAAATGCTTGATGGTGCATGCATGCATCTGAACTTCCAATTTTTAGGTGGCACAAAAATATGGTAACCGAGGCCTCTCTGGTGGCACAAGGCATTAAGTTTCAGTACTGTGAAGCTATGTACAGCCACTGCAGCACAAGTTTGATCCCCTGCCAGGGAGCTACCCACATGGTACATCAGATCTCTGCTGTCTTGCCTGCTGCTCCCCTCAGCAGTGTATTTCAGCAGATCTGCCTGTTCTGCTCCCCACTGTCTCTGATGAATCCTCTCACCCCTTGTATCTCTGGTCTACACCACAGGTTTTGTATGCACAAGCAAATAAAATAAATCTTTAAAAAATAATGAAACTTAAATAAACTTGGGCCCTCCCTGGTGGCGCAGCGGGTTAAAGCACAGCACAAAGAAGCTTTAGCCACTTCTGCATGAGTTCGATTCCCCGCCTGCACCGGAGGAGATCCACATGGCGAGACAGACCTCTCCTAACCCGCCTGCTGCTCCCCTCAGCAGTGTACTTTGTTGATCTGCCTGTTCTGTACCCCACTCTGTCTCTGGTGAATCCTCTCACCCTCCGCATCTCTGGCCTGTACCCCAGTTCTGTACAAATAAATAAATCTTAAAAAAAATACCTTTAAAAAAAAAACTTAAATAAACTCTGTCATAACATTCACATCTCTAGATTCCAAGGAATACAGGTGAATTTAATAGAATTTAGCATATCATAAAATAACTGCAGCGGAACATCCCATTCGTCTTCACAGTTCATATTCTGATAGCAGTGTTTGAAGAAAGGCATTCAGCTGAGAAGTCTATAGATTTCTAAGTTCATGAGAGGAATTCTTAGGACTAAATAAATCCACAAATCACCCTGTAAATCAAGTTCAAATGTTGAGGCTTAATGTATATGATACACAGAGAAAGATTTTTATGTTATAATCTTAAATTGCATACTACTCTAAAGCCCACTATTTTCACATCAGATATTATGAATAACCATTTACACTGAAAACATGCATTTTAAATTACAAGCCATGGATATATTAATTTTATTTGTCCAAGCCTTTACTGTTGGATATTTCAATTACTTTCTCAAATTTCAAGATATTATATGTAGTATTTTGGACAAATCATAGTAAACAAGTATTTGGCTTTATGTGTCAATATTCCTTTTTGTCATATTCCTGGTAGTCAACATGCTAAATCAAAGGTTGAAGACTTTTGAAACAGTTTGATGAAATATCCTGTAAAATGGTTGCATCAACAAATATTTTCAACAGCATTGGGGAGCATGCAATTATAGATATCTATATGCTTTTTATTATCCTCTAGGTAACCTTATAAATCACCATCATAAAAAGAACATCTTGGATTGCTAACCAAAATCCTAAGATGATGAAATCCAGATAGGTCAATCATAAAAATCACACAGCCTCCAAAGCACGTTCGAGAGTACCCAATTCATATCAATCAACAGAAAGCCATCAGAACTCTATGAAAAGTTGCAGCTGTTATTCTGGATTTCTCTTGGAGGTTAAATCTGGATAAAGATTGAAAGCTAAATGCTTTGTAAAGTTGTTTGCAGATTTGATTGCCTGAGACATGCAGATGTAATGAGTCACTATATCAGATTAGCACATGAAACAGTTGGAAGTTAAGCAAGAGTGAAAACTCAGACAAAAGCAAAATGATCCTCAAAAGCCAATATTTAAGAATTGCCTTGGAAAAACTATATACAAGAAAAAGATATTACAAGATATTTTAAAGACCTTAAGAACAGATCCATTCTAACTGCAGATTCTCAAAATCATAGAAAATTCATTATTCTCAAGCTATTTTGATTTCCTGCTAGATAATCTAGTATATATATATTTTTAAATATAATGGTATATTGGGAAAAAATGCAGGAAGAGGTGGCATGATATGACAACTTTCAATTTTTTTTTAAATCAAGGTAATATTATTTTATATTTATGTGACTTAGGGACATAAGTTCACACTGTAGATTTGTGTTACCATACTATACCCACCACCAAAGCACCCATAATCCTTCACCATTGCCCACTGGGTCACTTCCTTGCCTTGATCCCTAATACTACCCTCTTTCTCTGGTAGCATGAACTAAGCAGGCAAATTTCTAGGATTTATCTTAGCTTAACTTTGTTCTTTGTTTGGTTTCTTTATATTCCTCATAGCAAAATTGGCCTTGTTTTTACAAAATTGGCCTTCTTTTTTAAAATAGCTGAGAAGTATTCCATGGTGGCTATGTCCCACATCTTAATCTAATCATCTATTAATGGGCTCTTAGGTTGTTTTCATCGCCTGGTAATTTTAAATAGTACTGCGATGAACATGGAAGCTCATGCATCTCTTTAAGACTTTTCTGCATTCTTTTAGGTAGATGTCTAGAAAAGGAATTCTTCTATCACATATCAATTTTAAACATTTTTAGAAACTTCCCTATTGTTTTCCATAGGGTTTGGATCAGTCTACATTCTAACCTATATTGTACAAAGATCTCCTTTTCTCCACAATATCATGTACATCTTTTGAGAAAAAGTTGATTTTTTATATATCCCAGTTCTATTGTCTAATTATGTGACTTGGGAGAATAAGAACATTTTTATAATATCAGCTGTCAATGAACATTATTTATTTAGGATGTGTGCTAGCATATCTGTGTGCATGAGTTCTCATAATACTACAATAGCACTGAAGATCATCTTATGCATCCTGCTTCTTTTTGTAAATGGTAACAGTAAGATTGAGGATGTCAAGGTTTTGCCTATTATCACATAGGGATTCAGTGATAGATTTCAATGGTGATTTGCCTCCAGAGTTCATGAGTTAATCATTTACTGTGTAAGCTGAGCTACTGAAGAATTGGATATTTGGGATATCAGACTAGAAGTTTTCTTAATGTCCCCCTAAATCTAAAATTTTCTTTTCAATTATGCTATGTACCTTAAAAAATAAAAGACATTTTACTGTTATCACAAAATCAATAGAAGCTAAAGATATCATTTGAACCTTTCAGTTATGTTTATACTCTCAAAAATTAATATTGAGATATCACTCACATAAAGTATATATGTCTATGTTTTTTAGTGTATTTAAAGAATTCTGAAGTTTGTACAAATTAATAGCATATTTTTATTATCCAAGGAACCTGTTAGCAATAGCTACCCATTTCCCTTCACACCCCAATCTGAAACTCAGTCCTAGGCAACCACTATGTTTTTCAGTCGCTGTGATTTATTATTTACTTATTTTATTGGAAATTTTGTATAAATGGAATCACATAATATATGACCTTTAGCATATCCTTTCTTTCACTTTACATAGATTTTAAGGTTTACATACACTGTAGCCTTCATCAATACTTTCATTTCATGGCTGAATTTCATTGTACTACCATATTGCATTTTATTAATACATTCATTGGTTGATGGCTAACTGGATTATCCCCCCTTTTTGGCTCTTATGAGTACTGCAACTTACAGTATTTATATTCATGTTTTCATTTCTCTTGGGTATGTATCTAGGAATGAAATGTTGAAACATACAGTGACTCAATGTTTAATAGTTTAATATTTGGGATACTACCAGACTAACTCTAAAGCAGTCACACTATTTTTTAAATCTCACCAATTTCTACAGTGTCTTACCAATCTCTCCAGATCCTCTCCAACACTTACTATCTGTTCTTTTTACAAAAAAGAGTATAAAGTAATATTTAATTATGACTTTTACTTGCACTTTCTTGATAGCTAATAATGGTGAGCACCTTTATATGCTTATATTTTCTTTGAATGTACATACTCATAACTTTGGTCCATTTTTAATTGATGTGTCTATTACTGAATACAAAACACACCTTATAAATACCAGAGATATAGCTCTTATAAGATATGATTTGCAAATTTATCTGCATTTTGTGAGTAGTCTATAGTTTCCTGGTAGTGTTCTTTGAAAGACAAAATTTGATGATGTCTAATTTACCTATCTCATTTCTCATGCTTTTGCTATTGTATCTTAGTGATTATTTTCTAAACCAAGGTAATGAAGGCTTCATTTTATTTTAAGAGTTTTACATCTTTAGGTCTTTGGTATATTTTGAATTAATTTTTGTATAACGTATTAGGCAGAAATCCAAATTCATTTTTATGCAGTACTAACACAGTTCTGCTGTATGTACATTTGTGGAAGGAGGGTTCTTTCCTCACTGAATCATTCTGGCATCTTTGTTTTTATCATATTTTTGATCTGTATTTTTTTTAGGTTTATTTAGTTCCTTTGTTTACGATACCACTTATAATCTAGTTGAAAGTTCCTTGAATCTTAAGACCATGTGTTTCATATGTATGTCGCACTCTCTATTTGGTATAGTGTAGACTCTGCATGAGGTTCTAAAGTATTTCGTTGATTGGTTGATCACTTGAATTTAAAAAAGAAATAAGTCAGAAGTTACTATAAAGTTATAAATTTTACCTTATATTGATGTTTTAAGTAGCTTTGAGCATCTCTAGATAATTAATATTGGAAAACAATTCATAAATATTCTAATGAGCCATTTCTAAGTATTCATTCAAATATATTACAATGTTGGTAACATCTGTTATGAGAATTCCCTTACAAAGCATTTACTGTCCAAAATCTTTTCAACCTATGAAGTCAAATTTCTTTTATATAGTCTTGAGTTAGCATAAGATATAGAACTAATTATGTTTTTTTCATATTCTTTCTGTGTGCTTACTAATTATGTAGAATGGAGTTTTTGTAATAACCAATATATATTTATCCAAACAAAAGAGGCATCAGCCTGAATAAAAAGGAACTAATTGCAAAAGATAGTCTCTGTACTTATCACAAACAAATCTCTCTTTTAGATAATATACTCATGTTGTAAATTCAGAGAATTTGAGAAGTTGAAAAAAGGAAAGTAGGCTTCCGCCTGACCTACAAACATGAGACATTACAAACAAAAAGTTCTGTTTTTGCTCCATTAAATGTGTATTAAGTTAATCTAATCTAGGACTTATTTTTTTAGTTAAGGTTTATAAGCAGGTCTCTAAAAATGCAAATTGCATAATAGTCTCTTGGATTTTTCCTGCTCTTTTCCTTCATGCTATTAATCTTAAAAGAAGTATCATATACATCTTTTAGAATATTAATTTTAGTGGAGATGTTCCTCAATAAGGAGCACAAAACTCCACATAAGCACTTAACATTGAAGCATTTTACTATGAATAAATTTAGAAAGAAGTTTGAAAAATTAAGATTCCTTTCTCTTCTGTTATTTGAACTGGATGACTGTCAAATTTGAAATCATGGCTTTTATTTTTATGTACTGTTTTCAAAATTTTTTAAAGGGTGCCAAAGTGCAGTTCTGCAAAAGTATGTATGGAAAAAGTTGTGCAGGAAAATAAAACCCACATATGTAAAGGCCTGAATTTTCAGGTCTATTTATTTAATCAATTCCTATTTGTTAGATATATTTTGTTTCTTAATAATCTTCTAGATCAACAAGGCCAAATGAGGAAATTATGACAACATATCTGACCTACATCAAAATATACAAATAAAAACAAGGTCAACAAAGTACATGCCTTTTGAAAGGCTGTTTAAGATTTGGATTTTGTATGTATCTTACATTTTCTTGACTATTAACTACCCTTTTAACTAACTTGACTGTATCAAGTAACACAGCCATCAATGTGAAACCAGCAGTCAGTGAAAATCTTGCCTAGGGTAACTGAACATTAGTCAGCAGACATTACAGTTGGTTTTAGGAATGGTTAAATTTTTGTACCATAACAAAAGCAATAATTAAAATGAATGGAATCCATTTATATAAATAGCTGTCATTTCTTCTTCAACAAAGAATTTTGGCATTTACCACTACTAAAAAGGGCAAATCTTTTGGAGAACTAAGGTTTTACCACTTCTCTTACTCTTTTTACCCCACGAAAAACTAAAAGATCAAAAGGAACTTGCAAAATGTACAAAATGAATAATGTCATCTATAATGATGTCATATATAATATATATATATATATATATATATATATAAAAGGACTTGCTAAGGATGGGCCCTGCACTTGTAAAATACTCCTTGGAATTTTTAGGAAGAGGCAATTTAATACTTCTGTTTTTTTTTTTTCCTGTTTAAGTATGTCCATTTGTTCTTATTTATAATTATCCTCTAGCATTTCAAATCTTCATGTCTCAAAAGACTGGTAAATATACCAACCTTGAAAAGCAAAGGCTCAGGTTTTATCTAAATATGTAAAATGCCTTAAATTGAAAAGTACAAGGTACTGCTAGTTATTTTATGATGTAGAAAATTTCTTTCCTCAAGTCTATCTGTATTAAACCAGCTTTCTGAGAAGCTGGAATCTAAAAATCACAAAAGAATTCACTGTAGATGCTATGATGATTATAAAAATCTATATGACATAAGTCTCTGAAAAGTATGAGAAAGGAAACAATAATGAATCAAAAGTGAAATATTAGATTATTATGATAAGGAAGAGTACATAATGTGTTGAAATTTCCAAAATTATATTCATATGCTATATTTCATCTTCAGGAACACTTTCATTAGTAGGTAGAAACTGAGGCTCACGGGTTTATGGTTTGCTTGAGAACCGAGCCTAGTTAATTGCAAAGCCGTGAATTCCTAGATCCCTAAATTCTATAAAGTGTTTTTTTCCTTATTTTTTGCAAAATGTACTCAAATATGGATAGGTTACTAGGAACAATACAAATGGTCACCAAGCATATAAAACGTTGTGCAACTTCCAATAAAACAAAAGAAATACACTGAGGTCTATTTTTCTATTGACTGGAAAAACCAAAAGTTTAACAGTAAACTCTGTTGAGGAAATGGTAGGGAGATATGTATTCTTACACACTGTTGGTAGGATTATGATTTGGGATTTATCCAATGGAGGAGAATTTGGATAATCTGGCCAGACAACAAAAGCGATACACTTTGAACCAGCAATTCCACTTCCAGATCTTATAAACACAAACACACAAGCCTGAAATGCAGAGCTCTAATTCTGCTATATTTTTATAGCAAGAAAATAGAAAAAGAAGCTCAAGTATTCAGCAATATGAAGTTGTCTCCATTAATTATGGTATATATCCATACAATAGATCAAAAAGAACAAGGTTCATCATCATACAATGCTGCTATGGCAAGATCTCTGAAATATATTCTTTAATGAAAAAAGTCAGGAATATAATATCTGTATTACCCTATCTTTACAAACGTTCAGTAATAAAATAATCATGTATGTGCAACAACATAGTGACTATCACTAACAATACTGTATTCCATATTTAAAGGTTTCTCAATGAATAGATCTTAA
This sequence comes from Condylura cristata, assembly GCF_000260355.1. Classification (NCBI taxonomy): domain Eukaryota; kingdom Metazoa; phylum Chordata; class Mammalia; order Eulipotyphla; family Talpidae; genus Condylura; species Condylura cristata. The sequence continues at coordinate 20,135,431 of NW_004567106.1, read as the reverse complement.
AAGTTCTCATTACAAGAAAAAAAATTAAGCTGTGAGGCATTGGATACTAGTTGTGCTTATAGGAGTGGTCATTTCTCAATATATAAATGTATTAGATATACCTACAAGTAAAAAAGTGTATGTCAGTTATATCTAAATAGTAAATTTAAAAAATAATGAAAATCAATTGGGAAAATATATATTGCAAAAAGAATGCCAGTGGTAGAAAAAACTACTAAAAATGGTTAAATATGCAGAAGGTGGGGGAGAAGGAACAAAGGTCAGGAGAGGAATCTAGGCATAATTTTTTTCAATTTAGTTTTAATTTTTATGCCATGTAAATGCATTATTTATTTTAAAAAGCTTTTTTAAAATTGATAATGAAAGGGAATCTTTAAAATTAGAGGCAAACTCAAACAGATATTAATTAGATATCACATATATATCATGTGTGTATATATATATATATATATATGTAATTGTAAATAAAGAGTAACAGAATTACAAGCAGATTTAGAAGATAGATCTTTATACATCTTTTAGGATGAATTTTATAGAAAAACAACACAAAGGCATTTTAGACTTCCTTTTGGAGCTTTAACACAGTTACTTTGTAACTATTTACACAGTACTACAGTACTCTATCATGAAGCTTGAACCAGGTTATTAGACTTTTTTTTTTTTCCTTAAGGGAACATAAATAAGAAAATAAGGGAAGTACAAAAAAAAAACAAGAAAAGATGGTAAAGCACTCAAATTTAGAATAGAGGGACATAAAAAGAAAACAGGGTTTCCAGATTTCCAAGGACCAGATCTGGTTAGCGGCTACAATCAAAGGGACCTTTCCTGGGCACCTGTGGTCAGAGGAGACTCACATTTGGGGATATGTAGGGATATGCCCAAGACAGAGAGTAAAGGGCAGAAAGATTGGTTCCTCCCTTCTCCTCATCTCCCAGTTCCCTACCAGTGACTGCTGCTAGTTAGCAAGGGTGTCAGCAAAATGATCCAGTAAGGAAAGGGTAGAGGGAAAAGGCTCAAGGCTATTGCAGAGCAAGCATTACCATTATTAGAAATTATACTTCTCAGTATAATTATCAATCAAAGAAGTAATGTGAAATTATTGCATTAATATAGATTTAAAAACCTGAATAAAGACTCATAATTTAGGCCCTCCCTGGTGGTGCAGAGGGTTAAAGCATAGCATTAAGAAGCTTGAGCCACATCACATGAGTTCGATACCCGCCTGCCCTGGAGGTGAACAACATGGCGCAGGCCTCTCCTGACCTGCCCACTGCTTCCTTTAGCAGTGTACTTCACGATCTGCTTGTTCTGCTCCCCACTCTGTCTCTCACTGCCCCTGCACCTCTGGCCTATCCCCCAGTTCTGTATGCACTAGTAAATAAATCTTTAAAAAAAATTCATAATTTAAAAATATACTTCATCCAGTGAAATGGCCTACATGTAACAATGAACACACTTAAGCTGATATACCGGTTATAGTATCACTCCTTAGTAAAAGAAATCAGGGCTCCTTAGAGAAATGTTTGATTCTTGATCTTGGACACAAAAAATACAGTGTGAGCCTGGGAGATTTTGAGCTCATGATTTGGAGCAAAGAGAACTTTTAGTGCACTGCTGGTGGGGCTACAAACTGGCTAGGCATCATGGTAAAAAAGCATGGAGTTTCCTCAAAAAATTAAAAGCAGGACTTTCCCTGGTGATGCAGTGGGTTGAAGCACAGCACTATGAAGCTAAAGCCACTTCAGTATGAGTTCAAATTCTTGGCCAGGGAGGTGACCCTCATGGCATGGCAGACCTCTCCTGACCTGCCCGCTGCTCCCCTCAGCAGTATACTTCGTCAGCTGGACTGTTCTGCTCCCCACTGTCTCTGATTAATCCCCTCCTTGCCCGTGCGTGTACCCCAGTTCTGTATACATAAAGGAATAAATCTTTTTAAAAATTAAAAGGAGAACTACCATATGTCCCAGCAGTCCTGCTTCTGGATGCGTACATGAAGGAAATGAAGTTAGTATCTTAAAGTTACCCATATGCACATGTTAATTGTAGCATGTATTCATGATAGATATGACATGGTCACAACTTAAATGTCTATAGATGATCTAATTGGGATAGGCAAAATATGTCACGTATGTACAATGGAGTATTCAGGCAATAGTATGAAGGATATCCTACTGTCTTAATGTGAATAGACTTTGAGGGCACCATGCTAAGTGAAGTAAACCAGAGTGTTAATTGTTTTTTGATCTCATATGTGAAATCTAAAATAGCCAAACTCATAAAACAGAAGGGCATATATAGTTATAGGGGAATAGGAGTGAGGGAAATGGGGAAATACTGGTCAAAGTTTGTAAAATTACAAGTCTGGGACTAATGTACAACATGAAGACAATGGTTAATATCACTGTATTAGGTACATGTAATTTGTTCTTACCACACAAAGATGGTAACTATATGAGGATCGATTTATCACCATACATTTGAAACTTTATACTATGTTATTTATCTACGTATCTGAGTGAAAAAGTCAAGTCAAACGTTAATAAAAGATAGCATTGAACATTGAATAGTATCATCATCAGAGCAAACAATGCTTGAAAGGACCCCCATTAGCCTATATTTTCACATATTGGACATCAAGTAAAAGAAGTCTTGTTTATGACTTTAAATCAATTTATCAAATGCACACGTAAAGTAAAGGAAAATAAGAGCTAGAAAAATACACTTGTTATTACTTGAGTCAGATATGAAACAAATCTTGGAAATAGACTGTCTCTGAGAGTTAATTTAACACAACATCAGGTTTGATGCATTCTAGACTGAAATGGATCATTTAAATCTCATCAATCTTTGGATTGTGCTTCTGATTAATAAAAAGTTTCAGAGTTACATTTAAAGCATACTAAGTCATGAGATAAACTCAGAGATATGTTTTCTTTAATTGGTATATGAAAACAATCTAGATACTTCTAGGCTAAAGATGGCTTTAGTGACATAACAACCAGATGCAATGCATAGTTCTAGATTGGATCCTGGCTTTTTACACAGGGGGAAATCTGAGTTATTTAAGACTGGGTAGAAAATGAAATTAAGAAATTATTGTTAATTTCTTTAGGTATAAACATGGTTATATTGGTAAATGTACAAAGATGTTTAAGAGTTGAGTACTAAAGTAATAAGGGTTGTATTGTGATGTGTGCATCCTTGTAAAATAAAATACTATTGCATGAAAATGTTTTTTTATTTTAAAGAGAGCTTAGTTTGATCTGACTCCAGCCTACTTCTTTCTTTCAGCAGGCCATGAGCAAAAATATGAGTATCAACTACATCTTTATTCCTAGTTTTAAAAATCTATCAGGATAAATGTATTTTAACATATGACAAAATCTTATTTCAGAGAAGGAGTTTTTTTTTGTTAACTGAAATTCTTCAAAGGACTTTAGGATGCTTGGAAAATATGTGTATGTTTATAGGGACATGTATTTATCTCAGAGGAGTTTTATTGCTTCCATTAGATTTTATCATGACTCAAAAATAATAGAAGTCATAACAAGTTTACCACTTCTACATGTTTAACTCACTGCACAGTAGAAATGTAGAGGCAGACAGGGACAGGACCAAAATGAGGAGAAAGCCCAATGGACTGTGGAGGTGGAAGACGGTGCATTGAGGGAAGGTGCACAACACATGAAGGGGGCCTCTATTCCTAAAACACAAACAACCGTGTAAACAAACATTACCTGAGTTAAAAAATAAAAATAAACAATCAATTAAAAAACAGTTCCTAATGACTCTTTGAACTAACAGAATAAAATTAAAATACATGTGAAGCATTAAAGAATTACAATTCTTTAATCTTGGCCTTTCTACAAATGATATTTCCATTTATATTTTTTTACTGCATGCTGAGAACTCCTGAGTTATTTTTACATACATTTGCAGATATTAGAAGTTATATCTAGTTTTCATACAGTGAAGGTATGACAGTTATTAAAGGGTTTTGTCCTTGAGTCTTTAGAAAATGGCTTAATCCTCAATCATTAGCTGGGTCATCTATCTGCATTAAGTCAGAATATTTAGACATAATTTTGGACTACAGTAAACTTCCACGCCCATACTAAGAGTAGGCCACTGCAGACATATCTGTGGGACCAGGACTACTGTGAAGAGGAAAAAGAAAGGTATGGAGAGCTGGCCATGTGGCTGCACAATCAGAGTCTCTGCACAGGATTCTGTGCTTCAAAGGGCCTGCTGCTATTAAATGCTTCACTGTCACCACCTTGACATTCTTAACTATTTTGAACAAAGGACCCCACATTTCATTTTGAACTGGGCCCCCAAATATTATCCAGCCTATGTGGCTTGGCCCTGGTCCTATCTGTACAGCTGACTGTAACTCAGTTCAACTTGTTTTTTGCTCAGCGATTGCTACCCCCAGTTTCCTTCCTGCAGATAATGGTGGGGGGGGGGGGCTGGGCTGCCCCAGTTACCACAAAAGCACAAAAAGCAAGCATATGTGAGGACAGGGGCATATGTGCTAGAGCAGGAAGGAAGATCTACCCTGGGCGAAAAGTCCATCAAAACGTCATCGTTAATTTCAATGCATTCATCTACTTTATATACAATGCACTGACAGTACACTTCTAAATTTTTAGTAATTCCCATTCTTCTACTGACCCTGACATCTTGTTAGGAGGCACCCATTTGTAGACAAAGATAATGCCAGTCATCTACTATACAACAGAAAGTGATACTGATCATGCTGAATTTAGTGATTCTTAGTTTCTCTCTGAAAATTCAAAAGTGCATCTGTTCAACACACAAGCAACATTTTGATCAGGCAACATTTTGATAAGACCATCATATTTAAAATATTGTCTATACCAGGAATGTTAAGCTTTGGTGTGCATATGTAGATGTGTTGCCACAAATCTACATTCACCGGAGCTGCTTTGTAGAGTTATGCTGTGCATAGCTTAAGACTAATAAGTATGTCTGTGGACTTTTACTGGCCTCGGGGAGGAATTCTGATGAGTTCTGCAGCAAAGCAAGTTTTACAGCAAAGGAAGCTCATGATATGTGGGGGCAAATTTTGTTTTTCGATTTTTTCCAAGGTAGGCAAATAATAATCACCACCACTATTATCATCATAAAATAAAGTAGTAATTATATAGGGTAACAGTTATCATATTATCATACTCACAATGATTAATTACTACATATGGTCACTGAATTACATACTTGCTGTGCTTCAATTCATACACTGCCCCTAGCCACCTGAGAAGTAACTACTGACTATTCCACTATTTATAAAAGAGAACACAAAGACAAGGCTATATATGTAGTAAATGATGGAGCAAAACTCTGAGCTCAGACCAGAGGAATTCAGAGGCCATGCTCTGAAGCACTGAGCTGCCCTTTCTTCCAACCATTTGAAATCCAGTGTCACTGAGAACAGGGAGGTCCTGGCTGTTCTTTTCTGGCTATTCATTGATGAAACAACAAGTGATTCTATTCTTTTATATTTTAACTGTTACTTCGAAAGCACAATTATTATGTCCATTAGTTTAGCTTTGGAAATTTCCCAGTCAAGAAACTGTCAATGCCCAGGTAGGATTTCAAAGAATCAGAAACTGTATTTCTCTATTGCCATCTTGAAAGGATCAAGAACTGAGGAATCTGACAGCAGATAAGATTAGGAAATCTATACTCTTTCTGAGAAAATGACATACTGTTTACTTACCCTAAACATCACCACATGATCTCAACTGACCATGTGTATCTGAAATTTAAAATGTGGCATTTAAAGAAATCTCAAACACTTATCTCACTATTTTTAATCATCTGTTTTACTCTTAATGACTGATTTAAGGGAACACTAAACACACCAACTTGTAAAAATCACACCACATCTTCTGTAGAAATGACAAAGATAAAAATATTTAAAAAGCTTATCATCATTCAAATGAAATCTGAAATGTGCTAATATGGGATTCTCTAATATTTTGCTTTATACAGACAAGGAGAGTGAATCTTAAAGAAATTCCTAGAGAGAAAATTCTAATTTTGTAAATTTGCTCTAATTGTATGGTACACTCACCTAATAAATGTGGATACCATATTTTCTCAGCTTCTTACTCTACTAATTATTCATCACTTCTATAAGCAAACTGTCTAGAGTGTCATGTATCAATGACAGAACAGGTTTTGCTTCATTTTATTTCTGAAAGTATTCTAAGGTTCATGCTCAACAGTCACAGAGGAAAATAATATGGGTTTGTACACAGTATTAGCAGAGTAAGCAAATTCCATATCTTTTTATTCTATGAGGATGAAAGCAATTCTCAAAACAGCAGAAGCAACTTCTTAAAAGCCACTATTCAGTACGGAGGAACAGTCAAGTCTCAATTTGCCACAGAAAAGTAATGAAGACTTATGTTGCTAATGAATTTAAAAAAAAACAATTGTAAATTATATCTCTATGGCATATGGCATATTTAAAAATAATTATTATGTGCGTGAAAGATTGAAAAATAGGGTAACATATTTAATGATTAGAGAGCCTGCACACTTTTTGTGACTTTTTGCACACATTTAGAATCATTTCATGATTTTTGAGAAAGTGATGAATGTTTGTGTTACTACTCTATTTTCAATGAAAACCTCCCATCTATAAGAAAAAGCATTTGGCATAAATTTCTTCATCTTCCCTAGTTTAAGATTATAACTGCCAAACAAGTAACTTCCTTGTTTATCTGATAGCTTCAATAAATGTGACTACAGACACAAAGAACTACTGAGTATAGAAAACTATGTGAATGTCAGATTCACTTTACCAATTTTGATACCAAAATACATTTAGTTACTACATAATGATAATAGATTTAGACTTAGTAACTTTAGAAGAACCTGAAACATAGAAGTATGATGACTATAAATTTATATTCTAAATTTGTCAGGGCTAAGACACATACTGGTTCTGTGAGTGTTCCTCTTAGGAGAAGAGTGGTAGAGGTGGCTCCCAGGGAAGTAGCCAAAGGAAACTGCATCCTCTACTATATGCAGGCTATACAGTGCGGCTCCCACTAAGCTGACCACCCTTGACAAAACTTAATACTGTATTATTCACGATTCCCTGCTGGCTTGCATTCAAGGGTTTCTTCTTTATCATCCTAAGAATCTCAGCCCCATCACTCAGGCCAGTCACTCTGCCTCGCCTACTACATGCCAGTCAATCAACAGTTCCTGCACACAGATTTCTCCTGGACATCTCTCTGAGCCCCTCTGACATCATCTCCATGACTATTCCTCTAAGCCTTGTAATTTCATGTCTTCATATTTCACATATACCCCACTCCCATCTCTTTCCTAAACCTGAGGTTTTCTCATTCTCTACTTTATTCTCTACTTCCTTTCCAAGGTGAACTTTCTAAAGTATGCATTTTATCATGTCTCTTTCACTTCTGCTTTCCAACTCCTTTAAAGTATCTAATAACTCCTTTAAATGTGTATCACTTCAAACAGCCATAAGAGATCCAAGCTTTCAGTGCCATATTTAGTTTCCTCAGCATGCCAAATTCCTCCCAGCATCCCTACTGTCACCTTCTCATAGTCTTGTCTTCAAACTGTACTCTCCTCAGGCTCAACTCAACATCTTCTTCTGTGACATTTGTCTGTGAGTTAGGTGTTTGTTATCTCTTCTCCCAAATTGCCTTTGTTTAGTGTGTACTGCTGGTTCTTTTCTATATAGACTTCCAGAAGTAAACAAATCTTGACTGTAACTCTTTCACTATCACAGATCCCTAGCACCTAGCACAGCACCTGCAGCATACCCACCTAACAGTCACTGAATAAAGGCACAACATTACAACCACATCTGTTGGTTCCTACTTCTGGTTCCAAAGTTCTACGGGAAAAAGAAGATACAGCAGAAATAGCAATAAAAGCATGGAATCTCCTCAATGGTAAGCACTCAAGGGCAATACTCACAATATCCTGTACTATTGACATGATTCTAAAGTACAAGAGGAAAAACCCTAAGTTCAGACATTAAGTTACCTGTCCAAAGTCACAGAGCTGGGACTCAAACTGATTAGTATGTCTCACAAGTCCACGTCCTTTCTACAACATTATGCCAACTTCTTAATTTCCAATGGACAGAAAAATATGTTTTGCAATTAAAGCTGAAACAGTTTTTGAGACTGTGTATTCTCCCTAAGTAATGTTTAATAATGTTTTTTTGCCAGATTGTTTGAATGATGGTTGCCATGAGATAGTCAGAGAAGCATGGGAAAATGATGTAACTAAGCTGAATTTGTAGTCAAACTGGATTAGATTAGATAAGTCAATAAGTGCTTCCAAAGTATTGTTTTGAATTGTTTAGTTACTTATTTTATATAAGTAAGAGGTAATAGATAATTTATAGTTTCTTTGTTGTTAACATGGAGATAATTTGCATTTTTCATTCATGACCAATTTTCCTTTGTTACTTATTGTGTGACACTGATATAAGAACTTAGTCACTTGAAAGCAAAATTCCTAAGTACTTAGTATCAAATAGAAGAAGCATGGAACTTTTGTCCTGTAATTTATTGTTACATGTGTATATTCTTGCAAGTAGATGAAAAGAATAGAATATTTCACTACTGCATCAGACCAAAGAAGTCAGACCAGAATTCTGGTGAGAAGAGAAATTCCATGATGTGCTTTAGATGGAAGGAGGGTCACCCCTGCCACCCTGAAAAGTATTTTGATACCTCAGAACTACTCAGGCTCTGGCCACTATTGTACAACTCCTTTAAAACATAATGTATATTGCTCAACTTTTGTGTTATTTATAAAGGCATAACAACGGAAAAGCACAAGAACATCAAACACATGTAATCACATCATTTAGAGCAAAAATCTTTTATAATTTGTGTGCCTCCAGGTTTCTATATTTTTCCCAAAATATATTTTTTCAAAACATAACATAGTCCCATTTTTAGGTCAGTTAATTTGCATTTGGCAATATACTGTAGTCTTTATTATAGCATAATGTCTGGAACTTCTGTGTGTTGCCTATTTTTGGTTTACATCAATATTGTGCTAAGTTTCCTAAGTAACTGTCATCAGAATTAATTACACATTATTGATATAGTCACATATATGTGTGGACTTAGTAATGTCCTATTATTTTAAGAATGTAATTCTTGAAATATTTATGACGGATTTCATGAAAATCTTTGCTTTGATTGAAGTTCTAAGTTTACATAACTAGAAAAACACCTGTATACCACAAATATGCAAATATTTATTGATATAGTAATCACTTTAAAGTAGCAATTATAAAACAAGATTTTGGGGGGAATGCTAGTAATAGATCCTTTTACTAAGTCTCTATTTGCTATATATTTTGTTAGTGTCTACACTTATCACCAATTTTTAAATTAGGTTAAGTAGTTCAGTGGGGACAAATTAGCAGGTACAATAAAACACATTTTATAATGTGAATTTAAAAGACACTATCAGTGAAAATTGCCATCAGGGATATATGAATTTAAAAAAAAAAAAAGCGAGGCCCCAATGCAAAAACAAATCTGTATAATAGAAGGATAGATAATATCAAATGTTGTATTTTTAACTCTCTTACACTGCTTGTTAGAAATTTAATTGGTGCAAACATTTGAAAACTTGTTGCTATATGTGTTTGTATGTATATACATATATGTATATATGTGTATACACATATATACATACACAAATACACACAGAGAAAGAGAGACAGATGACCACAGGATAGGCGCAGTGAGATTCTCAGGAATACTCTTCATAACTAAACCTGAAAACAATAATTATAATGTCCATCTAGAGCACAACAGGAACCTAAATTGTGCATAACTCCCAACAGACTATCAGACAATACTATAAAGGAATAAGCTACTGCTATGTGAAAAATTAAGAATGCTGTTAAAAGCAATTGTCAGGCTGGTTTTATTTCCTAAATCTACTTACAAAAAGCATGGTATCAAAGATGAAAGAGACAAAGGAGTACAAACCAAAAAATGATACAAAGTTCCCTGATGGTGCAAGGGGTTAAAGCACAGCACTGTGAAGCAACAGGCAGCTATAACAGCAAGCGTTCAATCCCCCATGAGGGAGGTGACCCACACAGTGTTGCTGATCTCTCCTGACCCACCCACTGTGCCCCTCAGCAGTGTATTTTAGTCTGTCTGCCTATTCTGCTTCCTACTCTGCCTCTGGTGAATCTTCTCATCTACCATCCCTCCCCACCTCTGGCCTGTACCTCAGTTTTTGTATGCATAAATAAATCAATCTTAGAAAAATAGAAGTATCCTGGTGCTAGAAGTCATTTGCTGTAAATTTTGAAGAAAGCTAGGGACTGAAAAGAGGCATTAGAATGCTGTGAAAATTAATAATTTTCTATTTCTTGAGCTGAATGACAGCTAGAATTTGCTTTATAAAAAAAAGTGAGTCAAACACTTGGATTTATTTTGTTTACCTTTGGAATCTGCATTATACTAAATTACCTTATTTTTATTTTTGAACTGTCATGATTGTATTTGTGGGCCAAAACATCTCTCAAGGCAGTGCTGAGAGTAAATTAGAAAGGAGCCAGGCTGCTGCCAAGGGGCTAATGTGCTGATCTAAGTGTTTAAAATAGAGCCATGTTTCCAATTACAAAAAAGAAAGGGCAGAGTGTGCATATATTTATATGCTATACTGGCAAACCATCTTATTGATTGCATATTTAGGAATATCAAAGGAGTCTAGAAATACTCCCGGGTATTTGGCGCAGAGTATTAGGTGATGGTAGTTAGGTCACCACTTACAGCTGAAGTTTGTACAGTCAACAACCCTGAAGGGCTATTTTCAAATCTCACCATAGATATGTAGATTAATGATGAAAAGTATCCTGGAAACAGTAGTAAAGTGTTCTAACAAAATCTACATGTTAAGACATTGTTTTCCAAGAGGTTAAAAGAACAGTGGAAGGGGCATTCTCTTCTAATTCTTACAGATGTTTCCTACCTGGTACATTTGTGGGACAGTGGCTGCCATGCTGTGGTGCTTAATACTCAGAAGGAGAACAGAGAAGGAATATGTTGTGTAGGTCAATGGGAAGTAAAAGAGAACAATGAACTCAATGTTCAACTATTATACATAAGGCCCAAAGATTAGAATTGTGGTTAGAATTACAATTAGAAGTCAGTGAGAATTGTGCAGCAGGAAGCTGAATATATGGGAACGAGTTACAGTAGGGCTATATGGCTAAAAAAAACATACTTGGAAGTTAATAATATGTAGAAGTCCACTGAAAGTAAGCAGAGATCACAGAGCAAGAGGAGGAAGTAAGAAGCAAAGAGGAACAAAGGAAAAATGCTGAACAATTTTTCATTTAAAAAGTGAAAAGAAATATTATGAAAGCTGAAGATGTGCAGTCAGACAGGTGAAGGAAAACAACCAGAATCTAGGGCCTCTCTGATGATGCCAGGGGCTAAGTTTCTGCAGTATGAAGCTATCAGCAGCTACTGCAGGCTGAGTTCAATCCCCGGCCAGGGATCTGACCCACATGGCACAGCAGAACTCTCCTGTCTCGCCCACTGCTCCCCTCAGCAGTGCATTTCAATCCGCCTGACTGTTCTGCTCCCTAGTCTGTCTCTGGTGAGTCCTCTCACTTCTTCACACCTTAGGCCTACACCCCAGTTCCTGAATGAGTAAATAAATAAATCTTTAAAAACAAACAGAATGTGGATGGAAAATTGCCCTTTGGCCTTGGCCAATAGTAACACCACAGCGTGGCAATCTCAGCGACATGACAGAGGCAGGAGTCAACTGAGCAGCTTGAAAAAGGTTATGGAGGAGAAAGGACATAACATTTTTTCTAGAAATTTGGTTATTAGAAAGTGAAAAGTGGAATGCTATAAGTCTCAGATCAAATGAAGCAGTGTTGGTCAGATGGGATAAATTTAAGTATGCTTGGGTATTGAGGAGAAGCAGTTAGTGAAGATTTGAAGAGTTGAAGGTGGGCCATTGTGTGGGTGCACCATGGCAGTAATACTTTCGGAGGCAGGGAAGAGGGTCTCCTATAATCCCAAACTACAACATGTAAACCAACCCTACCTCAATAAAAAAGAGAGGAAGAGAGGATGAAGGAGGGAAAGAGGGAAAAGGTAGAGAACAGGGAGGGAGAGAGATAGAAAGAGAGGCAAGAAGGAGACAAGGGATGACTAAAGAGATGGAAGGATAAAAGGAGAAAGGGGGGTGACAGAAAGGAAGGCAAGAAAAGGAACCAACTGGTATGTAAGTATACATAAAACAGAAGAATCTAGAAAAATCTCTAGGAAGCCATTATCAAGAACAGTGGGAATAAACTGGATAGGAAAGGCCATTAAGAAACAGGAGAATTAAGGGAATGCCTCTAATTTTCACTGAGTGTGGTTTTAATTTTTTCATAACAGGAAATACACATTTATCCAGTGTACACTTTCCAAATATAATGGAGTAAATGACAAGAAAGTGCTTTCTTTTTCCCACAAATGAGTTGGGCTTTTCTTCATAATCTCTAGGTTTAGTCGCCTAATAGAGTATGTGTCCTCTCCTAGCTATAGGTATTTCTGTTCTTGTTTTAATAAAAATATACGTAAGACTAAAGAATATCGTGGGAAAACAGGAAATAGCTTAGATTCTAATAGAAATTCAAAAATTGGTTCTGATCAGGAGGTGAGGCACATCTTATTCTGAAACTGGGCCTAAAAAGAGGTGTATTTGATAATTTGGCATAAAAAAAAGAGAAAATTGGGAGAATTTATTGCTAACGCCAGTACTTTTCCATAAAATTGTGAAGAGGTCATGTGCTAGAAATGAGAACAAGAACTGAAAACGACTGGGTAGTAAGTTTAAAAAGTGTAAAATTTAGAATTGCTCAAAAGGGGAGCAGGAGGCTAAACTGAACAAGCAAAACAACAAAAGAATTGTTAAAGCGCATGGCTAGACTTCTGCACTCAGACTACCTATTTTAATCAACATAGAATTGCATAGTGATCTCCTGTTTCCAGAAAACCCTAGCAACTCTCGAGATGAGAAAATGCACCTGTACTGTGAACCCTAGATGAAAGGCTGTGTATGGTGAGGACAGAACGTCAGAAAGGAGGAGAGCGGTTGAAGAGAGTGGTTGAAATGCAATGCAGATGGAATCTGAGCCATTAAGAACCTCTGGGTTTACAGGAAGGGAGGTAGTGGAGAGGCACTGGAGATCAAGTTGTGTGTGATCAGACAGAGGAAACTGCGTGGCGCAATCTGTGTGAGCGACTAGGAAGTAAAGGACGCTGTGGGCACATTGCCAGATCTTGTATTCAGATTTTGGAAATGAAATTATTCCAGTTAATTTTATGCTCCAACAAGTGGTCCTAATTGTTATTGCTGAGGTGGAGGAAATGTTTTGTGTAACAGACCACATGAAGGAACTGGGAGGCTACAGAGGGGAAACAGCTCTGGTGATGTTTGCCCACCCATCCCCCAAGTGATGGCTGTTGTAATGGCAGAAGAGATGATGGTTACCCAAGTGTCAGAATCTTTGACAAAAGCTCAGCATGGCACACAGAGACCACTCTGACACACACAGTTGAATAGTATATCAAATGAAGTGGTGCAGAGACTTGGAAAGGACAGCGTCTAGAGTAGGTACTCAGGAGATAAGAGAATGTGATTCCTGGAACTTTTTAGAAGAATGACTTTATGAGTGAGACAAGGAAAGCACTACCCTCTGAAAGACTCAGAATTAATCCAGAAGGCAAAACATTTGCTGGGGGAAGCATTCTGCAGAAAAGAGAATGGTATGGAGAAGGGCTTAAAACATCATAAAATGGAGAAATTTTCACAGTAAGTTCAGAAGAGCAAGAAACACTTTCTTCCAAGTGCTGATGGCTTTAAATCAGCACTTGTACTGGGTTGCTGGTGTAAATGTGGGGCACAGGAGATCGGCCAGGAGTGAGGAAGTACCCCAGGATCTTTAGTACTCTGATGGTCAACAGATTGGTAGGAAATACTAGAGGATCAGAAATGAATCGTTATGTTCACAGTGGTTTGGGACTCTATTATCTTAAATTTCTGGATCGATGGAAAAATAAGGATCAGCAACTGGAATGATTAAACCTAGAGAAAATACTCAATGATCTAATGAAGACTCATTAACAATCTTCTAACAATAAAGAATCATCCTGTGCTCTTTATATTATGCTTGCTGATTCCAGAAGTAGATAGGCAACTTTTAAAAATAAGACTCAAAATAGAATCTGTGGCATGCGTCCATTGACTAGCTACAAAATTCAGTTATTAAGAAGATCTTTTAAGTTAATAAAGTTCAAACAGGGTATTATTTCTTTGGGAAAACCTAAAAAGGTAAAAAAATAACAGTCCAAATAAACCTTACTTGAAAATTCCAATGAAATGATCAACCTCAGTGTAAAATATTTTATATATATATATATATATTTATTTATTTATTTATTTTATTTATTTACATAAAAAATTTTATTTTATTGTGACATCACTATGTGGAGTTGATGAATATGAGCACATAGGAATAGGTAATTGAAGACAAAACTTCCTGCCAGTTTAGAAGACTGGGAAAGTTTCCAGAAATTACTCTCACAGTCTTAAGAGAGAGCACATTGGGAATCTTCGATCTATATGGTGGAATGTCTGCCATAAAAGGTACTCAGTGTGAGACAAGAATCAAAGATTCACTAGACAAAAAAATTATGTCAACTGTTTATACAGTAATATGTCTCAGATTGAAGAATTATTTCAGTCATTCCTGATTTCTATCAACTAAATCATGCATTATGTAACTGGGACACCTGTTTGGGAAAATAGTTTTATAAAAGCCAATCTTATAGTACCAATCAACATTGACATAGTACTGTGAGTCAAGAAGGGAGTTAAAATGGGATTTACCAGCTTGGTGTAAGTGCATTTTGGGTGAACAAAATGCCTTTAATTCTGAAAAGAATGTTTCTGCTGGAGTATATCCTGAATTTAGTTGGCCTACAATTTATAGCTATAAATTAAACATCAAATTTAAAATATTAGTGTCAGAAGGAAATTTGAAAACACGTATTCTCTCTCAATCAACAGATTAATAAAGTGAAGGCTAGGAAAGTTAAATAGCTATCTAAATCAATAACATGACTTTGCTTTGAATTTAAGGGAAGATTTTATTATAAAAAAATATTACTTTTAAACGGGGGGGTGGGGAGGGAAGTGCATGGGATTATGGTGATGGCACACGGGTGACATGGTGATGGGAAACCCGTGGGGATTAC
>NW_004567106.1:20112131-20120008 GCF_000260355.1 Condylura cristata | reverse complement strand
TAAAAAATAAAAATAAATTAAAAAATAAAAAATATTACTTTGATACTGATGAATATGAAAGTCATCATTCAATGTTCCCTGAAAAAAAGGATACAATTTTGAAAAACAGGCTATCTGGGCTTGAAAAGTTTTATGCATGCTACAAAATCTCAACTGGGATATCCTGAAACTGAAGTGTTTTGTTTAATTGTTTGTCCAAAAACACCTTTTGCTTTAAGTCAACATGTCATGCTGAAAATTTTTTCTTCAGAGGCTAGAGTACTTTCAGCCTTCAAGAGACAATGTTGTGTCTGAAACAGATCATTTCCTCATGTCTGAAGCTGAAAAAGCCTATTTTTGTGGCCTGCTGTGCCCTTTCAATGTTGTTCCTCATCTTGTTTAATGTGCCTTTTTACCCCTGGAACTTAATGCACAGGTGATGCCCTGGAATCCCCTGTCCACATGTAACTTTGTCATATGAGCCTTTCTGTGATTCCCAAATCTAACTGCTACATACTGAAATAAAGCTATTAGTCATTTGTTAAAAACGAAATGTCTTGGTATGTGAATGTTTGTGTAAAATACATGATTATATGTTTTTCTGGAATCAAGTCTTATATCCAGCATTTAGAATCAGATTTAGACTATTCTTTCTCTCTTTACACCAATAAAACTGCAATATTCTAAAAAATATATATATAGTAATTTTAATAAAGTAAAAATGAATATCAACTAGCAACTGTAAAACAGAGACATTCTATGGGGGAGGTGAGGGGAACAGGGTCAAAATGTGGTGGGGAGAGCACACAGGACTGTGGTGATGGCACGCGGGTGAAGTGGTGGTGAGAAGTCCACGGGGATTACAACTGAGATGAAAAAAATGTACAAAATTAAGAATGGAAAAAGTGTATAAAATTTAAAAAAATCAGAAAAATGGAAGCATTCTTACTGGTTGACTTTATAATTTATTTAGTTTTTTTTTAATTTCTAAGATACTGAATGAAGGAAAAACTCAGAACTACTCAATGTTCACAGTAATTCTAGCAATGAATTTGTTGTTTTTCACCCATTAACGAATAATTTGCACTTAGCAAACTCTGAAGACGCATGCTCTTAAATTCTAAGAAATAGAGCTCTTAAATGGAATTTTGATACCAAACCAGTCAGAGGGATTGATACATGGGAAAAGGGGGAATTATAATCCAGTTTCAGAATGATCATTCTGAATGGTAGTTATTATTTACCAGTAGTTTTATATGCTAATAACTTATTTATTCCTGTCCTTACTATAGAAAGAATTTAAGTCTACTTTTATGGACAAGTAAAATATTTTAAAATACATAATTTAAAAGAGATGAAGAAAAAGAACATAAACTGGAGTCACAAGTGAGAATGAAACAAAGATAAAAATGCCAAATGCTTTGATTGCTTAAAATCATTCATATACATATTAAGTACCCACCCTGGCTTTGGCATCTAGGTGGGTGGCTATGCAATGGCAGGTCCTACTGGTTACAAAGTTCCAGCATTTATTCTGATTAATTACAGAAAGCACGGGTAACATGTTTAATATTTCTGAGTGCCAGGAATATAAAGAAAACAAACATAAACACTACCCTCAGAGGCTTCTAGTATTTACACAGACTTGTATACAAGCAACTACCACAGAGAATGGCAACATCAGATATAATGCATGAAGGAATAAAACACACACACAGAGCAAACACACACACAAACAATGGCAAAGGAAACAAAACAAGAGCCTGAGTTACAGAGATGGGCAGAGACTGCGTCATGAGTTTTGCTACAATATGCAAAGAAGCTTGGATTTGAACTTTACTGGGTTTTCAGAAGATTGAAGTACATAGAGTGGCAGTTAGTAAGATCATTCTTGCTGAAGAACTGAACATCTCCTGCTGCCCCCACCTGGTCAGATCCCACCTATCAAGCAAGACCTCTAAGGATTCCTTTGTACACTGAGGCTGGTTCTGAAAAGCAGTGGTGGTTACCACTGTGGTCTCTGGTCTGAACGCTCCGGTTCAAGTGCTGGTGATTTTATGGGCAAGAAATTTAAACGTCACTTTAATGTCTTTATTTTCTTTGCTTTCATCTCTTTTTCTGTAAAATGGGGTTGAACACTGTAGACTGTTACAAAGAACAAAAGATATTAAAATAATACAAGTAAAAACTTAAAACCTGTCCTACCATATACTGATACTCTCGGGTCCTGGGTATGTGGCTCCTTCCTTCTGAGTACATTGTAAAGAACAGATCACTGCTGCCACTTTACCATATTCAAAATCTAGTGTGACTTCTGTAACATTGACTTTTAGATTTTGTTACATTTCTGGCCATTCTTTACTGGTCTTCCCTATTCTGGTACCATCATTTGGTAATTGGTAAATACCAATAAGTTTGACTTTCAGCTTTTTTTTTTTCCCATCAGCATGAATTTGAAAGTTTCATTTACTAAACCGGTTTAAGTTAACTTTCTAGACTGAGTCTCAACATGTCATCTCCTAAGACATGGGGCTTCTCCCTTTAGATAGGAAGAAATATGCACTTCCTACAAGTCTGAAGCAATGGAAAGAAGATGCACAGTCTCCCATGGAGCTTTCGAGGTCACAGAGGGGAGAAGGAAGCACTGCTGAGCCAAACCAGCACTGGCCTCTGGTTGGAAGGTTTATGCAATTTCTGCTGAAGGGAAGGAAAAACATCACCTGGTGGAGCCAAAACCTACCAACCTACAGTGACACTGAAATAAATGCTTCAACAGGCAAAATATGGATGTTATTTTTATGAAATTTGGGAAACACAAAAGGGAAAGGGGCTGCTGAGGTTTGCCTGCTTTCCTGTAGCTGTGCAGGGTGAAAACAAAGCTGTGTGCAGGTGTGAGATACTTTGTGAAATACGTCACTGGAAACTAGCGTGTTTTACATCACATGAAGAATTTGTATAGAAAGAAAAAACCTTACTTGATATTTTTGAAAACAAAGTCGTTTCCATGTTCCACATTCCCCCTATGTTGCAAGTAGCACATTTTAGCTGCTAAGTAGTCCAAGAAAGGCACTTTACCGAGATGCTGCCCAAACCAAAAGGTATACTACACTTAGCTTTTTCACCCAGTAAAAAATATCATGGCACTACAGAAATCTCCAAACTTTGCTCCCATTAAAAAAAAAAATCAACAGCCTTCTCAATCTGTTTTGCTCTCTGGTTTCTGGTCTACTGTATTTTAAAAATTCTTCACATTTCTGACATGTCCTTTTGTTTGAAATTTCCCCTGTGTAGTATTTTCTACTCTGTCTTTGTCCCTGATATTGTATTTTGGTTCCTTTTTTTCTTTTTCTTTTGCTGGGGGAAGTGAGGAGCAACTTAACTCAGAGTAAAAGATTAGCCTCGTTTCCACTCTTGTCCAGCCAAGGGTCAAGAGTTAATAATCCAGCAAGTGCCACGAGCCCAGAGATAGGGTAGAATTAACCTGAACTTAATTTTAAGTCATTATTTTCAGTCTTTGAGGCTCCCTGGGAACCAAATCTTGGTTCCAGTTGTAGCAAGTGCAGAGACCTGGTTTGACTTCCTCTTTTCCAAAATCTACAATAAATGTATCCCCTGCAGTGATTATTTGCCTAACTTTTCCCCCACGGTGTCAGGGACCATTCTACTTCCTTGAGGAATTTATTCAAACAGCGAAATCCCAGCTATTTGGAGAAATAAATCCCATTTTCCATAGATGATTCAGCACATCCTGAGCCTATCAAATAGAACTAGTGTAAAAAAAAAAAATAGAACTAGTGTGCTCAATTTACATCTTTGCACCATGGAGATAGAAAAGATCTGCATTCTATTTTGGTTCTTCCAGTGAGACCTTGTATAAATAATTTTTTAAATCAGTATGCTAATAAAAATTAAGCATGTATACAGATATATGTGCAAGGCAGATAAAGCTTGATGAAACTGCACTTAATGACCACTTCTCTGTAATCAAAATCCAGATGTAAAAAGAGGTCACAGCCAGTCTTCCAGCAGGTCTCCATATGCCATGCCCTCTGGTCACTACCCTGAAAAGTACTCACATATGAGTATCAAACATCAGAAATATTTTTGATAGTGTACTTAAAATTCCTAGCTTCAGTTTCTTTATATAGCAAATTAGAGAAATAAGAGCACCAATTTTTAAAGAATCTAAGGAATAAAGGATATGCTGTAAATATTTTAAATAGGAATGGATATGTAGTAAGCACTTAGATAGTTGTTCTATAAATATTTTTTATTTTCTTTTGGATGGCCTTATAATTTGCCTGTCTGATGCATAGAGTGAGTGCCAGCATTTTCCATGCACTGACAGCTACTTTTTTTTGGTCTCCTTCTAGGTTGTGTATTTGCTCAGAGGAAGTAGAATTGGAGAAGTCATGGAGAAGAGAAATAAAGTGGACACAAACACCCTCAAGAACAAACTGGAGGCCCATCTTGGAGAAACATTGCAAACTGTCAAAATAAATTTTACTTGCACAACAAAAGATAGGGAATGTGTGGGAATGAAGGGAGGTAGAGGCGGTTAGTAAGAGGAGAGGGCAGAAGGTAAGAATTGGGCTTCCTAAACGAGACATATATTAAATCCAAATTGAGCAGCCCAGAGGACTACAGCCATGAAGCCTTCTGATACCGGTGGGGAGTTAGGGCACAGGAGATCATTGGGACCAGAGGGTGCCAGTCACTGAGTGTATTCAGTACAGGTCTGCTATCAAGGAATTAGCTCCCAGCTTCCCTGACAGTGATAGAAAGTTAGAGGTATAGAGTATGATCTTGCTTTCCAGAACTTTCGACATAACTTTTTAATCTTCCAGTTATTGCTATGTCTCTCCTTTCTCTAGTTTATATGTCCCTCACCCTCCTTGCCACTTCTACACCACTGATGATCCCATGGAAGAAAGGGAAAAGTTTTCTCACCGAAAAGCAGTTTGTTCAG
Organism: Condylura cristata; assembly: GCF_000260355.1. NCBI lineage: Eukaryota > Metazoa > Chordata > Mammalia > Eulipotyphla > Talpidae > Condylura > Condylura cristata. The sequence continues at coordinate 20,115,060 of NW_004567106.1, read as the reverse complement.
CAAAACTCTTGAGCCTCAGATTTCATGAAGCCACCTTCACAATAAATGAGGGTATCACTTCAAATTTTGTACAAAGATCAATTGTTCCCTTTAGAATCCAGAGCTATTTTAGAAACACTATATGTGGACTACCTTGAATTCTTATATCCTTCCAAGATTAAGAAATTAGTTTAAAAATTGGACCAAAGCATAGATTAGTAGAAAGCAAGCACGCCTCCAATTAGCAAGCACTCAATGAAAGTTCATGTCCTCAACTTTCCATTCTGTTAGATCCTGAATTCCATTCTGTTAGATCCTGAATAGAAAAATCCTGCGAAGAGCCTGACTCTGTAAAACAACATATTTGGATTTGAAATTTGGTTCTGCAAATGACTCGCTCTGATTTTTGAGCAAGTTTTGCAACCCTTCTGAATCTCAATCTCTTCTCTCATAAAATCAGGTTACTAATGCTCCTGCATGGTATTGTGAAGCTGGAGCATTTTTCTTAGTATCTAGCATAGTCCAGAAACAAAACCATTCTTATTATTAATAATACTAACCTTAATCTGTTCTGTAATCTAACTTGATTATACAATGATCAATGATCCTTCCTGTATAATTCGTAATCATTAACAATTATACAACAACAAATATTTAATTTGAAGCATGATCTTATGAAAACTTCACAATTATTCCTTCAGTTTGGTATTCTCTTCCCCATTTCTACAAATGAGAAGACATGCTACCTTGCCCACAGCCCCATGAGGATAAGGGATAGAGAAAGTTTTGAAGAGAGGTGTTTGACTCTAGAACCCTGATCTTAACCACAAATCAACCCACCATGCTGCTCTTATACTTGTTATGTGCACAGATCAACTTTAGAACTACTCCATCTGTACCTGTTTCTTAGTAAGACATAGACATCTGGTTTGCAAAGTGCCTGGGGTGAAGTTTTTGAGTCCAGCACATTTGCCAAACATGTGTGAGTGGGAAGTGTAAAAGGAGTACTTGGAGTTCGATGGTTCACATTTAATTTCATTTGTATCATCCTAAAACTTGATGTTCACTTTTTGTAATTACATATAGTAACTGACATTTTAAGCTGCCTGTCTAATGTTATTTTTCATTAGGTAAATGCAATTTTTCAATACATTTGATCTTAATAATTATCTTCCATAATGTGATGCTATAGGATCAAATTCAATTTGAAAAAATGATTAATTTTAGGGTGATCAATTCAGGACCAATTAAAATGGAGACTCAAAATATTCCTATGTCTATTTAAACCAACACTAAGGAATATTTTAATGTAAGGATGGAAACCTTGAGAGAGAAAATATTCTATAAAAGACACTTGTTATTAGAGAGTCAGCTATTAAGCTTTTTACTGACAATGAAATAATTTTTACTATGGGACAGATATTCTGTGCTTAACAGAATGATTTTGTCAAGTCTTCCATTTTGCTTATCATATAATCTTTCTTACTTCTTCTACAGCTGAAGTTAGCAGCATATACACACACATATACATATATATATAAACCTACATTAAATACATGTAATATATTGCATATTACAGGTGCACATATTATGCATATATATTATACATGATGTGTTATGTGTACATAATATATATTACAAATACAACTTTCCTTATAGGTTCTTGTATCTTGATTATTCCTTTAAATCTGGTACTCCTCAACAGCATCTCTCTTATAATCTTCACCTTTACTGGGTTCTGTGACATTTAACTTCTGACTCAACTTCAACTTGTTGAAATATCAACAGGTGCCAGGTATTCTACACACTCTGGTACACAAAGAATCATAAGGCTTTCCTCAAGATTCATACACTCTAATCAGGATGCATAGATACCAAAGGGTATAATAAGGTGCTATCAAACATTGTGCACTAGGCCAAAGCATAGCTCAAGGAAGGGGAAGCCAAACTCTGAAGGGGAACTGCAACAAGAGCTTCTCAGAAAAGCTGGACTTGAAGCTTTTCACTAAAGAATGCATAGACCCTTAACATGTATACAAAGTGAAAGAATATTCTACTCAGAAGAAACAATGCAAGTCATTCATAAAGGCAAGAAGCAATACACCCTTTTTAGGAAGAGAGTAGCTTCCAGTTTTTGAGGCATAAAGCAAGGCTGGGGACCTGGTGTTCCCAGGCGGTCTAGGGTTTAAGTCTCAATGGCCCTCCCATGGCTAGGTGGCCAGGGAGCTGACCCACATAGAGCAGACCTCTCCTGTCTCACCTACTCAGCAGTGCATTTCAGTGGATTCATCTGTTCTGCTCCCCACTTTGTGAGTCTTCTAATCCCCCACATGTCTGGCCTACACCCCAGTTTTTCTACACAAAAATAAATAACAACCTTAAAAATAAAAAAAAGAGAAAGAGAACTCAGGAGCTAGGCTAGAGGGTAATTACAAGTTTGATTAAGAACAAACAAATGGAGATAGCCTACCCGTCTGTGACTATGAAGATAGCCCTTTTTCCCTCTCCTGTTTCTCATAAACGCACCCTTTTAAAATGCAAAAATAAAAAATCAAATGGATAAGCTCAATAAAACCACAATAAATCTTTTAGATGATAATACCAATTATTGGTTGCCAGAGGGAAGACAATGGGAGAGGGGTAAATCAGGTAAAGTGTCAATGTCATGAAGGGGAAATGGACTGCCAGTGGTGAAGTCCACGTAGTAAATCCATGTATAGTTATAATAACGCACACCTGAAACTTTGCAGCGTTACTTCATTCAAAAAAGAAAAAACTTTGATGTCCATGAATATCGCTAGATTGTTCACCAACTTATTCCTTGATGAAGTTTATTCAAACAAAAACTAGCTTCTTAAATTTTAGATCTTAGAAATATTTTTTAAAATTAAAATTCCTGCCCTCCCTGGTGGCGCAGCGGGTTAAAGCACAGCACTGAGAATCTAAAGCT
>NW_004567106.1:20108633-20111946 GCF_000260355.1 Condylura cristata | reverse complement strand
AAAAAAAAAATTAAAATTCCTAGGGAATTTTGCAACAATCACCCAAAAGTTATAAAATTAGTAGAAATTCTCAGTATGGGACATACAAAATTGAAATCAGAAAATTGGTATGTATTTTTTATTCCAATGACAGAATCGTTGGTGGGGAGAGTGTTTAGTAAATCTCTGAAATATTAGCATAAAAACCATTCTTGAATACTTACAAGGTGTCAAGTCTCTATGATAGGTCCTGAGAAGAGCATATGGAGCAAGACAATGTACAAATAATAGGTGACAGATTAACCAAGAAATTACAGTAAGGTGTGATGGAGCAGGGAGCCCAACCTTAGTTTAGTGGCTAAGATGGGATGTCCACAGTAATGGTGTTCACTATGGGTGTGGTGAGTAGGACTGAGACAAGTAAAGTCTGAAAAAGATGGGGAGGCAAAGAATACTGCAGTCAAATGAAACTGCTTTTTCAAAGACAGAGAGGCAACAGGGAACTTGGCACTTCTGAGAAACAGAATTTCAGTATAACAGGAACTGGGGGTGGCAGGGGCTCCCCACAATGAAAGGACTATAACCATGTTTAGAAGTTATTCCTTATTTCTGAGGGAAACATTTAGAAGGTGTGAAGCAGTGTATTTAAGAAAGGTTACTCTGGCAGATACTAGAAACAAGACCGGAAGGGAACAAAGCTTGGGGCTGTTGCAGTAGCTAGAAGCTAACAGGTGAGAGTAACATTAACTATATTGAAGTCCTCACTGGTGATTAATGTAGGCTTACCTGAGCCAAAAGTTGTTTCAAGGACTTTTCACTTATGAATGCATTTAGTCCTCACAATAAATCTACGAGGTGGGCACTAGCCTGCTTTTCCAAGTGAGAAAGCTAAGTTCAAGGACACAGAGTTAGCTGAGGCACAGTAAGTGTTCAAGAATAGCTTTTGTGCAATTTGGTATGCATTTTTATTCTGATGATGTAATTGCTAGTGGTTCTAACTAAAGTACTTAGTAAAACCTCCTTGCTTTAACACTGACTATTATCTTGTTTGGAGGTAAAAGAGACAGGAACTAGATCATATGTTTTATGAATCAAATGTATGTGTTACATTGTTTTCTTCAGATACTATTTGTTAACCTTTACTGTCAATGATACAGGTGTTAGAGAAAATACTGCAATTTCAGCAACTTAAAAGACTGAACTTTAAAACAAACAGAAGCAGAAACTGTTGATAGTGTGCTTGGTAAATATGGAAGAAAAAAAAACTGTAAAATTCATTTTAATGGCCCAATAAAGAAAATGCCATGCAAAATTATTAAAAGTCAAGCTCTCTCTATTAGTTTCATTATTGAACAGAAACTACTTGGGATTAACTTAAATTCACTGTTGGGGACAGTTGAATAATCAGTTCAATAAGCTAACTTTATGCTGAAAATCATGGAGTGATATATTGTGCAACTAGATATCTAACCAGACAATAGGAAGAAATCAGTCACGACTTTTAAAACACATTATCATTAAAAGAGTAATCTTAAATATTTAGAGAATGAAACTAGTCACAACTATTTGAATAAAATGTCCGTAGCCTCAAAGGTTTGTTAACTTTGAACTATGCATTGGCATTCAAATTTGAAATACTGTTGCTAAAAATAATAGTTGGAACATTAACTGTTTTGATTTCAAATTTGACATGGACTTAACTTAGGAGAAAAATGTTTATTCTGATTGCCCTGCCTTGGTCCTTCTCACCTCCTGATGAAGCCATTGCTAAATTATTTTATTATCTACTAGTATGTGCCTAAGTACTTTACTTTCCCAGTAAAAAATAAATTCCTAATACTTCTTCCCAAAAGTGAAGTTTTTTCTGATGGAAAGTTTGTTGAAAGTAATAATTAGTTTACAGCTAGAGAGATAAGAAATTTGGATACATCAATTCTCAATATTCCACTATTTTTTTCACTATTTTTCTTATACTACACACAATGATTAGTACTAAAGAGCACTTTTTCCTCTTCCAATTCTCAAGTATAGTTTCAGGTAATAATCAGCTGGACTGCAAATCAATAAAACTTTTACTTAATATTTTAATTTGTACACTACTCTTTCTGTATTAACAATTATAAGCCTTTATAAGCAAACAACCAGTAGGAACTTAGCTAAAAATGAAATCAGAGTATAATATAGTTCCTTGTTATTGCTCTGAAGGGCCTTAATTATTGTTCTTTATATTTGAATATTTTTTGAAGTACAGACCAAGGTTATCCAATTTACAGAATCTTAGGGTTTGGGCCCTCGCTGGTGATGCAGCGGGTTAAAGCACAGCACTAAGAAGCTAAAGCCACTTCAGCATGAGTTCGATCCCCAGCCCTGGCGGTGATCCACATGGTGCGGCAGACCTCTCCTGTCCTGCCCATTGCTCCCCTCAGCAGTGTATTTCATCAGTCCGTCTGTTCTGCTCCCCACTCTATCTCTGGTGACTCCTCTCACTGCCTCTGCACCTCTGTCCTATACCCCAGTTCTGTGTGCAAAAATAATCTTTAATAAAATAAAATAAAATAAAATAAAATACTAGGGTTCACTTATTCAACATTCCATCATATAAGAAAACTGATGTGATTATCTTTCAGGTTTTGTTTCATTGTAACTTTGACTAGTAATCAATCTGTGAGCTTTTTTAACTGGGATTTTGTTGTAAAGATATGAAAATGTCCAACTATTCTTCATATTTAGGGAAATTAATATTCTTATATTTAGATGATTCGCCATTCTATACTTGTAAGAGGAATATATGAACCACTTAGGAATATAGCTAAATGACAATCACTAGCAAATTCATTTCAGATCATGAATTATCTTTTCCTAATAATTCTTTAAAAACATCTCCTCCCCACAACCAAACAGCCAATCTTTTTATAGTCCATACATTTTTACTAGGTAGCAATATAGTATTTTTCCTTTCCTTCTCAGTATGTTTAGAGCTTCACTGAGACAATGTTTAGAAGGTGGGGTTTTTGACTCAGTCCCTGTCTTCATCTTCACATTCCTGCAAGCAGGGGGTTCCTAATAAGATCCTATGATTTATCCAGTGAGAATGAATCAGAAAGCTGTTACTTTGTGATAATGTGAGTCTGCTTTATAATCAGTAAGGAATTCCTTTTCTCACACCAGAAAACATGGCTGAATTCAATGATCTGAAACTAAGGTGTAACGACATCAACCAGTTGAAACTTAACTCTATCAAATGATATTAGTTATGACTTGTTTATTATGATTTACTGACTTAAGGTCAACTATAGTATGTGTGTAAGATAATACAAACTCAACATCAATTTTA
>NW_004567106.1:20089513-20108533 GCF_000260355.1 Condylura cristata | reverse complement strand
CCAGGAGAGGCTGAGACCAGCATTTTGGATAGATCCCTTGAATCTGGTAGAAGTTAGAAGATGGACAAAGAAACGATTAAGTAGAGAGAGCCATAAACATACTGACATTTTCCCTAAAATTACCAAATGATGACAGAGTTCTCCTGCCCAGGAGAGGCTGAGACCAGCATTTTGGATAGATCCCTTGAATCTGGTAGAAGTTAGAAGATGGACAAAGAAACGATTAAGTAGAGAGAGCCATATGGTACCTAATCCAGAAAGCAGATGCAGGATAGGAAGCCACATGAGAGTAACTTAGCATCAGAACATCATTAGAGTATGAGAGAAAAGAATACCTAAACGAGCAAGCATTGGAATCAGAGGACCCAGCATATTTCAAGGAAATGCTATAGAACTGCATAATTAGATGCCAGGTGCAGGATTAAGACTCATACTGTGAAAGACGAGGGATTCTGGGCCTCACTGGTGGTGTAGAGGTTAAGTCACCAGCCAGTGAGGCTTGCGTTGGATCTCCCACCATGGAGATGAACCTCATGTGGTCATCTCCTCAGCAGACTGAGGACTGCTGTACCACATGACAGACAGAACTCACAGACAGACTGTAGGAAGGATACATGTGAGAACTACTGAATCTACAACTAATCTTTCCTCCAACTGAGACACAATCTTTATTTAAAATACAAATCCTTTCTTTTAAAAAGTATGAATCTTGTCAGGTTTTATAGCTTCAAGGCAGAAATGTGCTGTTAACCTGTTCTGTTTTTCTCCATTTGATTAGAAGTTCAGCAAAACCAAAACAGAATGAAAATGTTAAGTCTAGAAAGTTTTTTTCTACCTCAGCTTCCCTTTTATGTAGAAAAATCTCCTCTTTGGTACAGTTATTTGAAATTTCCTTGTACCTTATTTATTCCTTCTAACAGCGTAAAAACTCAAAGGCTGCTATTTATACTTTTGACTGAATAACTGATCTGAAGTTTAGTCTTAAAGTCTTACCTCAAATAAGCAGTTTTGTGCTAAATGGAACTTTTGTTTCTAATTGTGAAAATATACACATTTTACCTTTAAGAATGGGAAGTAGGAAGAGCCCTGTGAGTCAGGAGCAGTTTGAGATGGTCTGACAGCATTAAATGGGTCATTAAAATTGCAGTAAATTCCGGTAACCTTGATCTGACCATGAGCCTGACAGTTGTTGTTTAAAGAAGCTTGAAGTTACCTTAGAGAATTTTAGCAGATAACCTTTCTCAAAGGTCAGCCCACAAGTAACAGGAACACTAATTAATGTGGTTATATGTTCCTGAATATGGAAAGCATGGAGAAAGTATTAACAAATTTGAAATTTCACTAAAATCAAAAAAAAATATGGTAATGCTCAAATTATCATTTATCTTCACTCAAAAGCATGAACATCATACAACTAATCTAGTCTAGAAGGTATCACTACTCTAGAAAAGCAACGCATTCTTTTTTTAAGTAAATGGTCATTCCTGTAGCATCAATTATAGTTTAAAAGTGAATAATTGGTCATGGCAGAGATTCAGCTATTTGAAAAAAGTCAAGTCATTTTTATCCTTCTCATTGTTTATTGTTATGATTCTGACAATAGGATCTAATTTGTAGTTATTTACGTCTTTTCCTTATGTATGGGTACCCAAAAGGCAGTCATTTCCGATGGTATTTGGAATCCCAAATCTTAATTCTTTTCTAAGCACAATGGAAGTAAACAACCCCTTTTAGGTCTTTCCCTGTTTCCTTCCTTAAAAAAGTCTTCTCATTTTTGTGGACCCAGGCTTACCCTGTGAATTCAGGTTCCATTCCCATGAATTAATACTCCTTATTTTGAAGAGTGCCTGATTGTGTAGGCAAAGAGAGTTTGCAATGTTTGAAAGCTGGATTACTCTAGAAAGGAAGGCTTAATTTTTTACCTTATATTCACTCTTGTCTACCTTCACCCACAAATTCTGACTGCACACTTCAGTTTTAAAGTTCTTAATCTAAAAGATAAATTCAAAATAAGTGTAATTTCACTTTTTAAAATATTGAAAATAACTGCCATCATGAGATTTCCAAATATTCCCTTTTTGATCCAAACCTACATAAATTTATCAAACCATTAAGCCCTATACATTTATGAGGACAATATTCAAGTTCTGATACGAGCTGTATGAATTTAGAAATTTAGTTTGAAGTTTACAATAGGACACCATTCAAGTGTAAGTATTAATTACTATGTAAAAGTCACAACTTAAATGATGGGCTGTTAGGAATCCATCATTTAGAAAAATAAATTTAAGATGTCAACATTTTCTTGTATTGAAATATTTTTCCCAAATCACTTGTCAAAATATGCACTAGAACTTCTGTAAAACACATGGAATTATATACATCTTGAAAATGACTTGAAATTTAATATGAAAATTCATTTAACTTTTCAGTTAACATTTAAAAATTCAATAATGTTTGCTTGATATTCATCTTCAGAGGTCATAATTTAAAAACAAATTATTTTAAATCAACAAGCAGTGAACTCTTTATCATATTTCTGAACACGCTAACTTATCACTGGTCCTGTTGCAAAGCCATTCAGGACTTGAAAAAAACCAAGAACTCATCCATTCAATTTCTTTCTAAGTGTGACACGTATATCTATTGCATTTTGGCTGACTTTCTTGCTCTCAAGAATTACATTTTCTCAACTTTGCAAATGAGGTTCCCATTTTGAAGTAATATTTTCAGGTTTTTTTTTTTCATAATTATGTTATCTACTTTTATACTTCTATTTTATTTCTACAACATTCATTTACAACACTATGTATGATTGAGAGGTAGAGGATCACACCCTTCCAGAGTATGTCAGCACACACAGTCCTCCACCATATTCCAAGGGCCCCCTCACACCTTGCTCTATCCTCTCCTCCCGCCTCGTAGCTTATTCTACAGTCAGACTGTTAGGGTTTGTTACTGCTTTGGTCTTACTTGATCCTTTGTTTTTCTTCTTTCTATTCCACATGTAAGTGACACCGCCCAGCATTTGTCTTTCTCTTGAAATAGTATTTTCAGTCCACATTTTAACTGACAAAATTGGCAAACTCAGAAAGAAACAACGCTTACAGCAAACAGATGTCTGATCTGGGTAATTGTTTTTGCTGTAGAGACAAATGAGACAGATAACCACCTCAAATGCAAGTTTGATGTGGTAGGCCAAGACCTATCAGAAAATAGTGACATGAATTTATAGACGTCAGAAAAAATAAGTTTGAACTTTTGAATGGGTGGTGTTCCCACTGGTGTTCACTTTAAATACCTGCTCTGACCACTTTCAGAATGCATCAGGTGCTCTCTGTAAGCTGAAAGTTGTTCCAACTGATCAGATTTTTAGCCATTAGTGCCATGTATCTCTGGTAAACTGTGCTCATGTGGTTTGTCAAATGAATTATGTTTGTGATTTTTTTAAAGATTTACTTATTGTCTACATACAGAACTGGGATGCAGGCCAGTGAGTGAATTCACCAGAGACAGAGTGGGGAGCAGAACAGACAGACTGGGGATGTACATTGCTGAGGGTCGCAGAGGGTGGGTCAGAAGAGGTCTGCCACACCATGTGTGTCACCGCCCTGGCGGGAGATTGAACTCATGCTGCAGTGGCTTCAGGCAGCTTCAAAGTGCTGCACTTTAACCCTTGCACCACCAGGGAGGGCCCGGTGTTTGTGATTTAATGAGCATTTTTATAAGAAGCTTATTGCCTCTAAGAGACAGTGTGTTGTCTCATAAGAATTGTACTTGATATGTGTCAGCACATCATTGACTGCAAACTGGACTCTCACTAATTTCTCACCAGCAAAATTGTATCCCCCATTATCTGTGCGTTTTTTTTTCTGAAATCATGTCTGAAGTTATCCCTTCCTGTAGATACATATGTGAGATGAGTTTATTTCTTACTTAAAGCATCAGTACTATAAATGATTCCTACACTATATCCTGAAACAGAAAAGCAGATATTTCATTTCAGACACAAAAGGGAGCAGTACCTACAGGACACACAGTAACGTGTCATGTAGAGAGCATTCTATAAGGTTCTATATTTGCAGTATCTTCATGATCTCGATGACAACTATTCAAACAAGAAATAAGCCTATGGGAATTCCATCTTTCTCTGGTCCAGTGGAATTTTGGAATTTTCAATAAGATGTCTATTAAGTTTGTCCCATTTTGGTTAATTACATTTTCAAAAATTCACTATTTGATCAACATATATAGATGTTTTACATGTTTCTCCCTCCACAATATAAAGTGGTTTTTCACCTTTGAATTAATTCATTTTGCATTTCTGTGTATATTTTTGTAAATGATAGGAAAACATGTTATAGAGTGGGAGCACTTCTGTGCTACCTTAGTCCCTTGTGACTAAGCAGGTGCTGCTTGTTCTTTCTCCTTTTTATGATAAATCTGTCCTTTTAACATGTGTAAAAGTGTGAAAATTGTGTTTAAAAAAAGTGTTACAGACCATGTAAACATAAAGTGATACAGAAAAACTCTGACTACTAAAAAAAAAACACTAGAGATTACATAAAAACTAAGGGTTGCCAGTAAATGGTTTAACACAAAACCACCCTGAAAACAATACAATTCATTAAAAAAAAAAATGACCCAGGAACCCAGAAATATGATTGGCTGGATTATCAAACCAAATGGGGTAAGCAGACAGGAAACTCCATTTGAGGTAAGAAGAAGCAAAGTTGACATAGATTTATATGTTGGCATACCCATTATGCTGGGGCTCACTGTTGTTTCATTTTGGGGTCATAGTCATAGAACGTGTGGTTCTACTGTAGTGCTATGTCAGACAGAGGGATAGCAGGTTGGAAAGATGCAATCAAGCTATCCTGGAATGACTTCCTATTGGAGGAGATAGATGTGGGATGCATCCTGAAGTCAAATTTCTTAAATAAAAAGCTGTCTGTACCCATTTTTCATCTAGTCAACAAGTGTTTCATGGGTGTCTATTTGTGTCAGATAGACACTGGAATGAGAAAATAGCCTGCCTGCTATTCTAAAGCCCTTATATACTGCAGGGGCCAGGAAAATAAGAACAGCCAAAATTGAGTTGGGAAAATACTTGTTTAGGAGCAATATGAAATTCGATCTGAACAAAGAGCTGGCAGGGCTGAAAGTCATGGGAATGAATGGCTCAGAGAGGGGCAGTCACAGCCCCACTGAGAGGGGAGCCAAGCATCTAGTGTGAAATCCTGGAGCCACTGCTTGCCAGCCAGGTAACAGGGCAAGTTGTTGAAATACTTTGAACCACTGTTTCTTTACCTGTAATAATCAGAGCTTCCTTATTGTTAGTCCAAGAATTAAACAAAAAAAAAAAATACATGAAAAATAATACCTTTTGTTCTCACTTAGAATTACTCCCACACATTATTAATACTGAATACCTATTAGTCACCATTACTATCACAATAACTGATTGGCTCTGATTCCTATCATCACCCCACTTCTGTCATCAATCAAATGTAAAACAGGGGCCTCCTCAGTGCAATTCATTTCTACCAAGTCATCAGATTTAGTGTGTTTAAATATTGCTATCATCACCATGGCATTTATGGTGTCTTAAAACCTGGTAAAAAACAGAGTTCTCAAAACCCCCTTCATGATGCTGCACCAGGAACCATCAGTTCTAGGCTTTCTGGTCTGCCTGCTCACTCGCCCTCCATACAATTCCAGTCTGGTCAAGTTGTTCCCAGTGAGGCTTGGATCATCACACATGTGAACATGCCCCACCCCACACCTACTTAGATCCACCAACATTTCTAGGCCTGCTCTTTTTGTAAGTGAGCCATTCAAAGACGATCTATCCTCTCCTCCACTTTTAAACCAGTCCTCTACTGTTGGTTATTCTGTCAATTTCATGTTTCATTATTTTAATTCTGTTACAGTAAGTATGAATTTAAAGCACATCATAGAATTTGAATAGAAATATTTCTTGAGGTGAGAATGCCAGTAGTCCTACTTAGTTAAAATAGTTAGACCTATCATTTTATGGGTATCCAAAAACTGTAGGAATGATACACTTTTAGTGGATGCAATAAAAAAAAAACTTTCAAGAAGTCAGTAAGTCCTCAGAGTTTGTACCAGAAAAAGTCATGTTAATATTATAATGCATGTTATTTTTAATAAAAAGAAAATTAAGTATGAAACAATTACTCTCATAGTTTTTCTTTTACTCCAATGTAGTTACAGTAAGAGCTTCAATTTGGTATCTCTGGAATCTTTTTTTTTTTTAAAAAAAGATTTATTTATTTGTACATATAGAACTGGGGTACAGGCCAGAGGCTCAGGGGCGGTGAGAGGCTTCACCAGAGACAGAGTGGGGTGCAGAACAGGCAGATCGACGAAGTACACTGCTGAGGGGAGCAGCGGGCGGGTCAGGAGAGGTCTGCCACGCCATGTGGTCACCTCCAGGGCAGGCGGGAATCGAACTCATGCGGAAGTGGCTTTAGCTTCTTAGTGCTGTGCTTTAATCCACTGCGCCACCAGGGAGGGCCATCTCTGGAATCTTTTAAGGAGAACTTTTTTTCAAAGTATCCTCAGCCATAAAATAAAATTTCAAACAAATGTTGAATTTTTACCTCACTATATATGATCTTCAGTGTTTTGATATCTTGTGTTGTTCAGTGTGTATAACACACAAATACATATATTTTAACTAATTTACAAAATATCTAATTTTCTAATTTGAAAAAATGTTCCACGTGAGTATGTGTGTTTGTGTGTGTGTGTAAGGACTGGACTAATCTGGCTAGAATCAAACAACTTCCCTGAAAGCCCTGGCAAGGAGGCGTGGGCAGGTAGAAACTTCTACAACCTGTGGACAAGTGACTGGAAGGAGAAAGAGAAATTCTGAAAGAAAGTGTTATTTCTAGGAGAAAAGAAATCTGTGAGAAAGATATTATTTGACAAACTAAGTGCATGTCTACAAATTCCCACTACTATCACTCATCTAGCAAACTCATCTAGAGAAGGAAAGTCATAAGTATGGCATGACAGCTTAATACCGTGACCTCTCACAAAACAAGCACTGACTACAATTTTGTTTTTCAAAATTCTTTTGGGAGATTTTTTATTTACTATATGTTAGATGTAAAGAAAATATGATTCATCTTAAATTGAATTTTTCATAAATTTATTTTACTATGAAAAGCAATTCATGGTCACAGAGAAGCTTTCTAATAATCCAAAATAATACTCAATGCAAGAAAAAGTAGGTCTGTCGTATCATAGGTTTCAACTTCTCTTCCCAAAAGAAACAAGAGTTTTTCATGCCTCCTTTCAGAAATATTTCATGGATATATTGCATATAAAAAAAGCATATACATGACTGCACATGAACAGGTATATGGATGTATGTATTATATAGGTGGATATATAAATACACACACACACACACATTTACACAATTCCCTATTTTCATCCAAATGGCAACACAACATTCATATTCATGTAATTTTACTGCTAGGTTGATAAATTGTAACAAATTTGATTATTCCCACATTGGATAATACCCAAGTGTCCTTTCTTATATAGCAATAGTGCCATAAATGTCTTTGTAAATAAATTTTTTATGGCTAACTCCTAGAAGTAGAATGACTGGCTCAAGCCCTCCCTGGTGGTGCAGCAGGTTAAAGCACAGCACTAAGAAAGAAGCTAAAGCCACTTCTGCCATGAGTTCAATTCCTGCCTGCCCTGGAGGTGACCACATGGCGAGGCAGACCTCTCCTGGCCAGCCTGCTGCTCCCCTCCGCAGTGTACTTCGTTGGTCTGCCTGTTCTGCTCCCCACTCTGTCTCTGGTGAAGCCTCTCGCTGCCCCTGAGCCTCTAGCCTATACCCCAGTTCTGTATGCACAAATAAATAAATCTTAAAAAAAAAAAAAGAATAACTGGCTCAAAAGTATGTATCAAGTTTATTACTTATATTCCCACCAACCAAGTACAGGCATGCTAATTTCCACACAGACAAATCAATACAGTGCATTATTGATTTTTCTATATCTTTGGCAATCCATATAATATATACACTTGTTATTTTGGCCTCCACTTATTCGCCTTTATAATCACCGTAGTGGTGACAATTCTCTCAGGAGTATGATAACTACTTTTGCAGCAGAGACGTTCCCTGTTAAGAATATTAACTTTTCCTTACTTCTATACAGCAGACACATTGTTCTGTGTATTTTGCTCAGTTATGAGAAACAAAGGAAAAGAAAATACAATAAACTTTTGACTATGGCATAGGTCAGTAACTTATATTCATATCACCCGATAGCCAAACCAAAACAAGAAAGTCATCCTTAACTGAATCCTTTATCTTTTTTTAATTATTTAGTCCTCCTGGTTAGGGTGCAAAATGCAGGCAGTCCTGCAATGTCACCATATTAAAGAAACTTATAGTGAGCTCTGTCTTTTAGAAGTGACATGAGGAAATAACTGAACTTCCTGATTTCAATGGCAACTGTTGTAACATACTTTTTAATTTCAAAGAGCATCTGTCATCACAAAAAGACAAATATAATTCTCAAAAAAAAGCAAAATAGAACATCTGGTACTTCTGAAATAAGCCTCAGGCCAGCTTTGTTCTATGAATGTAAAATGTGCTAGAGAGTCTTATTTCATGTTGCTTCTCATTTAATCAGTGGGTGTGGAATGTATGCATTAAAATATGAATCTCGAAAAAATATCAGCTCTTTTCAAGGTCTTGGCAAAGTTTAGTAGGTGTTTTTGTTGTTGTTTTTGTTTTTAGTATATATGCCCTCACCTTTTGATAGATAATGCTGAGATTAATTTAGGTTATGTTAGTCTTTTGTAGGGTAAATTATTTCTTTGGATAGTACTTGTGAGGAGTTAAAGTTTGGTGATTTGTATTTTCCTTCTGTGATGGTTTGTATTCAATGACTAGACTGGTCATGAGAAAGTTTCTAATCCAGCAATGATCAACACTGATTCAGATATAAGGCTGCAACAGATTTTGGTAGCTAATGTACATTTTTTGAAAAAAAAAATCAATAAACATATGGAACAATTCAAAAATTATGTTAATTTCAAGGAATATCTTTTACTATGCAAGGCATAAACTAGGGGACTGATTTTAAATGTGTTTTTTTCCTATTAAAATTCTATAAGCCTCCCATGGGTAGAAAATCGTTACTTGGGCCTTCCCTGGTGGCGCAACCCTTAAGGACGCAGCACTGAAAGCTAGCCTCAGCCCTGGAGGTGACCCACATGGCGCAGCAGACCTCTCCTGACCCACCGCTGCTCCCCTCAGCAGTGTACTTCATCGATCTGCATGCTCTGCTCCCCACTATGTCTCTGGTGAATCCTCTCACCACCCTTACACCTCTGGCCTGCACCCCAGTTCTGTATGCATAAATAAATATTAAAAAAAAAGAAAGAGAAAATCTTTACTCACTGATCATACAGTTTTATCTGAGAATTACTCAAAAGTGATCAATGGAAGTGTAGTATACAAGCTGGCATGTGAAGTAAGAGAAGTATTAGTAGGGAGTAAAATGAATCTTTCTAAAACTGACAATCAGGCCAAGGATGGCCATGATGAGACATTTTGGGAAGGCCAGTGAGCCTCAGACAAAGAGGCAGAAGAGACAACAGTGGGTGCCTGAGCTTGTAGTGATAAACTCACAGTGCTGTGTCCAAAGTGGTCATTTAGCAGCATTTGGGCAATGCTGTAAAGGCAATGTAAGAATAGAATATGATTCTGTGCATTCACTTATTTCACGTTATGTTTTTTCAGTGTAATATTTAAACACTGAAAATAAAATCACTAGGAATGACAATTTTGAGTCTAAGCAGGAGATGGGAAGGGACCTTCTAGCTTCCCTGGGGGTGTTGCCACTGTGTTATGGAAGTTGGAAGTTTGACTCTACATGTTTTATAAAATCAAATCTCACTGGGAGGCTCTGAATGCTCTTGTGACTCCACCTCTGTCCTAGGGTTAATATTTCAATATCCTGCTCTTTTTTCTTGGTAATACAGTAGTCTACCCTCACCTGTAGGAGATACATTCCAAGAATCTCAGTGGATGCTTGAAACTATGAATAAACTACAAATGATACTGAGCCCTATATATACTAATGTTTTATCCCAAACATACCCATGATAAAATTTATGAGTACAGTAAGATATTTATAACAAAAATAATAGGGATCCTCCCTTGTGGCTCAGCAGGTTAAATACAGCACTGCAAGCTAGCCATAGCTATTTCAGTACAAGTTCTATCCCTGCCCCAGAGGTGACCCACATGGCATGGCGGACCTCTCCTGACCTGCCTGCTGCTCCCCTCACCTGTGTGCTTCATCAATCTGCCTGTGCTGAACCCTACTCTGTCTCTGGTGAATCCTCTCACCACGACTGCAGTTCTGTATGCATAAATAATAAATAGAAAATATAAGATAACTTTAAGAAAATATATATTAAAAAAGTAACAATATACTGTAATGAAAGTTATATGAACATGGTTCTCATTTGCCTTCAAGAGAAAGTATTATTGTACCTAATACTTTTGAGCCATAGTCAACTATAGTACCTGAAACCCACATAAAGAAACTACATAAAATGGGGAACACTGCATAGGTTTGCTGGCTTGTACGTTGTGGGGTATACCATCTTCTTTTACAGTAATCTAAAGTCTTCTACAAATCATATACTCCTAAAGCATCCTTTGTTTTTACTATTCCGTTTTGGAGACCCGGGGTCTACCCAGCTATCCACCCAGCCTTCCATCCTTCCTATTTATGACTTCTCCCTCAGGAAGAATCAGATGAACAGAGTTACTGAGCTGGAGAAGAGGTGGAGCATCCAGCCCCAGCAGTTCCTGCTGGAATCTGGCAAAGGTCAAACCTAAAGTGCTTCTTTCTTGAGATTGTCTTTGTGAGGTAATCACAAAGAAAACATTCTCTGTTGTTTATCCCAATTTTATGAGATGGGAAGAAAGCACTAAGAGAATTAACTTTCTCAAACCCAAAACATCCACCCTGTTTTGCGGTCTTGAATGTCTCTCTCTCACACAGACACACACACAGAAAGCACTAAGATTATCAATTTTCTCATATCCAAATATCCACCCTGTTTGCTTTGCTGTCTGTCTTTCCTTTCTGTCTCTCTCTCACATGGACACACACAGAAAGCACTAAAATAATCCACTTTCTCATACCCAAACATCGATCCTGTTTGCTGTCTGTCTTGTCTGTTTGTTTTTATTTCCCTCCCCCTCCCTCCCTCTCTCCCTCTCACACACACACAGATTCTGGCTTTCTTCTTATTAGGAGTTGAATAACTCAATTTGGTAATGTCTCCCATAGGATTCTAATCCCCTTCAAATTCCTAAAATTTACAAAATGTTTTTTCACTCCATTGCATCCACTCCAGTGCTGCTCCAACTGCAGACAACAATATAAACCCTTGAACTTTCCAAGGGAACTTGAAATAGTCCACCTCACTTGTAGAATTCTTTACAGGTATAACTGCTTTTATCTTACTTTTTCCCCTCCAACCTTATTAAAGTATTTGAGGAGTACCCCGAAGTGTTTTCACTCTTTGTTGTTCTTCATAAATTATTACACAGTATGTATCTGGGAAACTTTATATGAAGGGCACTAAGACCTCATTTCTCCACTGCTTCAGGCACAGGCCTATGCCTGTTTTACATTCAAAGTAACATTATAATTTTGATCTTCAGAGCACAAGCTAGCAAGTAATCTAAAAATTACCCAAATGCCTGTGAATTTAATTGCTAAGTAAAATTCACCCCCAGCTGAGAGCCAGCTAACTTACTAAGGAATCTCGGAGCCACTTGGCAATATAAACTAATGACAACTCATACCTAAATGTAAAGATATAGCTGCAACTTCTGTATTAACTTATAAGACTAGCATTATTTTCAAACAGACTTCTTTCTGTATGTAACTGTATAAAATTTACTATCTTGGAAAGGATTATGAAAAAACATTGTACTAAAAATGACAATATCCTTTGTAATAATCATGGGCTGGCCCCTAATAACAGGGAATGTTGGCAGTTACCTGCATGTTAGGAGCTAACAAATACTGAAAAACCCACAAGACCAAAATAGTCTCCCCTGGAATTTAAATGAAGGGCAGGTAATACTTAACTTTCTGTCTAAATAATCAGCTGAGGCCTAGGCCAAGTTCTGGTTTTCTTTGCAATTCAGTTATAGAAAATAAACACTTATAAAGCAATTACTTCTTGTTAAGCATAGTGCTAACAGGAAAGGAAATAAAGATAAATGAGAAAATGGCTCATGTATCAGGAGCTAACTGAATGCTGGAGAAAAGCTTCAACAATTAGAAGCATTTCTTAGTTTTCCCAATGTAAGAACATTACTAGAGTCACCACAGTATTAGAGGGGAGAATTAGGGTCTCACAACAAACTTGGTGCTTCAGTTGACTATCAAAGATCAGTAGAATTTTTCCTTGGGGAGAAAAAGTACTTAAGAGGAAAATAGAGTATAACCTAAACAGAGGGACATAAAAGATATGGAAATGTTTTAGAAAAAAATACCAAGTCTTCATTTCCATGAAAAAATCTGGAAAAACTAAACCTTTGGCTGTATGTAAAACTAAAAATACAGCTAGAAAAGTAGGCTATAACCAGCTCACAAAAGGCCTATGTGTCACAGTCAAGGGTTCAGACTTTCTGCTGGGAGTAATAGGCTATGATGTCACTGTTGAGTGAAGTGACATCATAAGTCCTCAATTTCAAAATGTTAAAGTATACAAAATGAAAAAAAAAAAGATCACAATTTAGAGATGAAGAGAATTTTCTGGCTGTTTTATAGGAAAAGTACTCTAAGTTTTCAGTGGTTAAAATAAAGGTACTGAGGGCCCTCCCTGGTGGCGCAGCGGGTTAAAGCACAGCACTGAGAATCTGAAGCCGCTTCCACATGAGTTCGATTCCCGCCTGCCCCGGAGGTGACCACATGGCGTGGCAGACCTCTCCTGACCTGCCCGCTGCTCCCCTCAGCAGTGTACTTTGTCGATCTGCCTGTTCTGCTCCCCACTCTGTCTCTGGTGAAGCCTCTCGCCGCCCCTGAGCCTCTGGCCTGTACCCCAGTTCTGTATGCAAATAATAAATAAATCTTTAAAAAATATAAAATAAAGGTACTGAAGTTGAGATTATGGAACACAGACAACAGAATTTGAAGCAAAACAGAAAATCACGATTAACAAAGATCTTAAGCAAAAGATGAAGCTTTAGAGACAATAAACAAACCTCACTTGGGTGACAGAAAATCCAGCGACAAGTCAATATAATTTAAAATTTTTACTCACAATTCCTAAACTTAAATCAAGTTTTGTCACTTCATTTGAACTTACAGCTAATGGGTGTTAGAAAAGGTGAAGAGGGAACATTTACTGTGTCTGAAATAGGAATAATACAAGTACTGTTTTACGACAGAAATTCTATGATCTGCTATAGTAGTGTTACTTACATCAGGTTAATCCTAACACTGAACATAACTATCGATATAAAAACTGGATGACTACAAACTTGGAGCCTTTGAATTTATCAGAGAGCCATTATCAGCCATGACTTGAGGGACCAAGGTCAAGAAGGAAAGGAAACCACAGACATTGAGCCTGAAATCTTGGTTATGGTTTGTTTCAAAGGATCTTCTGATTCTTAAACTGAATGAGGCAAGGGATTCCCCACTGCCCCCTACCCTCCCATCCAGTCAAATGCAAAAACTGGTAAGAAAACTAAGAATTTTCAGTATTATCATGAGCCACTAAGAGAAAAATGGAGTTAAGGTGTGTCCAACCATTCAGTTTGACTATAAAGCTGTATGGTCTAATATCCAAAAAAGTCAATACAGAAAGAACCCCTATACAAAATAAATCTAGCCTCAATGAACTCAGTATACAACCAGTTTGAAACAAAATCTCGCTTAAACTACTAGAGGTGAAGAACATCCAATCTGTCACAAAACAGGGAAAGGGCACCCCAGAACCCCCAAACCTGCCTGCTTAAATAGGTCTGCCATCAGTCACATCAAGACTAAACATATAGATCTGTAATAGAGAGGAACTTTAATGCAATTAGTAAACAATATGGAAAAGACAAAGAATATAGTTTCAAAATCAGACACCCAAAGTTACCCATCTTCTCATGGGTAAAAGTCTGCCCAAAGGGATTGCCCCCAAGCAAGGTCCAAAAGCCCACACAAGTCTAAAGCACCTTCTGGTGGGGACGCACAGAAAAGGATCAGAAGTGCTCAGACAAGACTGGGGAAAAAAGAGCAAAATCAAAATCAAGGTAAAAGCCAGCGCAGTTTCTTCATTTGTCACTATACTCCATGTGCCTCCCCCAAGCCCACTTCTTGCTTTTCATCCTCCTTTCCTCCCTTCCCCAGTCTCCTCTCCAGCTTCTCCTTCGTACTCAGCTCCATCCTTCTTTAGAGTGGAGCAGAGAACCTGGAACTCCTCTTTTTTTTAGGTACTACCCTATTACATTTCTAGTGATGCCATTCCACTGACAAGTTCTAGCACTGAATTATTATATGCCAGCCACTATTTAATGCAAATTAAAATTAATGAAAACTAAAGTAACAATTCAGTGCCAACTTAAACCATCACATTTTAAATGTTAAGCTGTAAGTGGCAAGTCATTGGTGGATTGAAAAACACAAAGAATATTTCTATTCCTGCCAGAAGTTCTACTATTCTACTACTGGGTACTTGAAAGTCTGTAGAAGAACATAAATTCTCCAAGGAAAGATAAAAATGGGGGGGGGAGATCTGTAAAGACTCTAAAATATATTTTTTGCTTATTTCCAGCCTCTTGATTTGGTTGCATAGTTATACTTGTTTTGATGCCAGTACCATATTGTTTTGTTTACTAGAGGGTTATAGTATAGCTTGAAAGCAGGAAATATGGTAATTCCTGTTTTGGTCTTTTATCAAAGGGTAACTGGTTATTTGGGATCTTGCTTAGTTCCACGTAAGTTTTAGAATACTTTTTTTTTCCTCCATTGCTACAAACATGCCAGTGGAATCTTGACAGGAATTTCTCTGAATCTAATGGTAGTGTTTGGTAATACAGGCATTTTAACAATATTAATTTATTCAATTCTTGTACACTGGATAACTTTCCACATATTTCTGTCTTCTTTGACACTGTCTTATAGTTTTCAGAATATATTTGTCACATCCTAGAATAGGTTTATTCTTAAGTATTCTATTTTTGTAAATATGATCATTTTATTTTCCCATTATTCATTGTAACATTATTGAATTTTTTTGTTAGTTCTATATTCTGCAACTTCATTAACTTGTTGAATAATGCCAAAAGTTTTTTAAAAAAAAAAAAAAAACCTTGGAATTTCTCTATATACAATCATGACATCTGCAGAGAGAGATAGTTTTGCTTCTTTCTTCTTGATTCTGATGCCTTTTATTTCTTTTTCCTGCTTTGGAAAGGAATTTAAGTACTATGCTGAAGCAGGACTACTGAGAGGTGGGCACAAATACCTGTTCCTGACTGACCCTAAAGGAGAAACGTTCAGTATTATACTGTTGAGTATGATGTTAGTTGTGGATTCATCAGGTATGGTCATTATTATGTGGAGGATGGATGCTGAATTTTATCAATTGCTTTTTTCTGTCTTGAGGTAATCATGTTTTTCTTCCATTCTAATAATGTGTATCTTGATTGCACTGATTAATTTTCATCTGTTGAACCAGTTTGCATTGCAGATGTATATCTTATTTGATGATGTTAACTGATTCTTCTAATGTGTTGTATTCGATTTGCTAGTATTTTATTAAGAACTTTTCTAAATTTATAATGGTCTTTTATTTTTTTCGGTTTTGTCCTTTTCTGACCCAAATGATGCTGTCCTCATAAAATGAGTTTGGAAGATTAACCCATTTGACTTTTCTGGAATAGTCTGAGGATTGCCATGTATTCTTTAAATATTAGGTAAGCTTAATGTGAAGCCATCTGTCCCTGAGCACTTTTCACTAGGAGATCTTGATTATTAATTCATCTATTTACTAGTAATTTTCCTGCTCAGACTATTTATGATTCCATGTTTGCAGAGTATGTATGAAGGAATGTTTCTATTTCTTCTAAGTTATTACACTTTGCTGTCATATTTGATTATAAAATTAATTTATGATTTATGTATTTTTGCTGTTTCTTTTTTTCATTTACAGTTTTGTTAATTTATCAATAGGTTCTCTCTTTGCATTACTTAGTCCAGCTAAAGTTTTGCTGAACCTTTCAAGGAAACACTCTTAGTTTGGTAACCTTTTTATACTGTTTTTCTTGTGTACTGTGGCATTTATTTCTGCTCTTGTCCTTAAAATTTCCTTTCTTCTGTTAATTTGGGTTTAATGTGTTCATTTTCTAGAATCCTAGAGTATAGAGTTGGGTTGTTAATTTGCAATCTTTTGCACTGCTTAATGAAGACATTTACTGCTATAAATGTCCCTCTGAATTGCTTTTGCTGCATTCTGCAAGGTTTTGCATGCAGTGTTTCCAGTTTCATTTGTCCTTATACTTTTGAATTTTCCCTCTAATTTCTTCTTTGAGTCATTGTAGATAACATAACCATGATAAAACTCACTGCACTATTTTATATTGCCTATTTTACAAATATCTGTATTTATATGATTTAGATATCATATTTGAAATCCAGTGTGCATTTTACACTCACTTTCAAATACTCAACAGCCAAATGCAGTTAATGGGAAATGCATTTCTAGATCCAACTGACCTGTTTTTCTATAATTATCAATTAGCCCCTGATTTTTTATATACTCATTTTATATGGTGAATATATCTGAGGCAAAATGCCATGCTATTGTGCTTACATTTTACCAGTGAAAACTAGCTGAGGCAACAGATGAAATATTCTACCTTATTTATAAATTTGCTACATTTGATAAAACTTATTTTCCAGATATGCATCTTCTTGTAGTTTTCACAAAAAAAAAATTAAAAGTGAACTCTTAACAATTCTGAGTATATACAAATAATAACATCACTGCAGGTAACAAATAAGACTTCACAGTTTTGAATACTTAGAAAAAGAAAGGGAAGAAGCACAAGGACTGATGAAGTATTTTTGCTTTGGAGGGCATGTAGCTTTGTGATAATAAGAAACAATAAACATTACTTAGTATTGTAAATTAACAGTCAAGCACCAGATTGTTTGACCCTAAAAATTACAGACATGAAATAAGATTTTTAGGTAAGTTCTAATCTATTCTATAACGCATCATGTATCTTTATCCCTTTGATTTTTCATGCTAATCTACATAAAATATTTGGAAAGAGCAAAGCACACCCTTTGAAGTTTAAAATAATGTTATTGATCTCTCAGAAATCATGTTTAAAAATAGGTGTAACAATTCAAAGGAAACCCCAAGTAAAGCAAAATATTTTACATACTTAAAAGAATTTTAAAGCTATTGATAATTAACATATTTTCACATTTATGTAAGATGATCTTCATTGCAAATCTGTTATTCATCTTCTGTATGTTTAAATTCAGGTTCAGATGTAGTTCAGGCAAATCAAATTATGTAAACAAGTTACAAAATAATTTAATTTCCTATGTCATCTCCATAATATAAACTTATCAAAATGATAGAAGCCCAAGGTTGAAGAGAATAAACTAATCAAATTGAATTATAGAGACCTACTAGATATACTCAAAATAAATTATGGAATAGATGCTGAAAGTTGATCTATGGTAAAATATTTGCATAACAAAATTAATACTATCTATGTTTAATTATATTTATCTTGTTATAAAAGTACTTGTTTCAAATATCAAGTAAAACAATATACAACAAGGAGAAGCAGTTATAAATGCAAAAGAAAATAAAACCGAGTAAGAATGTAAAATAGAATTAAGGATAACAAAATAATTCACTATACAGTGTACACTAATAAAATTAGGCCACACGCCACATGCTTGCACTTAGCATTTTAGCAGCCAATTAGATAAAAGAAAATCTGACAGATTTTATCCTAAGATAAAATCAAATTGCTTATACAAAAATATATTCTGATCCCAGAACAACACAATTTCCTTTTTGCCCCATGTGATATAATAATAGTAACTGCATCATTTATGTAATACACACGATGGAGTGCATTATAAACTACCAGGCCAAAGAAAAAAGTAGTCCTTATTTTTTGTGAACTGACCAGTTGTTTTGGTGTTATATATGAAAAATAAGATCATGTCACAGGAAAACATCAACACAGTAGGTGGAACAAGGCAAATATATATTCCAGTTCCAACTCAGCCACTAATGAAATCTGTTATTTTGGAAAGTGACTTAAATTTTCTAGGTTATAGTTCTCTCATCTCTAAGATAGAAGGACTGATTTCTAAGGTTCTTTCCAGTTCATAATTTATGTTTCTAAGAAAGAAACCACGTGATTTACTGCAAACTTTAGAGTCAATAAGAAAAGTTTTCACTCTTGCTGTCTGCAGAGTCATTTTGAAACAAAATGAGAAAAAGTGTTCTGTCTCTAATAGGACAGAAACTGTCCCCATATCTCACTTGGTAAAACAGGACTCTTTTATACCTGAAACTTCTAAGTGGTATACCCATATCATTAGTAACAATTTGCAAGTCTGTCTTGGCATCAAAGCAGAAGTACCCAGCAAATTTTCAGCTATGAATGGTGTTTCTGCGTTGCTCAAAGACATAGTTCACTTGAACTTACCATGGTTTGGGAAAGAACTTCAAGCTATTAACAAATCATAAGTGCACAAAATACATAATTATGGAAACTGGAAAATATTAATAAACACATATGAAGTGGTAGTGCAAACTTTAAAATCTCAATTAGTAGTACTTCTTCACTTAGCACTGGTAGGGTATTTTATTTTTTATTTTTTTATGAAAAAGTTTATTTTTACATCATTTTTCACATTTTTTTTTTCATCTCAATTGTAATCCCCA
>NW_004567106.1:19968839-20084358 GCF_000260355.1 Condylura cristata | reverse complement strand
TTGTTTACACTCTAAGTACTGAGAGCTCCCAAGTCTTCTTGGGGCCTCTGTTGTGGGGGTGGGATCTCCGGTAGGGTATTTTTTAAATGATTAAATTATTCAATAAAGGTGGTAGCTTTAAAAAACTATCAGTAAATAGTACATTCATATCAAAAATTAGTGCCAACAGAAATCCCATTTTACTGAAAAAGAGAAAATTAAAAAAAAACCTTTGCTTTTAAGTAGTTTTCACATCTGTCATGTATTTTTTCAATTTTATCTTTCTTTGGGGGCTTTGGATTAGAGCTAGAGTAATTTGGATGTATTACATTCTATTGGCAAAATTAAGCCTAATATGTGATCGATTTTATATCTAATAATGTTCATTTTCTTAACATTTTTATCTTCCTAATATTATTTGAACAGTATTATCACCCTGCACTTAATATTTACCTAGTATGTCTTTTGCTGTCTTTCGATGCCATTAGGGTTTAAATATCTTCAGTAAATTTATTGCTAAAATTTTTAAATCCAGTATTATGTTTCCTATAGATGTTTTAAAATGATGCACACCTGAAACATATATGGTGTACAATGCAATGGTACTTTAATAAAAAAAATCATTTAAAAAATCCAATGTAGGCCCTCCCTGGTGGCGCAGTGGGTTAAAGCACAGCACTGAGAATCTGAAGCCACTTCCGCATGAGTTCGATTCCCGCCTGCTGCCTGCCCCGGAGGAGACCACAAGGCGAGCCAGACCTCTCCTGGCCCGCCCGCTGCTTCCCTCAGCAGTGTACTTCGTCGATCTGCCTGTTCTGCTCCCCACTCTGTCTCTGGTGAAGCCTCTCACCGCCCCTGAGCCTCTGGCCTGTACCCCAGTTCTGTATGAATAAATAAATAAATCTTTAAAAAAAAAAAATCCAATGTAATTAGTATGCTTACATTTATTTCTACTAGTCTACATATTTTATTTCCCAGTTTCCCTGTTTATATTCTTTCCTATTTTATTTCTGTTGCATCAACTGATGGTTTTATGTCTGTACTATGCTGAAAATTTTATACTTATTATTTGGGGTTTTTAGCAATCATCATCCTACTTTTTAAAAAAAAATGTTTTATCTTTAAAAGACACAATTTGCATGCCATTAAAATCACCCATTAACTTACAAATTCAATGACTTTTACTACAAAACCCTAGGATTGCACATCTCTACCATCTTAAAAAGAAATTCTGTATCTGTTAGCAGGCATACCACATCCCTGACAGGTCTCCCCAATCCTAGGCAACCACAGATGCATGTTATCTTTTTAGATACAATCTATTCTTGATGTTTTATTAAATGGAACCATACAATATCTTTTGTAACTTGTGTTTATTTCATTTGAAAACACTGTATTTAGCACTTCAAGAAAACCGTATGTTGAAAATTTAAATTACTAATTCATTGGCTTTACTATTATGAGTGCATTTAGATTTTCCTACTTTTTTAATCATTTCAATGGTTTGCATGGTTCTAGGAAATCATACATTTAACCTGTTATTTCTTGTTGATGTACAACTGCTCACAGTATTCTCTAATAATTTTTGTTTCTGTAAGATAGTGAAGGTACTTTCTTTTTCAAATTTGTAATAATTTGCCTTTCCCTCTGTTCTGGCATAGGTAAGGTGCTGACTTAACAATTTTCTGATCTTTTCAAAGCACAACCTCTGGTTTTGATTTTTCTTGACTGATTCTCTAGCTTGCCTTTTATTCATTTCTACTATACTCTTAATTTTGTATCCTTTTGCTTGCTCTGGGTATTTAATTTTTTAATATGGAAAGTTATCAACTTGGTATCACACAAAGGCAATTATAAATTTTTTACTATGCACTTTAGCTGCATATAAGTAATAGAATAATTTCCAAGTACTTTAAGAAGCTTTAGGCTTTTTACTTCACTGAGCAATGGTCCACAGAGGTCTTCATACCACTACTAATTATAATTTCATATCAATACTTACAAACCAAGCAATATGGTTATTTTTAAATTACTGAGACAAATATTTATCAAGTTTATAGAAAGGAATATAATTACTTATTTTGTTTTATTTTGATTAACCCAGTTTTAACTAATGAGGCTTCAGTATGTTCACCAGAAGTTTGGTTTCTACAGTTTTTAGACATATAATCAAATAACTGATATTGCTAAAACCTGAATATTCCACTTCATGCTTAGTCATTTGAAAGAATTCATAGTGAAAGCTAAAGTTTGTACTTTTATAATTTTTTCATTTTCAAGCTATGTTTTCCATAAGTTTTTCCAAAAACAGACTGATATTGCTGGAAACATTCTGTTTGCTATATAATTAAATAGCAATTAAATTTAATATAATTAAAACTTCATTAGGTTGTAACTTATGTTCCAATTTTAGGACATAAGAGACCCAACTAAGTTTGAGAAGATAAAGATAGTAAGTGTTTAATTATTGAGGGTTCTAGCAGAAGCAAATGAGGATCGAATCATATGGGGATGAGCCAATTCTGAATTCTCTTCAATCAATGAATCTGTGCATATAATGAACTCTAAGAACTATGGTGACAAACTATAACTTGGGGGTTAAATAAAAATAAAGATTCACTCGATAGTGGTGAATGGGTTATAAAGAGTCCATTATTTAAGATGAGTAAAAGAATTAAAGAACAGAAGTATATGATTAAGTGTAAAGTAGTCCATACTTTTTTTAAGCCTTCATCTACATGCTTCTGTCATATCTAGTCTATTATTACTTGACAATCCAGAAATAGAAACGGATAAAGTATGTAAGTGTTGGTAATTTTCCTGAGTGTAAGATTGAGTACCACGCAAAAGTAACCCTGGATGGACTGCTAGAGATAATAAAAGAAGGGATATGAAAAGGGAGCTGATACAGAATAAGATCAAATACTACAGTTCAACAAAAGGGTTAAATGCACATTGACAAAAAGTGAGAAAGCCAATGCCAAGAAGGTGGTGACTATTTAAGAGTTAAAGAACTTGGACAATTAAACAAAGACTCACAATTCCCCTCCCACCCCACCCCCACCCCCAGGGAGGGAACGAAGTTGAGTAAAGCTGAAGATAGTTGGGATATGTGGTTGTCTACACAAACTTTGCTTGTTACTCTCCTCAGATTCCTCAATGGCCTGTGTTTAAGTAGCCTGTCCTCTTGAAGATGACTAGTAGCTGCTGGTGTTACCTTGCCTGTTCAGAGGCAGCATGAGTCAGATTTAAAAATATTGAGTCTACATTGTCTTTGTTTCACACATACTGAGTTTATCATTGCCAAGTCATTTGTGGATTTCAGTAAAATGCCATACTACCAGGTTCTGGCACAGTCAGACAATACAACATGAAAGTACAGGAAAGTCAACTGTGTACTTGGGGAAACTTGACCAATGGGAAGTAGGAATCAACAGGTGCCAGACAGATTCATTTCCCTTTCTTTGTCCCTTTAGACTATTTCAGAGTATGCCCTTTCCTTGAAACCATTGCAAAAAGAAAGCTCTTTGCCAAAAGAACACACCTCTGACACCCTCAAGGCGTTCTTTTGCAGCTCATTCTAAAGGGCAAAGAGGACAATAACCTATTTATTGCACTGCTATGTATTTCCCTTTTCCTTGCTGTAATTTGCCCACATATCACTGCTCTAACCTTGAACTTCCTCAAAAAAGGGAAAACATTATAAGCTTTGCCTTAGGCAAACCTAGTTTAAGACATGAAATATTAGTTGGGAAAGTTACTGTCAAAAATATTATGTAGGAAAATTCTAATTATCAAATAGAGGCTCTAGTAGTTAAACTTAGAATAAATAGCAAGATAGCTTTAGAAGACAAAATTACATATGCATGGTCACAGAGCATTAGCCACTCTCTAAATGAATAGTAAAACATTAAAAAAAAAGTATTGGGCATTTAGAAGCAAAGCTGAAAAAGCATTGATCTCAAAGATACTGAGTTGAAGTGGTCTTACATAAGAAATTGCAGCCATACTTTAAAGATACTTGTAATAATTATAGTGCTCTGAGGAAGGGGGGCTACTCCAAGAACATGGGCAACCACACATTCACACGCAGAAATATTTTAAACTTTTCAGATGGAAATGTGCTTGTGTTTTTTATTGAATATAAAATCAAGATTCATTTATTTTCCATTCATGAAAAAATTAGTTGGGCCTACCCATTTTGAGCCAAGAACTGTTCTTCTGTGCTTAATACAAACATGTAAATAAAGTACCTTACCAAACCCAATCTACAGAACTTATATTCTACAAGCAGAAGCAGAAGATAGACATAGTTAATTACACATATTAAAGGTAGTAAATACTATGGGAAAAAAGATTTAAAAAAAAAAACTACTGACATTCTGGAAGGAAGGATGGATGGAAGTTTTTAATTACAGATAAAATTTGAAAAAGGTGATGAAAATGAGTGAGCAGCGTGGATATCAAAGGGAATAAAATTGCACACAGAAAACAGATATGGAAAGCCTGAAGCAAGTGACATTAGGCTCTGGGAATAACGCAACTGAACTCATCTGCAAAATCATCTTGAAAGAAAGTAGCATTTAAAAAAAATCAAGGTTAAAGTGGGTGAATTAGATTACATGATAATGGGAGGGACAGCACAGTAAAGGAAAAGAGCAGATCATTCCAAGCTTTGGGACCACCACAACTATACTTTGTTATTTTAAGGCAAATTGGCATGCTGAGTGCAGGGTTGAGAAGGGCCATAGAACAAGTTCCAGTTCATCAGGATTGCACTGGATGGCAGCAGAAAGAATACAGAGGCCACACAGAAAAGTGGAGAGACCAGGCAGCAACAGCAGTCTAGTGGAAACATGGTGCTGATTAAGGACACAGCATTAGCTGCAGAGGGGCTGAGGAAACTCTGAAATATGTTAAAAATAGGAGCTGTATTTTCCAATTGGTTGGAAATGGAGTATGAAAGAAACCAACAAGGAAGAAATGATTCCACAGCTTCGGCTTGAGTTACAGGAAAGATGGAGTCGCCATCAGATGTGGTTAAGACTCTGGTTGGGATAGGTTTTAGAGAAAAGAAGAGCTTGGTTTTGAGACTTTTATGTGTCTTTATATCTTTAAACATCTCAGCAGTAAGTGGAAGAATAAGGAGAGAGATAAGTATGAGCCTCAAACTGCAATCAAACATTGTCTGGAAAGCTTCAGACAGTAATGTTTTTTGATGATTTGTTTTGCTGGTCAGACATTTTCTGTCACAATAACTCTCATTGTGTAGGCATAGACAACAGTCAAAAGAATGGTCATGGCTGTGTTCCAATAAAATTTTTATTTGCAAAACCAGATTGTAGCCAAATTTAGCATAAGGGTCATGGTTTGCTAACCCATTATGTAGAGTTTAAGACAGTGATCTGAGTAAGAAAAACACATTTGCAAGTTATCACTGTAAATATTCTGAGGCAAGACTAATTTGATGTAAGAACTTATTCTGCATCTGACATTTGTTCTTTTCCCCTGTTGTAAAGAGTAACTGAACTTTCCAACCAATAAATCCATTTTTTTTCAAAATAGATACTGAGAACTATGAAAAAGCCAATTTATTATAGTTAAATGAAAAATTAAAAAACATTTTTAAGAGAATGCAACTGATCACTAAATATGAGTATGCACAGAATGTATTAACATCAAATCTGACTGCAACAAGCACATGTACTTGAGTATTTGAGAGAAATACTGGTATAACTCATATACAGTTTAGTGAACCTACAAAAACATTCATATATCTGGATACCAAAGACGAAAACTGTCATATATTGTCAGACGCCTACATTATACATATGGAATACATCATAGTAAAATCAAATGGAAAAGGTGATATTGCAGATGAATAAGACATTGCCACTTTTGAACTAATTCTTCAATTGAATACTGAATTCACCATAACAGATGCTCTAAAATTCAACTAAAAGTTTTAGGAACAAAGGCTGACTAATAGTAGTGATAAAGATGGATTCTGGTCCAGTCAACAGGATGCTTATCAAACTAAGGTATATTCTTTCCTACCTACTAAGCAAAGAGAAAGGTACTACTAAAAACATACTGGTAAGAAACAGAAAATTTGTCAAATTTCAAATAATACAAAAGCAATGATATGAAAACACAATACTAAGTATTAGGAAAATTAAAAGAAGAAAAATACTTACTTCCTCATTTAATTGAAGCTACATACTAATGAGAGGGACAGAGAATCAAGAGCTGTGATTGTTTCTACATGCATTATTTTCGAAGAGAAAAGCAGTATTCCAAAATTTTTGTTACTCCATTGCTTCCCTTTAGGTATCTTTTTAGGCATTTTTTTCCCTAAGAGCATCTCCCTTATATAATTTAAAGCCCTCCACTACAGCCTGTACACACTTCTGTGTGGATATATGGTCCAGAGATGACTTGAAGAGCCACAGGTCATTTTAGTAACCAAGACAAAATGATACTTTCCCTAATCTACTAGGGTTGAAACTGCCTGCTTGAGAATGATTACTTTTAAAAATGGATTATCTCACATCAAATATGCTTCAGTGTTTTTTCTGAATTATCTTGATTGTTGGTTGACAGGGGCAGAATTAGAGTTTAGCTAAGGAAACAAAGATTACACTCCTTGCTTATGTTATATTTGATGTTTTTGCTATCACTGTTGTGCTGATACCCAGTTTGACTGTGAAGCATAAACATATATATATATATATATATATATATATATATATATCCATATATATATATCCATACATACATACATATATATATAAAGCATTTTTAACTTAAGTGTTTCAATTTCAGAGAAAGATGACCAAACACATGTGCCAAATAAAAGTGAATATTCCAGAATTATTCTCTTAACAACTGATAGACTTATTACCATGTCTAAACATCAAATTTAAAGTTACTTCCCCTTTATAAAGTCTAATCACCTACTAAGATCCTTCGATAGATCAGGGTGAGTTTTAGACGTAGTCTCAGTCTGGTTTCACAAGATCGTCTGATAGCCTTAGTATCTTGGTTTCCAGGTCTCAAGCCAATCTTGAAATGGAATTTTGAGACGTAAAAACCACTGCAGGAACCTGCTGTGGAAACGGTCTTTGGTATCTCTATCTGAAGTATGATTATCTTGAATCATAAAGCATTCTGTCTTTGAAGAACAGATAGCTGGCTTGAAAACTACTCTGCGGCTTCTTAAAAAAGGCCCCTCTCCATCTTCCCACAGTGTGTTTGAAGGTGAGTAGGAGCCAGGGAAGAAGTTTCCCAGGGCTGAAGATCTGTCTGATTTAAGGCTCGAGGGTTAACCCTGCAAGTGAATTCTGAGAGGGAGGATGAATAACAACGGATTTTGTTTCTAAAAGATAAGTGGTTGCCATTCCATGACATATTTTTATTCCTTACATTTTTCAGTTAAGGAAATTATTTTTATGCTCCATCTACATCCTGTGGCCACTAAATTTGTAGTGTGTGCTCTACAGTTTTGAGTTATATGATCCAACAGATTTAGATTGAAATGTTTGGGTTTTTTTTTTTTTTTTAAGATTTATTTGTACATACAGAACTGGGGTACAGGCCAGAGGCTCAGGGGCAACAAGAGAATTCACCAGAGACAGAGTAGGGAACAAAACAGGCAGATAGACAAAGTGCACTGCTGAGGGGAGCAGAGGGCAGGTCAGGAGAGGTCTGCTGCGCCATGTGGTCACCTCCGGGGCAGGTGGGGATCGAACTCATGCGGAAGTGGCTTTAGCTTCTTAGTGCTGTGCTTTAACCCGCTGCACCACCAGGGAGGGCCTTGAAATGTTTGTTTTTAATGAAAATAAAAAATATGTTTAGGCCTCAGATTTGCATTCCATTCACTCCTTGAATACCTCAAGAACTGCCCCCAGAAAATCAACATACAAAGATATATCTGCATGTCTTTTTTTTTGTCCAGAAATAGAGAGGTTGCAAAAATAACAACAGCAGCATGTTAGTGGGACACAGAGACTGGAAGAAGAAATTCATGATGTAGTATTAGAAGGTGAGGTTTCCTATTACTCAGCAGCTGTACCTCAGGGCTGTGACTTCCTTGGAACTCTTAAGCAACACAGCTAGACACCCACTCTTAATATTTAAGTTAACCAATAATTTACAAATTGCACCCTTTTAAGTTGCAAGCTTGAACTTAGCTTCAATGAAGGTCAAGTGCTCAACCAATTTTAAATTTCCCAGAATGATATACCTCCATACTAGAGTTTCAGTCAGTCTGTGCAACCAAACACCCTGTTCGTTTATCCTTCTATCATTTTAATGGATTCCAACCACCCCACGGAAAATCTAAGCTACTCCTTGGCTTGAATAGTTCCTAACCTAAATCAAGTCAAACCTTAATAGACACTCTCCACTAGGGCTGAGGATGTGCCAATGTCTGTCCATGCAGGTACTACAGCAGGACAGTCCACTGGGAATCAACTTACTTGTTACATCAGGGGCCCCAAAATAGATTTGCTTCAAAGGAAGGGTGTGCCAGGTGGAGAAACTGGCTCAGTTTCTCTCAGTAGTGAATGCAACCTATTAGCTGTTAGCCACTCTTGATCACAGCCCAGTATTCACTCCTGAAGATCAGGATAGAGGAGGGTGAAAGAAAAATGGAAGGAACTCTGTTCAAAATTAATTCTGCCAAACATTAAGGCCCATGAAAGCATTGTATTGATGTCCATTAGGCCATAAATGTGTCACATATTGAGTATTTAATATTTGTGGAAATAAATGATGTAGAAATAATTTTGTATTAATGAGAAGTTAATGAATAAATGGCCTTCAGAAAACATACTTGGAAAATCTATCACATTTGTGTCCTCAAAAGCTAGTAGCTTAAAAAATGTATTACTATGAAATTCAGCATTTTAGTATTACTGGGACAGTTCATAAACACCTATCAATGTAAGCTAAAAATCACAACCCATGTTTTGTTAACAAATAATTGTACTTTCCACTGAAGACACTAACATTTTAATTTGTTTCATCAACAGTATTTTCATATGTGCCATAAAATTGTTGTAAAAGTTCCATTCAGCCAAAGCAACTTAAGGAATCATCTTTCTCTCAAAATTTCCAATTTGTTTTGTTTTACATGAAAGTACATTAAAATTAACATTTCTCAGGCATTTACTTTTACATATCCTCTAGAACATGAAGAGTGAAATATTTTCCATACTAGTAATGACAAAAAATTCAACTGAAGTTCGAAATCCCTAACAAAAATAAGGTTCCAAAGTAACTTGCTATTCATTATACGTTCAATGTTTGAAAATAACTTTAAATTTCTTGTGTAAATGTTGTCCTTATTTTCCTTGTACTTTTGTAGGAATAGAACAGGAGGTGAGGGCATCTTCTAAGCTTTAGTTATAAGACTGAGACATGGAATTAACTGCTAAGTTTAATATATACATATTTATTAATACATTTAGGTCTATATTCATCTGTTTTCCAACATTCCAAGAAGTCTGAGTGTATTTCTATAAATAGCCAATAAATGTACTTGTACCCTATTCTGTATACACAGTGATCTAGTGTATGGGAGGATAATCAACATGATAAATGTGGCATCTCGAGAAGAAAATCACTGGCACTTTCATTTTCCAGACAGACTCTAGCAAAGTATAAGACTCACTCTAAGATTAGAACATCATATTGTAATACTTCTGGAAGAAAAAACATTTAATTTCTCAATGTGAAATACTTTTGCATATAAAATTACTCTTAAAAGGAAATGACAATGATAATGTATATTATTAAAATGGTACACAAGGAATAATTTAAAAAGCTGTGTAACTACAGAAGGAAGATCATATACATATGTGTCACAGCAAATATACATATCATACACACAATGTTTCTGATCTGCTATCTGGTTATTACTGGGAGGTAAGTTTGAGAATGCCAGTAAATGTAGATTTTAAGTCCATTGTATTTATGATCACTAGTACAGACTTATTTATATTGCAGTTAGATACTAGGATTTCTAAAAATGCAATATGATTGTGATTTTAACTAGGACATGAGTATTTACTCTGACATAAAAATGACTCAGGTCCCTCAGACAATGGATCCTTTCTCTGAGTTAGTAGCTTCACTGTTTCCATAAAACAGCTGATTACAGTTTGAGACAAGAGGAGTGCTATAATATGGTGGCCAGAAATGCCATTGTTCTGTTACTCATCTCTTTTCTGTAGTGGAAGTCATTCTAATAATCCTTGTGAAAGCTGAATGAAAAAAAATGACAACTACTTCAAGTCATCAAAGAATGATGTTTTTATTTTTTTAAAAAAGGGAATTTAATTACTTTGCCTTGAAATCAAAGCCTGCTGGGTTTTAGCAGAATTTTTCCATATAAAACACTATAGCATGTATTATATTTTGAAAGTGGAACACCAATTAGTTGAACTTATATGGAACATATTTATATTTGGAGTGACAAAGTTCAGAGTCGAATATTTCAGAACTACTACTGCATGTGCATCGATTAAAAGTGATGCTGTGTTTTTACTGTTGGCCTCTAGTCTTTTCCAAAGAAGGCATTATTTGGTAGCCATTAAAATAAAGGTAGTCTCAGCACTGCTTAGGGATTATTATTATGCTTTTAAATGATTGTGCTCCAGTCCATCACCTGGAAAAGTTGTTACTGAGAATTTCACACACCAGCTATGTTTGGATCAGCACTTAAAACTCTTCTCTATTAGCAGAGAATATATAACTACTGGTCATAGGAAATTTATTCGCAACTACATTGCTGAGAAGCAAATAAAGTTTGTTCTGTACACAATTGTTTTCTTAAAGGTCTTTGGAATTTCATGCTCTACTTTGCTGATTTTTTTTTTCCAAGTAGAAAGAGGAGAATCTGGTACCAAAAATGTGTATTGCCCCAAAAAGACACTCAAGTACATCTTGTGCCAGGAATGTCTCCTTCCAAAATATCCTCTCCGCTATTGATTATTACCAAATAGAATTCTCCAAAGAAGTATTACTTTGGAAAAGAGGTAAAATTCCACAAGGAAGACTGAGCACTTTTCTTTTCACATCCCACTATTCCTGCTTGAGATAGATCATTAGATACTTCCTGAAAAAAACAGTATTTTATAATCTTTTAAAAATCTGCCACTAGGACATTGTTGATAATAGCTTTCCTGATGCAACTTGACCTACTGCCTACAAGCCTTCAAAAGTTAACCGTGCTTTCCTTATTTTTCATTCACTTACTACCCCTGCTACTAGATCATACTTCCAAAGAGGACTTAATAATTTGACCCTGAAGAACTCAAACTCATTCCTCTTCTTTTCTTGTTATCTCTCCCAAAGGTGCCCCCAGATGGTGAGAAAACTGGAGTAGTGATGATACATTAATTCTCTCTATATAGTTCCAACTTGTTAGCTCCAACCACAAACCATGTGCGTTAAGGCAGTGTTCAGTCAATTACCTTCAGGAAGTAATTCTGAGAATTAGCACTGAATAGATTAAGATGCATTTTTTTGTTTTGTTTTGTTTTTGATGGCTTCATTAAGCAAATCTCAGAACTGAAACCTACAAAAACTCAGGTTCTACAGCAAAAGTGCCACACACAGGGCTCATTCATACCTACCAGCCATTTCTTCAGCCACATTGTGGTCAGGGTCTCAGTGGCTGGAATTGGGGGGTGAGGTGGGGAGGTGGTAGCAGGAGATAATTTTTAAAAATAAAGATCCTTGGCCCTCCCTGGTGGTGCAGCGGGTTAAAGCACAGCACTGAGAAGCTAAAGCCACTTCCGCATGAGTTCGATTCCCGCCTGCCCTGGAGGAGACCACATGATGGGGCAGACCTCTCCTGACCCGCCCTCTGCTGCCTTCAGCAGTGTACTTCCTCTATCTGCCTATTCTGCTCCCCACTCTGTCTCTGGGGAAGCCTCTCACCACCCCTGCACCTCTGGCCTGTACCCCAGTTCTGTATGCATATATAAATAAATCTTAAAAAAAAAAATAAAGATCCTTGGGCTTGCAAGCAGACTCAGGGGGTAGACCCTCACTGAGTTTTTATAGTGAGCTCCAAAGATGATTTTCATACATACTAGTATGTGAAATCTACAGAGACAACTGAATTGCTTGTTTAATTCACATGGTGTTTTAAATATTTCATTTAATTTGTCTTAAATATTTTTGCTAAAGTAATCTCAAGATGTTTTAATTGCTTATATTCTCGTGTAGTTTAGTAATTTTAGGGAATTTCAAAAGCGTAAACTCTGAACACTTTAAAAAACCTATGCTAGATTATATCATGTTTCTTAAACTGCATGACCCTTACCCCCCAAACTTTGCTTATTCAGTTGTGTCCTCCTTATCAACCTTTCAAGTTCAACTTAAATGGTCCCCCCCTCCTCTTTCAAACTTACCCTATTCCTCTATTCAGATACAATTTATCTTCAAATTCTTATACCTGTATATTTGTTATAATGATCTTTTGCCATCATACATTTTATGTTTCCTTCTGGACTGTTTAACTTCAAAGTTAGGAAAAAAAAAAAAGTCCCTTCCTTACACAGTTAATATTTAGTATTTTTTCACCTAATATGTGGAATGATTTATGTTTGTTTTTTGATCTTAGCAGAAATTACCTATATGTTCTATTGAATTCAAGAATTAGGGTGTATCCATCGTCTACACCTCAGGTGACTATATACTCAGTAGAAATTCGGCATAACAATTTGTTTCTCTTTTTTCATTCCACCAATCACCTCACAATCAAGTATGCTGCCATTTATAGGAAATTTGGATTCCTATTTTTCTTCTCTTATAAACTCAATTATGATTTTGTATACTCTATAAGAGGTGTTCCACTATATTAATTTGTATAATGAAAAGAAGGAAAAGAGCACTATTAACAAGACAACACATACTGAAAGTAAAAAGAAATACATTGCATATTTTAAAGGGAGGTGGTACAGTGAATTGTTACTGTTGGATTGCTACACTTCCAAAATACCAAAAATGTAAGCCAATATTACCTCAGTTAAATTTAAAATAATTTTTATTGAAATTAGTTACTAAGAGGAGCAGATCTCTATGACTGAACTTTTATAGATGAGGATTTTCCTACACTGAATTGCTAATAGAACTTGAAAATGTTAGAAGACTTTCTCAAAATGAGTATGCATTTGATTCTTATATTTCCTTACTATCTTAATAAACCTAAAATGTTAATCATAATATGAATTTTGAAGAACTGAGAGCTCCAATGTATTATAAAATAGATTGAAGAGATTTAGAAATAAAAAGTTGAAAAAAGAAAACATGTAAATGTTTAACTTATCATAGAAACAAGCTTTTTGATAAAATTGAGTTTCAGGGTAAACTTAAAATTGATATTTATTAATTCTTCTTTAAGGATAGAAATCTGGAATTTCATTAAATTTCATTAATTAATTTCATTAATGCCATCTTGGCATTAATGAAAGGTTATTTTTTATTGAGTGAGAGAAGGACAATAACATTCCCTCTGATACCCATTGGTAGGTTTCCAAATAATTTGCGATACCTGGCATTCTCTGACAAAGATTTTACTAAAAGCAGACCAGAAGATATACTCTACATTCCTCAAAGCACATGTAGACTTTTAATCCATTCATCTATGTAAAGACATTTGTTTTTTTCCATATTTGCCAATTGAGAAAAAAAAAGCTGCCATAATGATTCGATAGGTGCTTATATAGACATTATATTTTCAAGTAAATTAGTTAAGTTACCATTTAACTCCTTTGCTATGAGTTCCTTACATATTTTGGAAATTAACTGCTTATCAGTTATAGGTTTGGAAGTAGGTTTTCCCACTCTACAAGCTGCCTTGTCATTCTGCTAATTAACAAGCACTAGTTCTTAAATTTTCCCCAAGCACTGAAGAGCAGGAATAAGTTCAGCGTTACCCTTACATCAAAACCAGAGATACTAGGAAAAACTTACAATCCACTACTTTATGACCCACGTGCAAAATAATTCTAAAAACTATCAGCAAACAAAATTCAATTGCATATTCAAAGGGTCATACACCAGGCCCAACAGTGACTAAATCTGGGACACAAGGATAGTTCTATGTATGCAAATCTATGTAGTACACCACATTAATAGGATGGAGAATAGAAAAATTTGAAAACATTTCACAAATTCAACCCATTTCATGATAGAAGCACTTGACATAAAAATTTAAAATATTGTGGCATATGAAAAGTCATATACAATCCCCTATATTTAAAATTATACTTAGTACATAGACAGCATAGATGCCCATTTTCATCACTTATTCAGCTAAGTCCTCCTATCAGAGGTACTGGTAAAAATATTCATGTATGCTGATGTCCACAGTTTGTGGACATCACTGTCCATAGTTGCCAAGAGCTCTTCAACAGATGAATGCATAAAGAAACTGTGAATGATATACTTATTAGAGTACTACATGGTATGAAAAATGATGAAATTGTGGCTTTTGGGACATAATGGATGGATTTCAAAGGGATTATGTTAAGTAAAGTAGGTCAAAAATGTTAAGGTATCAATGGTTTCACTCCTACTTGCAGCATAAGTAACAACAACAACAAAAAAAAACCACACAAACGCAAAGTTTAATAGGACTTAATCTTGAAATCAGTGAAAGAATATCATGGTTACTATAGAGTAGAGGGCAGAGAAGATGGGAGTGGGACACAGCTAGGCATAGGAACTGGTGGAGCAAAAATGTAATCACAAAAATTAAAAAATTTAAAAGAGTAATAGGTAGCAAATATGAGTAAAAGGCATCCAGATTAGAAAGAATCAAATAAAATTTTAGCTGTTTGCAAATGACAAAATCCTGTAAGTAGAAAATACAAGAATCCTCCCCTGACCTAAAATAACAAAAAAATTCTAGAACTAGTAAATTAATTACAGGATATAAAATCAACATATAAATGTCAGTTGTATTTCTATATATTAATGAATCATCCCAAGAGGAAATCAAGAAAATAATCATATTTATATTAACAAAAGACCCCTCTAATAGTCAATGCAATTGTATGTATAAAAAGCTTTATACATACCTATTGACTTCAAATTTCATAGTATAGTACATACACAGCATAGATTGCGGTAATTAAAACAGTCTGGTACCCGCATAGAGACAAAGACAAATGAAACAGAACAGAGTGCCCAGAAATAAACTCATGCTGTTACAATGAAATGATCTTTGACGAGGGTATCAGGAACACTCAGTAAGGAATAACTGTCTCATCAAATTTTTACTGGAAAATCAGGTACCAACACACAAAAAATGAAATCAGATTCCACATTTATTACATCCAAAAACCAAATCAAAATGGGTTAAAGACTTAAAGATGAGTCCTGAAGTTACAAAATTTCTAGAAGTACTTTTCTAGCTCAACTGGATAACAATGATAATACTAAGTTATTACATAACCTCTTGAATATGTAATGAAATTATCTTGTCGCCCAGAATCATAGTCTTGGAATGAGAAAAAAAAATCAGGTGACTTTACTGGATACAACTAGTCTCAGCTGCTGACCATCACTAGTCTGAAAACTCCTTTTGACTGTACCTATAAGGCCAAGCAGGCCCTTTTTTATTCTCTGCTGGAGACTGAACAAAAGGCATTATAAGTGGTAGAAAAGAAAAAACAAAATTTACAGTCGCAGATATAGATGGTCGCAGTCAGTTCAGACTCCCCCTTAGCTCACCCTCACTTCTCAGGAAGGTTTCACTAGTGGTAGAGAAAATCCCAATTGATAAATTTTGAGAATGGGGACTAAGCAGAAGGTGTGAATTTGTCTTGCAAGAAGTTTAGTTTTGAACCTGTAACTGGCAGAGAATCAAAGTGTCTTGGATATTCTGTTGGGTACTGCAGCACACTGAACCCCAACAGTTCTCTCTGAAGCTTCAAAAGCTTCTGTCAGAGAAAATCCACTCAGAAAACAATAAGCAAAGTGTCACCCTGGAATGGAAGTGAGGTGAAAATTTGGCTCCAGAAAATGTGGCCCACAAGATCATATCATATATTTGCTTTACTCTGAAGAGAGATAGTTGGCTTATTGTTTTCTATTGCTGTTGTAACAAAGTCCCATGAGCATGTTTGCTTAAAATAATATAAATCATTTTACAGTTTTGAAGATCAGCAGTCCAAAGTAAGTATCACTAGGACACAAGCAAGATGGAGGCTGAGCCTAATTCCTTCTATAGTTTCTATGACTGAAAATATTTCCTGCCTTTTCTAGCTCTGGTTGCTGACTCCATTCCTAGACTCGTAGCTAGCTTTCTCCTCCTTCAAAGCCAGCAAAATTAGTATGAAGCCTTTTCCTATGACCCTTTCTGATTTGTTGCAGCTGGGGAAAGCTCTGGGTTTGAGGAACTTGTGACTAGGCTGGAATAAAACAACTGGAATAAAACAGACTACCGACACCATTTGAAAAATCTTAGCTTTAATCACTTGTGCAAAGTTCCTTTTGTCATATAAAATAGCCCCCTCAGGTTCTGATGATGAGATTCAGGGCCCATTCTAAGACACCTGAGACTTGTAGTCATAAATCTGTAGTTGTTTACTGGTTGTTAAGGATACCCACAACACATAGTCTCCCAAACTAAACTAATTTTCCACCAAATGGGATTGGGAATATCTCCAGCCAACAATGGAAGCTTGAAACTGGACATTCTGTAATTCCTCATCAGAATGAAAAACATGCTTAATACTTAAATATTTTCCTAACCTGTCTATCCCTGCATCTCTACTACTACTGACACCCTTGTAGAAGTGCTTCTTGACCAAGAGCATCTGACATCGGTAAAATTACCAATGGAAATAAAATGAAGCTGTTGCTTATCTCAAAGGAATTTACAACTTAGCAGAGAAAATGCACGTTAAGCAAATGCATCATAAATGTCTCAATATATTTCTAAGCTTCCTGATCACACAACACCATGGTTTAGTTTTCAAAAACTGAGGTTAAAAAGTTGTGAATTTTCTGCCCAAATATAAACCCACAGGCTTATGGGCAGCTAATCTTTGACACAGAAGCAAAGAATACACAATGGAAAAATAAAAAAGTTTTTCAACAAATGGTGCTGGAAAAACTGGGAAGCTACATGCCAAAAATGAAACTAGATCACTACCTCACACCATGCACAAAAACCAACTCAAAGTGGATTAAACACCTAGACATAAGAACAGAAACCATAAAATACCTGAAAGCAAAGATGGGCGAAACTACATGACATACACCTCAGTAACATCTTTGAAGATAAAGCAACCAACACAACAATAGTGAAGGAAAAGATAAACAGATGGGACTATATCAAATCAAAGAGCTTCTGTACAGCAAAAGAGACATTACAAAAAACAGACATTCCACTGATTAGGAAAAAATTTTCTCACACAGAACTA
Organism: Condylura cristata; assembly: GCF_000260355.1. Lineage (NCBI taxonomy): Eukaryota > Metazoa > Chordata > Mammalia > Eulipotyphla > Talpidae > Condylura > Condylura cristata. Next base: position 20,066,929 of record NW_004567106.1, on the reverse strand, counting down.
GCTATAAAGGACTGATCACAAAGATATATGGAGAACTGATGAAAATCAACAAAATAAACAACCCCATCAAAAAAATGGGCAGAAGAGCTAAAAAGACACTTTTCCAAAGAGGAAATGCAGTTGGCCAACAAGCTTATAAAAAAATGTTTAACAACACTTGTAATAAGGGTGATGCAAATTAAAACCACAGATACCACTCCACACCAGTGAGAATGGCACATCTTCAAACAACTGGCAACAACAAATGTTGGTGAGAATATGGAGAAAAAGGAACTCTTCTGAACTGCTGGTGGGAATGCAAACTAGTACAACCACTATGGAAAACTGTTTAGCAGTTCCTCAAACTGCTTAACATGGACCTTCCCTACGACCCACTACTAGGTATCTACCCAAAAGACACAGAAACACTGATTCAAAAAGATACCTGCACCCCCATGTTTATTGCTGCTTTATTTACAGTAGAAAAGACATGGAATCAATCCAAATGCCCAAAAGTGAAATGAGTGGATTAAAAAGTTGTGGTACACATACACAATGGAATATTACTCAGCAACCCAAAAATATAAAGTCATGCCTTTTGCAGCAACATGGATGGAGCTGGAAGGGATCATGCTTGGTGAAATAAGCCAAGAAGAAAAATAAAAATACCAGATTGTTTCACTAATAGCAGGAGCATAAAGGACCGGGGGGATAAAATAACGAACTATATACCAGAGACATTTTACAGGGGTGGAGTGGGGAATGGGATAAAAATCGGGTGGGGGGAAGTGCACTGGACTATAGTGATGGTACATGGTGATTTGGTTAATGGGAATCCCATAGGGATTACAGCTGAAATGGAAAAAAAAAAAACACAAAATGATATAAAAATAAACTATTATATATAAAAAAATGTTAAGTGGTGAATTTTCCCAAAAAGACTATCACGCAGCATTTAAACTTAAATGCTGTCAGAAATAAGTATCTTCCCTTGTGTGCACCATCTTTTTCCTGATTCTGGAGTATAAAGAAAATAAAACTGAAATTAGATGTAGAATATGACATGTTACTTTCCAAAATATCAAGTTAAAATGGCTTTTAAGCCCCATCTTGAACAATTACTATGCAAATGTAATTCAACTGCAGAACTTAGGGCTCTACATAAGTAATGAGGCAGAAAGCCTGGATATGTACATTTTTAAGAAGTGCCCATGAGTATGTTGTACACAAGTAATATTAAGAAATTATTCAACCAATTTCACCTCACCAATGCTGGTTTATATTTAGAGTTTCTATTGTCTGTCAACATTTCTTGGCTCACAAACTATCTCTCACATTAGAAAATCATTCAACCAATTTCAGCTCACTAGTACACTACTCATTTTCCAGCTACAATATAGGCTGTCCATATTCCCTCGTGCATGACCTTTTTCTATCCACACAGCTAAAACTGGCAGGTGAAGCCCATCTCACTGACTCTTTTGTGGACATGGCCAGCTCTCTCCCCCTCCACTTCCTCCTCTTCTCTTACCCCACTTCTCCCTCCAACAAAGAAATTTTCTGTGCTTTGAAGTTTCAAGTGATTAAATGAAACTATCTGGACAATCCAGGTTAAATTTCTTTTCCAAGTAGCTAACTTTAATCACCTGTTCAAATTCCTGTTAGCCAAATAAAGCAGCACACTTCAAGTTTCCAGGCAATAGAAGGTTGGCACCTTGGAAAAAAAGGGGGACACTATTTTTCCTACTAAAATACACATTTGGTGCTGAGAGTCCTTCCTTAGCTGGTACATATTATCAAATTATTTTTACTCAGGTAAAAACAAGGACATTAACATGAAAGACATACTAAAAATTTAACAAATATAGGCCCTCCCTGGTGGCGCAGCGGGTTAAAGCACAGCACTGAGAATCTAAAGCCGCTTCGTCATGAGTTCGATTCCCGCCTGTCCCGGAGGTGACCACATGGTGTGGCAGACCTCTCCTGACCCGCCCGCTGCTCCCCTCAGCAGTGTACTTCACTGATCTGCCTGTTCTGTTCCCCAGAACAGAAGTCTCTCACCGCCCCTGAGCCTCTGGCCTGTACCCCAGTTCTGTATGCACAAATAAATAAATCTTTAAAAAAAAATTTAACAGATATAAACTATGGCAGCATTTATCTTGATTTTGCTCTTTTCCTCCCAGATTTGTCTGGCCATTTATGACTCTTTACTATGAGTCCCCACTGGAAGAAGGTGTTTTAGACTTGCGGTGGGTTTTCAGGCCTTGCATTGGGTGGACTTTTGGGTGGACTTTTACCCACAAGGGGATAGGTAACCTTGGCTGTTTGATCTACAAGCGATATTTTTTGTCTTTTCTGTAGTGCACGCTGATTGTATTAAAGTTCCTTTCTATTAAAGGTCATATGTGGTTTGTCTTGATGTGGCAGAACCTATTTAGAGCAGGCAGGTTTGGGGGTTTCAGTGGTGTTCTCTCCCTGCCCTGTAACAAAAAGACTTTATATCCTTCAGCTTTTGAAAAAGACTTTATATCCTTCAGCTTTTGATCCAGAATAGAGCCCTAAGCTCAAAAGCAGAACATGTACTTTCCAACAGCCAACATGAATCTCTGGCCTATTAATAGTAGTAATAGTATTTAATACTATATTAAACACTATTAATTGTATTTATTAAATACTATTAATGGTATTTATTAAATACTATTGTATTTAATAAAACAGTGTTTGATAAAATAGTATTTAATCATGTATTTGATAAAAGAGTTTAATAGTTGTTTCTTAGAGATACTTCATAAAGCTATTAGGCTATCATTTTAACAGGTTATTGTAGTCTGATTCTCCAGAGAAATATAACCAATACAAATATGAAAGTATATTAAAAAAATTATTATGTGTTTGGTTCACACAATTCTGGAGATTGAGAAGCCCGTATCTATCTGCCTCTGCAAGCTGAACAGTCCAAACCCTAAGGCTTAAGTGCCAGGGAAATCAATGGTAAAAATCTCAGTGTGATTCAAGTTTGAAGGCCCAAGAACCTCATATTTGAGAGCAGAAGATGGATAGCCTAACTCCCAAGCTCACACAGACAGCAAATGTATCCTTCTTTCGCCTTTTTTTTTTTTTTTGAATTCTGACTTTCAAAAGAGTGGATGATTCCCACACACATTGGTAAAGATGGATCTTTTGTATTCGTCATATTAATTCACGTGCTAATCTCTGAGAAACACAGAAACATCCAGAAAGGATGTTTACCAGCTATCTGAACATCCCTTAGTTAAGACGACACATAAAATTAACCATCACTGTTATTAAGTATCTGTAGTGTTTAAGTATCAGACAGAGATTATAGTGTTGGTTAAAAAAAAAGCAGGAGAGACACTCTAATTTGGATTACCATCTCTGTACTTCTATCATACTGTCATCAAGAGGAAACCAAAAAGGAAGGGGTTTACATGTAGAGCACAATTCTTATTTTAACATAATCTCCTAAAATAAATCTTGATCAACTTTTAAAAGTTTGAAACTAACTTGCCTGTATTCTATTTGTGATGCTTTGTAATTTTGTGGCAAGTTTAACAACTCACTAAGCAGTTGAACTTCAGACGATGAAATTGTTCATAAGGATCGTTAGTAGAGTAAACACAGGTGAAAGAAATAACAGACGTGGATTAAGACCTCCTTTATACATTTACTAGCCACAGTTCCTCTAAAGACAGAAGTAAATCTTGACATTTTGGATGTAAGATGCTATCATCAAAGCCACATAAATGGTAATGCAACAAGGCAAAATCTAACAACGGGTATGCTTCTTGTTCACTACAAAGACCTAAAACCCTCCACTCAGGAAACCCCAAAATGCCATACTGTTTTCATCATACCTGGGTACTCAGAGATGTGCATTTGTTGAAAGATGTTCATACTGTGCATCTTGCTCACTTAAGACTAATTTATCTGTTGACTGGTTTCTATTGGAAGTTTTGTGATGCAAGCACTGAGACAGGCATATACATTTGGTATACACCTATAACACCAAAACAAATTTGTATCAGAAAGTATTTTTCTGAATGATAAGATGCCTGGAATAGGATCATGTTACAAAAAATAATGGCACAAAGCCCCAAATCAGGCATATCACTACATCAAAGTCTATTGAGAGACAGATTGGCATAACAATCCCAATTTGTTATAAATCTCTCTGACTAAATGTCATCTACAACACATTTAAAGAGAGGAATAAGTTACCTAGTTTATTAGAGAAGATACTAGAAATTGTACCCCTGGTATATTACTTGATCAAGTCTCATCTCTTTCTTGAGCCAACTATATCATCAGAACAGTTAGTAGGTCCTCACATAGCTCATAAAAGAATTCTCGATGTTGAACTAGCTGAGACCCAGTAGCAGTAACACTAGGCATCAAACATCAGGCACAATTCATCAAGGAGATAGAACTCAGGTCACTAAAAGGCTTCTGGTTACTCAGTTTGTAGAAGGCTTGTCACTCAAGCATCTCAGCAGGGATACATCTCCCCCTTCCACAAGCACCCCTCACCCCATCATGTTCTTATTCTCAGAGGATTTGAAACAAACATCTTGCCTTTCTCTCCCCCTGACCTCAACCACTCATGCTGCATACAAAACTAATGTAGCATATTAGAAGGAAAAAAAACATTTTAAAAATTCATTGATAGAGATGGACTGAGGTTAGGGAATGAGAGAAATCTGGAAACTAATGCACTACAAACTTTCAACAAAATGCAGGTGCCTATTGAATTGCTATCCTTGCTCTACACATGTTCCAAATCTATTCTTCTATATGCTTTCATATCCTATAGCAACCATTGATTCACAGGCTGAAATTATTACTTTTCTCACTTTTTTCCTATTTTTTCTGTTTTCCCCTTTTGTTATCATTTTCCCAAGCTAGACACCTTGGAACAATCTTTTACTTTTACACAACATATTTGCTGGATTCTCAATTTCTTCTAGCTGTTGTTCAAATTTTTATAGTTTAGCAGGCCCACTCCAGAAGTTTAATTGGACTTGGTAGTGTGAACCAAATTGAAAAAGACTCATGCTATGGATGCAAATATAAAAGTCATGAAGTTTTAAAATAACTGGAACTATTTAAAAAGGGTTGGGAAGTGATAATAAAAGATGGTTTTTTTTTTATAAAAGATGTTTTAAGGTCATTATTCCTCACACATACAACTAAATTTATTTAAATTCAATCCCTCCGATTGTTTTTAAATATATACTACTCTAAAGACCTACCAAGAATATTTTCATATAATTGCTATAATTAGGTTGTTTTCAGGTATTATATTATTTAGTCTCATAAATCCTTCTTTTAATGATCTGTGCTTCCTGTTGGATGCCCTTCTGGTTAAGAGAATAACAGGAAGTCAATACCTGTATCATTCCTTCCTAACCACCATCCTCACTCACCTCACAGACATTCTCCCTCTTCTGTGAAATCTCTTCCACTTAGATGACTTGGTTTTTACTCAGAGAAAAGTAAACATGCTACTTGATGACCCTTGAGGATAAAGCAAGTGAAAAGAACCTAAACTTGACAAAGTAATGTCGAAAACAGTTTGGATAAATAACTATACAACCTCATTTTGCAGTGTGAATTAAGCAAACATCTAAGAGATGGACAAAATGCTTGAAATCAGTCTGTTATCACAGATGTTAAATATAAAGTGACCTGAGACCCACAGCAGAAAGTTAAAAGCTTTAGTTTACCAAGAATAAATTACCAATTTGGTCTACTTCTAGAAAATAGGCACATCTTCCAAATTTGGTAAGATTGGTACAATCCAAACATGAATTTAACATGTATTATCTTGTGGTGGTGTGGGCTGAAGAACACATCTCACTTACCCCTTAGGAGAACAAAACAAAGTTGAAAATGGAGGACTGCTGTATGGATTTGCAGTTTAATATCAGACTGTCTATTTCTTATACTGTATCATTAGCCTAATGATCTCTTTTTCATCTTCTCAAAGCATAATAAAAATGTCAGACCCAGTAATGAAAAATACCAAACAGCACCATTCTCATTTTTCCAGGACAAACTGATTCTGACTCTTCTACATGATACAGATGCACTGTATGGGGAAGAAAGACATTTCATTAATTTTCTTCACATAAGCCAAGAGACATACTCAGGCAAATCATTCCTTGCTGTTAAGTAGAAGATAATAGTAATTTAAAAATCTGGGAATGTCTTGCTCTCTTATAATCCCTTTTCAGAAACTACATCATTAGGGACATTGTAGGCTGCAAAAATCAACTATTAATTTTAGGCCTTCTCTGGTGGCACAGTGGGCTAAAGCACAGAATTAAGAAACTAAAGCCACTTCAGCATGAATTCAATCCCCACCCCAGAGATGGCCCACATGGTGCCGCAGATCTCTCCTGACCCGCCCACTGCTCCCCTCAGCAATGCACTTCGTCAATCTGCCTGTTCTGCTCCCCACTCTGACTCTTGTGAATCCTCTCACTGCCCCTGCACCTCTGGCCTATACCCCAGTTCTGTATGCATAAATAAATCTTTTTTAAAAAAAGTTATTTTAAATTGCTCCAGGGTGACAAATTCAAGAATCCTAGAGAACAAGACAACCATGATGTCAGTATCAGACTATAACACACATATCCATACAAAACTCTCTAATTCCAAAGACACCTAAATCCATCACTGCCACTACTGCTATGATTCTAACTCTAAAATGTGTGTGGATAGATCTATCACATACGTAGTCACTATGTAGTCACTATTATATATTCTATACTCTGTACTACTAGATAGCCTGTACTATGATACGAAAGCTGAAAAAAATGAAACCAGAAGTACTCAATAAACATCAATGGGACACAACTTAAATCAATTTAGTGCAAGCTTCAGCTCCTTTTGCTCTTGTCTCTTGACTGTTATTTCCTTAAAACTACTGACCTTCCCACTCTTAGTTATGAACTATAACTGAACTTCCACCCACTCAAATTACTTTTCTTTTTTTGCTTTGACGTATGGTCTAGTTTCTGGTGCCCAGAAATGCATCTTCCCTTCCTCTTTGATATTCCCAACTTCTGCTTCGCTTACTGTCTTATGAAATACCACTATCAGATCAGATTTGGAGTCTGTTAAATCATTTGTGTTAAGCAATATGTGAGGTTGCTATCAATGGCATGAATCCTGAAACCCTGAATGACTACCAGTTGTTTAGGAGAACGATAGAACTGGTGACGCTGTAATGACTGATTCTTACACTTAAATGTTTGGAATGTAATCAGGTTCTAAACTTACCAACAAGTAAGTAAATTGCTCCATGAACCAAATCTCAGAGTCCAGATTTGTTAGGCTTCTAAGTTTCAAAAGAAAAGTACAAATAGAGTCAAAAGTTATTAGAAAGCTATAGTCCAGCTAAGTGGACCAGCCTGAGCTAAAGAATAAAAAAAAAAAATGGTAGGGGATGGTAAAGTAAAAAAGAGAATGAACAATCCAGTTAACATGAACACTAAGAGAAAAGGCAAAGAGACTGGAATGACATTGGTAAATTCTCAGAACTCTGTGGTATGTGTAACTCACCAGGTGGCCAAAGATGAAGGAAATCTGGGAAACGGGCACAAGTAAAACTGAATGTATAAGGAGAGGACTGAATCTATCTTGATAAAATTTTGATGTTGACAGTAACAAGTCCTAGAAATCTTATTGTAGAACTTAGGCTGCCAAGTGGCAGAGAGAGGGGGGAGACCAAAGTTGGGAGGGGCACAATGGACTGTGGCAAAGGACTTCCAGTGCCTTGGTGGTCAGTGTGGTGTGGTTACATACACCTCAGGGTGCGGCCCTATATCTCCAAATCAACACCATGTTGTAAAACAATGTCACCTCAATCTAAAAAAAGTAAAAAAAAAAAAAAAAATTACAAAGTATAACGCCCTCCCTGATGGCACAATAGGTCAAAGTACAGCACTACGGAGATGGCTGCAGCTGTTTCAACATGGGATCTATCCCTGGCCCTGGAGGTGACCACATGGCGCGGCAGACCTCTCCTGACCCGCCCACTGCTCCCCTCAGCAGTGTACTTTGTCAATCTGCCTATTCTGCTCCCCACTCTGTCTCTGTTGAATCCTCTCATTGCCCCTGCACCTCTGGCCTCTACCCCAGTTCTGTATGCATAAATAAATCTTAAAAAAAAAAAAGTGTATGGCCCTCCCTGGTGGCGCAGCGGGTTAAAGCGCAGCACTGAGAATCTAAAGCCGCTTCCACATGAGCTCGATTCCCGCCTGCCCCGGAGGTGACCACATGGCGTGGCAGACCTCTCCTGACCCGCCCAATGCTCCCCTCAGCAGTGTACTTCATCCACCTACCTGTTCTACTCCCCACTATGTCTCTGGTGAATCCTCTCACTGCCCCTGCCTCTGGCCTGAACCCCCATTCTGTATGCATAAATAAATCAATCTTTAAAAAATAAAAATTATCAATTTTTAAAAATTTGGTTGGAAAAAATCTTTCTGGCTCATGAAAAGATGTAATATGTATAGTAACAGAAATATGTGCAACAGATAAATCCCGTATCTCAAAGACTTAACTGAGTAGACATATTTCTTACTTATATAAAGTCCAAATCTACTTAGAGGCCAGTTTGTATTGATTTTAAATAAATGAGATCAGGACTAATATATAGCTTTCTGCCCACATACACTTATTAGACACCCAGTTATCAAACATCTTTTAAGCACCTGCTACCTGTTAAGCTACATTAAGCACTCTGCTTGAATAACACTCACCACAGGCAAATGCATGGCCCTGGGGGAGCCGCCTGCTAAAGAGCAAACTAGGCAGCAAGAAATGAATTTTGTATTGTTTGCTGTGGAGCACAAGGAAGGATTTTACAAATTGTGGAAGGTGCAAACTAGAGGATTTTAAAGAGAATTACTTGACAGTCCAATGGGAATAGCTGCTCTAGTAAGTGCTTGAAATAAACATTGTAAATCCCCTGTTCAGTGGAAAAACACCTGATTTTTAATCTGTTGATTCTTATCAGCTACAAAGCCAGCTGCCATACCACCACTTCCCAAGTGTGGGTGTTTGTGTGTGTCTTCTGTGGCATTATAAGCACATCCTAATTTTGGTGGTCACTGCTGAACATAATGTCCTTAGTTTCACACAGGCACATCAGATCTAAACAAGAGTTGATATCCTGACTCCAGTACTAGGTGTGTTTGTCTGGCAGAATCATTAATGCTTTTGATTTTTTCTCTCTAAAAAACTTAATAAAATTCCTTCCAGCTCCAACTCAAAATGATAAACATTTAATGTCCAGATTGAAATTTGTGTTTCTCCTCAGGGCATATATCTTCACTGCAGTGGACTGGACACTTAACCTATTGACACAATTATCCACAAAGAAATAGTAGATTGTAGTGGTTATGGGTGTGGGATTTGAAATCAGTTTGAGTAGGTTCAAATCTTATATAACACTGTTTTTTTAAGATACCTGAACAAATAAATAAATCTCTGTGTCTCTAGTTTCTGTAAATTGAAGGTAATATTAGAACATTTCTCCTTTGTAGATATGGAGATTAAATGAGCTAATAATGGGAGTTCAAACCTTTGTTCACAGAGCCCTAAGTGTTTTAGTCAATCTCTCCACTGTGTCCCCAGGCTAAGTGAAATACCTAATAGCCCCATGTCTTCAGCAACTGTGTCCAAACAGTAAGTATTTGCATCCTAAAAATTTATAGTAGCCACTTAAAACATTGCACAGTATCAAAGAAAAACAATGTTGAAAGATATAAAATAACTGTAGGAGATATTATGTAATGCAAGTTTGACACTTAAATAGCTTGAGCGAGCATTTAAGCAGCACCCAACACATACCAAGTCACAATTTCTTTCAATAGTTGAACTATTCATTCCTCAGAGTCCCTGTGACTTTGATTTCATCCCCCAGAACCCAGACTGTGATCAGAGCTTCTTCATTTAAAGTATATAGAGCAATGCCTGTAATATACCAACCATACCAGAGTTCTGTAAGTGTCAGCTACTCATTTATCTGGTAAGCAACAAGTAATAGAGGTAAGTTTATGTTTCATTACAAAGGTCTTCAGATTGGGAAAATGAAGCTCCTCACCTGCTGGTAATAAGAGTGGAGAAAAAAGAATACTCATTCCAGTTTATCTGGATCCAAAGTCTCTATATACACTTTCCAGTATATCCCAGTGACTTTTGAGTTTAAGACCTGGCTATACTGGTAAACTAAAGTTTAACATTTTATACACACACATATGTGGTATATCAGTAAGAAGAAATATTTCCTCCCTTTGTGTTCTAATCTATTAATATATGTATTATTTTAAATTATGAAACATCTCAAACAAGCTGAAAAGCAGAGAATATATAACTGCTACCAAAATGTGATCCATATTAACATTTTAAAATGTGTGTTTTAAATTTTAGAAGCAATAGTTGTCCTCCCATCTTCCACCTAGCCCTTTCTTCCTAAAAGGAACCATGTCCCTGTATTTGGTATCATGTCTGTGCACATTTTTATTCTGTCATTATACAATATATGCAAATGTGATAAACCATGCAAACTCTGGGAACTCAGTATCTATATATTTTTATCTTTACATCCTATTTTCAGTGCTATGTCCTCAGTGTCTGGAACAGTCTGGCACCTGACACTCCACAAATTTTTTTTTCAGAATGATTAAACAATAAAGATAGTCTTATTTTTTAAATGAATATATACATTATCATCCTATTTATTTTCTGCAATTTCCTTTTTTCTAACACTATTTCTGATAATACATATTGATATGTATAGATCTAGCTTATTCGTTTTAACTCCTAGACACTTTTTCCTCACAAGTTTACTCAGCACGTTATCAGTTCTCCTAATGTTCAGATGGTATTGTATTAAAACATCCTGAATTTAAAGTATTGCACAGATTATAAAGATATTGAAATATGTTCTGATATTTTAAATGTTGTGTCTCAATACTTTAAAAGCAATAATATTTGTGAGTTATTTTCTCTCGGTTTCGGTTTTTACCAATGTGTAATAAAATTACCCCCAAACAGTTACCAAAATCCCACTTTATAACAATCAAAGGTTTAGTGGATCACTGATTTAAGAAAGAAATAATGGTCACAGCTATCTCTGGTCTGTAATGGAAAAACCTGAAGTCTGACAAAAGAAAACGCCTGAAGCATTCTTACAGACCTGATAATACCAGCTGCTGGCAGCAAGCACAGTGGTTAGATAATCTGTGTGGGGTCTTCATGTGTCCTGGGCTACATCACAGCATCAAGCATCACACATGCAGGTTCAGAGCCCAACAGGAGGGTCCCAAAGGAACCAGGTAGAAACAATGATTTTTTTTTTAATAAAGTAAGCTCAGAAGTTATATGGCATTCCTTTCATCTAGTCACTGGGCTTACTCAGATCAAAGCAATCATCAAGGCTCAGGCCCATGCAAAGGAAAGCAAAAAAAAAAAAAAATCAGTTCCCATCTCTCCATGAGATGAGTTTCCAAAAACATACAGATTGCAACCATTTTTGAAACAAATACATGCTTTATCTCCAAATTTTTCTTCCTCATTCCTCTTTTTCTCATTATTATTTCATTATGTTCTTTGAAATTACTAGGCATTTGCAATTCTGCATAATTTCTTTGCATCATACATACACACACATACACACACACACACACTTAGATATATCAAAGTTGTGGCTATCTCTAATTCTTATCATTTATTACTATCATTTCCCTGCATCATAGAGTAGTTTTATGAGCCTCTGCCACCACACACTATTATGCCAGAGAGAGTTCGCTATATGGCTTTGCTCTTGAGTGGTGAGACGAAACAAGTATTTACTTGCATGTTCCTGCAGGCCTTTACCTGTAGTGCTATATATGTTCTCTTCCATGTGTTGGCCTTCTCTTGTTAAGGATGAGCTACGTAAAATTAGGCCTTGTTCCATTTTGCTATTCTTTGATAGAAAATCTAGCTATTGTTCCACTTCACTATTCGATTTTGTTATTCTTTGCTATTCCATTTTGCTATTCTTTGATAGAAAATTATTCTAGTTCCATTTTGCTATTCTTTGATAAAAAAATCTAGCTAATAACTCATGTTGTATTCTTTTTTCATTTGAAGTATATACGTGGCTTCCTTAGTTGCTTTATGTGTTCTATACAAGTTTGGGATTTTCTTTTGGACTCTTATCTTTTGACTTATATGAGAATTAAGGCAGAAGGCAGGGTCCAGCTTTCTGAATGAGAAGTTTAGACTCTCAACCTAAAAACATCTTTAAACATCAGTTCAGAAAACCACGGTTCTTCTAAAATAAATTATTTTCTTTAGGGGTTTTCCTTTGGGTTGTGGTACATTCAAATACCCTAGATAACTATAGATATTTTCCAACCCTGTGAGTGCATTTGATACTCAGAAATAAGAGTTTTTAATACCATGCAACTCAAAATTCAGGGGCTCATTTGATTCTTAATTTTAGCAACTACCTTGGCCTAGTTAATGGAACATTGCTTTTCTCTTTCTTCTCATTAACTCCCCATATCTGCTTTATGACATATGCTCATATATTTTCATCTTATCTGTTTTACATTTTTTTAAAATATAAGCAAGGTAATGATTTTGTGATAGTAGTGATTGTATAGAGTAAGAGAGAAAGGAAATGAAAAAAGGAATGAAATGGAAAGTATTAAATCAAAGATTAATTGAATTATCTTAGCTCTGTCAATTGGGCAACAAGGATAAGTCTTTCTTCTCCCCATACATTCAATTCCAGCTGCACAAACTGATGTTCTATGCCCCTTCATGCCTCTGTCTCTGAATATGCAGGTTATGAGGCCTGGAATGACCCTCCCTTTACATCTAATGAAATCTCTCAGCTCAGATGCTATTTTCTCTATCAAATCATGGTTCCTGTTTCAAATATCTAGTTCTTTCCATGTTATGTTGAATACCTATTTACATGTCTCTCTTTCTTACTAAGTTTCTCAGGGACTAGGCCCATGGTTTACTCATTTCTGTAATACTAATACCAGACAAGTATTTATTCAGGTATGATGAATGACTACATTTATGACCTTGAATAGTTAGAACTTAGCCTCTCTGGGTTTTCTGCTTTGTAAAGAACAGAATATTATCTAACTTAGAGGACTGCCTTTAGATAAATGAACTAAACTGTACAGAACCACAATGCTTTACACACAGTTCATATCAGTAAATATTTGGTTGTTGCTTCTATGTACATTTTTTTAAAGGTTTTATTTATTTAAGCTTACAGAACTGGGGTGCAAGCCAGAGGTGCAGGGAAGGTGAGAGGAACCACCAGAGACAGAGTGGGGGACAGAACAGACAGATCAAGGAAGTACACTGCTGAGGGGAGCAGCGGGTGGGTTAGAGAGGTCTGCCTCACCATGTGGATCACCTCTGGGGCCAGGGATTGAACTTTCTCAGAAGCAGCAGCACCAGCTTACAGTGCTGCACCCTAACCCACTGCGCTACCAGGGAGGGCCTCTATGTACATTTTTAATAGTGCATTTAACCACCAATATCTATAAACAAGTCATGAAAATGGATTTTTTAAAGTAAAAAGATGGTGTAAATATCAATGTTAAAAAAGAGGCTTGTTCGTTATATAATGAAATCTTTCTATAAGTATCATCAGCATCTGGAGGGCTTCTATCTCTATAACAGAAACATCAGTTTGTAGTATGGTAACAAACTGTTTTTCAAGGAAGAAAAAGTCACAACTTCTAATACTCCTGGACATCAACATAAGCCCTGGGATATCACACATCTTTCTTGGCAGCTCCTTTATCAACTATCTTTTAATATATAGATTATCATATTTATGATTTAATTTTTTCACATTAAAGATTCACAATAGATTAATTTACCTAGCAGCTGTTTTTACTTCAAACAACTTTTATGAATAAACAAAGCTTTTAAGAAACAGGCCATGCATTACTGCTGATTTGAAAAGCAGAGATTGCTTGGATGAAACAGTTTCTTTTACAAACTAAAAAATGAATGAGAAGTACAAAAAGGCAGTCCTTCAGCTTTGTTTCCAGAAATGATAAAAATTAGAGCAATGTGAAGAATCATTTACACATTAAGAGAAATGAAGATTGTAGCCACTGGATTTAAAAGAAGTTTTATTTCTTTAGTTGAGTTTTAACTATTTTCTAAATAGGTAAATTCAGATAACTGTTAAATACCATATCACACATACCACTTTTCAGGATGTCTCTTACTAAATTATTCAATGTACTGGCAGTAATAATTGGCAAAAAAGTTTTAAGATATAGGTCTGAGTACATCCACTTCCATCTTTTTAATTCCACTACAGTTTACTAAGCATAGTTGTAAATTAAGTTACTTTTTAGGTTTATTTATATTGGGATATTTCAGTGAATAAAACACATGCATTAATACAACTTTTAGCATTAAATTATCAGACTTCCCAAAATGAACAATTTGATTGAAATCATGCCCTACCAACTTAAAGAAAAAAAAAATACAGAGTTTGAAAAGCTTGGCTTTCCAGTATATGTAATTAATCTTAAATAATATGCAACAATTATTTTGGAAATCAGATAGTCACCTATTTTAGCAGATTATTAACTATCTGCCATCTGCCTATGCCCAATTTTATTTTTATCAAGCCATTCACTCAAACAAAAATATTTCATTTCATATAATATGATGACAAGACAGCAGAGGGCATGACAGGGAAATGGAGTGGGAAGAAAAATATTTTAGTGTGAAGTTTTCTAATTTGTAGTCTTCACCAAAATATTCTTCACTGTGGAAACCATACTTCTTTTCAGTTAAAGAGGGGGGGGAGGGGTGACTGAGAGGGAAATAAATGGGTTTGATTTTATTACTGAGAGGTTAAGTTTATTCTGTATTAACAGACTGCCTAAATATCAATGGCTTAACTCAAGAGAAGACTGTATCTCAGCCTTCTCCTTTATGTAACATTAGCTGTGATTAAGATGGCATGCAGACGGCATTAGCCAGTGGTCCATTATCTAACCACAAAGCCTCCTCTGCACTTGCTGCAGTAGGAGGTTGGGGCACAGCAGAGTCTCCCTTGTGAAAGCAAGTGCTTCAGCCCAGAAAGCACACTGGTAATTCAATTACTCACCCTATAAGTCATTCCCTTCCCTGCACATGACTGTTTTCTGTTGGATCAAAGGGATAGGAGATCCAGACATAATTGAAAACATTAGAAATGTCTAGTATAAGAGAACAAAATCTAGCATGAGTTTTACTCATAATAGTCCTTACATGAAGTCTAAATTCAACTATCCAAATACTTTCATCTTAATTTGAGTTTTACATACATAGTTGGGGTGGTAGTTGTGTACCTACTGGAATTCATATATGTCTGGGAAGCATGTAACTTAGCGCAGAACTACCAAAGTCTCTTTGCTAGATCAGTGCAATGAGAGATCAGTGAGTAAGGGAATCCCTGAAGGGATCAAAGAGTTGGGAAGATCAAGTACCAATAACAGAGAAAAGGGAAATCTAAGTAGTGTTCTAAAGAAAGGGTTGCTCTATTAATTCTTGGGAGCACTGAGGTGAATCTTCTCTTTTTAGTGTACCTGTTTAACAGAGAAAATGAAACACAATGCAAGAGGATCACTCCAAAGCTTTGACTGTGAGTAGAACTTGATACTCAGAGAGCTACTGAATCAGCAGGAGTTGGCAATGCCTAGTGAAACCCACTGGAAGTGACCATAGGATCAGTGTCAATGTGTAACTTACAGGGATAAATAGCTAGAGTAAGATAAATGAAAAGCAGTTCTGGGGTCCAGTAGATGGAACAATGATATGATACAGTGGTGCCAAAGCAGAAGACTAGAAAGTGAACTATTATTTTAGGTGACTGGCATTTTTGGTAGCACCTTGCTTAGATTCATCTCAGGCAAGATCACCCATCTTCCCTGTCCTGGATCTGTTAACTGGTCATAGTTGACAGCTGGCCTCTCTCCAGAGAATTGCTGCCAGTTGACTGGGAGTTCTCTTGCCTATGAGACAGCACCCTCTTCGGTAAAGCCAACTGTCAATAAATGACTGAAGTGGGTATAGAAAGTTACTGCTTGTCTCAAGGTGTCAAAATTCCTCCAGAGCTACTCATACTCCAGAGCCCCCCTGTGGGATCAAGCTGAAGCTATATTTGAGAACACATAGCTTCCTAAGCCCCTTTTCCTGGCTATGCCATTCCTTCTTTCCCCTGAGATCTGAAGCTCTAACTCAGTCTATATTTTTAGCAAACTCACCATAAACACTGAAAATGTATGAAGTGTTTACTGAGAACATATGGACAGTGTTTATGGAGTACAGAGAAAAAAAGAAGCAGCATGTACAGAATGAAAAATGCTTTCCCCTTGTCGAACTTTGCTCTCATGATTGGTTCAGCTTGGGAGGCTTACCATCTCCTCAATGACTTCAAATCTTACCCATCCTGTTAGCTTTTAGGGAGTTATTTCCAGACCACTCTAACCTACTGTGACACTCTCTAAATTTCATTACTATTTATGACTTGTCAATAATTCAGGAAATGATGCTTCAAAATTTTGACATTTCAACAACTCTTCTAAGAATTCATTCTTCTAATATTAAACAATTACTGCCAGCTACAAGGTGGGTGGCATAAACAATCTTTAATGAAGAACACAGATATGTAAATCTATTTTAACACAATGTGAGATTCGTGGATAATTTTACAAAGGCAATCTTTTAAGTGAGTTATGAGTGATGATTAGAAGTTAAGGAGGAATAATGCATTTCAGATAAAGGCATTAGAAAATCACACACTAAAGTATTAAAACTGATTTTCTGGTTACATAGTGCATATGTTATAAGCAGGATGAAAGGAGAAGACAAAAAAAATAATGGGATGGAATTGTGAAATTGTAAGTATAAAAGAGCTTTTCTTGCCATGCTAAGACAATTGACTGTTATCAGCTGGCAACAAAGAACTAGAAAGTGTTAGCAATTCAAGAAAGAAAACATGCATTATATTATAATCCTTATTTCTCAAACTTCAAATCTATGATTTGGGAATATGGCAACCTTCAAATAATTATAACACATCTCACACCAAAAAAAGATTACATAATGCAAAAGAATAATTATCTATATATGTTCTACAGAGATTAAGAAATAAAACATTTCCACAGTTCCCATTATTCTACCTCTCCTCAGATGTAAGTGCTATCCTGAATCTGTTGCAGACCACGGAAGTCTTTATGTCCCCCCATACCTTGACTACATATAATGAATTTAATCACCAGTGAGTTATTCTTCAGTACCTTTAATTAGTGTCACATTTGATCCCTGTTAATATGGGATGCTCAAATGTTTTCACATTCACTGATGAGTAATTTTCTATATCCTTGATATATTGTCCTTTATCTCTTCCTCTATTTACATGAGAAGAGTACAAATGCCACCATTATAAACACTCTTAAGCACATGTTTTTACACATAGCAGGAAGAGATGTGCAGAAATGAAATTGCTGGTCCACTTGCATCCATAGTTACAGCTTTACTCATTATTACCAAACTACCATGTAAAGTGATTACAACAACTTATTCCCTTTCTATGAGAGTACATATCAGCATGGCTACCTAATCTTTCTAATACTTAGTACTATTATGTTTGATACTTTAAGCATTTCATTGTAAAACTAGTATTTTATTATCAAATGAGTTTTTATGTTCCTGACAAGTCATGAGATTTTTCTACTTGAGATTTTCATTTTTCCTTTTGGATTAATGGAATTCCTTATCAAGTATATGAACTTGCTCTGGCTACCTACTTCATTCTGAGGTTTACACTTATGTTTTAATATCTGACTTTTCTTTTATGAGACCAAGATGTTTTCAATATAATTATATGTGAAGATAGTTTTTATAGTTAATACTTTTGTTTGTTTACAAAATCCTTCCATGTGTAAATCCACAAACACACTATCTTGTATTTTCACTTACATGCTTAAATTATTTTTCTCATTTAGGTCTTGATATATTTTCAATAATTTTTAGATGATGTAAAATATGGGTTGTGGTGTACTTCTATGTGGAGTTAATATTGATCACAGAATAGTAATCCTTTTTGTTCTTCTGGAACAAACCAAGAAATAGGAACAAAAGTCAGAAAAGTGAAATCCAAAAGATCTTTACTACCAAAAAAATAAAGCTGACTAGACATTATGGTTTTAGCTTTGAAGTCAAATGACTATCCTAAGTATTTGGTCCTAAATTGTGTATAGTAGTGCCATGACCTGAATGTTTTGTCCCTCCAAAATTTGTATATTAAGTTCTAACACCTAATATGATGGTCTTAGGAAGTAGAATTTTGCTAGGTTCTAAGGGTGGAGCCCTCAGGAGTGAGATTAGTGTCCTTAAAAAATCAGAGTTACCCAGCCTTTTCCACCATATAAGCATATAGCAAAATATGTGCCTTTTATGAACCACTGACACATGTAGAATCCTACTGACTTCCTGCCTAAGTAGCAGATATATGTGGAGAGAACAGATAAGAGTGTACCCTATGCACACATAGGTAAATCCTGGATGCTGTTTCACAGAGCAAGCTCAACAACTTCTCTCAGACACATCAATGAAAATAATTCCTAGTTTCAAGATAAAGAGTTAGTACACAAGGAATAAAGATAATACTCACATGGAAGCCTCTATGAGTGAGCACCTAAGAATGAGAAAAGATGACAGGCGAGTTGTTTCAGATGAAGTTTCTCATGCAGAAATGTAAGAGGTAATGAATTAACAATGGGCACATGAATCTTAAAACCTTGTAAATATAGGAAGAATTACCCATGCTAGGTCATGTGCAAAATTAACAAAATCAAACAGAGGGTGAATAAACAATGACAAACCCTTTCAAGTTTATCATAAAAGAGTAAACTCATTTGTGGATTTCTAGTTCCAATTTTAAGGATTGCTGGCACTTATTTTTTATTTTTGGATGAGTGAATTTAACAATTGTGCCCTTTCTATGACCTGTTCTTCTCTCTTGGAGGGAATTTATGCTTTTTTTGTAAACATACAAACCATATTATGAGAGAAAGAAGAACAAGAAGATACATTCATAAAAATATAATAATCAAGTATTTTATAATGTTTCATTCGGATTATGATTGTCCATCAAGTGTTACTGATCTGTTACTATAGCAAATGTCATAATTAGTGACTCATGTACTTATTAACCAATTATACTTGAAATTTCTGTCAACTGTATCCTATTTTAAAATATAAATATTTTAATGTGAAAAATATTCAAAGTAGAAAGAGAAAATGGTAAGCAAAATATACAAATGATAGAAATCTCAATTAAGTAGAAAAAATATATAATATAATCCTCAACTTCATTTTATTTTTAATTTGCTACAGAAGAAGAAGTTGAGATTCTTGTTTAAGAGTATATTAAAATAGATCTTTTAGACATGCAAGAGTAATGAACAAACTATATTTTGGCATATTTCTGTCAAAGAAAATGGGGGAAATCTAGCTAAAGTAAAAATTGTCAACTTACATGTATTATTGGGAGAAAGTATCACTAAAGATTATATTCTATAGATAGTTGAGAGAGAGAATTGAACCATAATATTTGAACATTAAGAGTAATGTGTGAGACCTTTCAGGTCTGTAAAAGCTGGGGAAACCCCTTTTTACCCAAAGTCTGATGAACCTATTTTATCGACAGCGTTTCAGGCAGCTGTCCCTGAAACAATCATTCTATATGAGCACATCTTCTACAGTGACAGGTAGGATAAATGGATATTAAAAATGTTTTCTTTTTATAAGTGTTAAAATTTCAAAATATTCAAAGATTTAGGAGATTAAAAACAACTGAATTTGTTTTAAGTGGTGAATAAAAGCACTTGACGTAGTGTCTCAAATTCAGGAGTAAATTGCTACATGAAAGTATATTTGAGAAAAATAATATAGCAAAAAGTTAATTTGTTCTAGGAATGCAAGGCAGGGGGGACTCAACATTGAAAACTCATTAAGTGTTGATCATCAACAGAAGAAACATTATGTGGCCATCTTGACATAGGCAGAGGAAACATTTAAGAAAATTCAACATCATGTTGACATCAGAACTCTTAAACTGGGAATGGTTGGAACTTCCTTAACTGGCTAGAATGTTTATGAAATTCTCATAACAAACTTAATATTTTAAAGTGAACTAGTGAAAATTTCCTGAGGCCAGTAAGAAGACATTTCTTATTTTCTCTTGCAACTTTTATTCAATATGCTACAAGAAAGTGTTGCAAATACTAGGAATTAAAAATGAAAGCAAAAGGGCTGAAAAGATACAACATTGTCATTAGTTTCAGGTGAGGAAAGTCTACACAGAAAACAGCAAAAACAAAACAAATAGGGACCTCCCTGGTGGCACAGAGTGTTCAGTCTAAGCACTATGAACCATCAGCAGACACTGAAGCACAAATTCAACTCCCCAGAGGGAGAGACAACCCACATGGCACAGTAGACTGCTCCTGTCTTGCCCACTGCTTCCCTCGGTGTATATCAGCAGATCCTCCTGTTCTGCTCCCCAGTGTTCTCTCTCTCTCTCTCTCTGGTGTATCTTCTCACATCACTTCCAGCCTCAACACCCTTTCTTGGATGCATAAACAAATAAGCATACTTTTTTTTTTTAAAGAATGCTTGTATAGAAAATATAATTAATCCCACAAGTCAATAAAGAAAACATAGGCAACACATAAAGTAGGCAAAAGACTTGAAAATGACATTTTCAAATGGCCCTTAAACCCATAAAAGACGTCCTTAGTAGTCTTTTTGCTAATGAAAAAGGAACTTTCTATTTGCAGATAATAGCCCTGCTTCCTTATCTGGGTAGGGGTTCCACATAGGTGTCTTTTTAAGAAAAATGAAATGTGATCTGTGAATTTTTCTATGTACATTTTTACACTCAGTAAATTAACTTTAAAGTCTCTTCCAAAAATCCACATTCAAATAATTCTAAACACTAATATTCATAATGATTCACAGTTGATTTTTGCTTTTTCAAAGTATTTTAGAAATATCCTAGCTTTCAATGAGGAACAGAAACAATTTCTCCTGTACACTTTCTTTTTATCCCAAGATATCACAGTGAAAATAAAATGACAATACGCGTGTGAGTTCAACACAACTGAAATATAATGGAGTTGAGGTACCGATTAGGTTCAAGAATGTTATCTCTTATCTGAAGGCTTCAAAGGTAATTTTTGCTTTACCATTTCCTAAGAGGAAACTGGTAAATGTACATTCATACCAGGAACATACTCAGCACTTCGATTTACCGTGACTAGATTCCCTTGTAGAGAGACTATCATTTACTCTCACAGCTCTTTTGAGTCTCATGTTCCTGATTAAGTCACATTGTCATTTTCTGTAAGAGTCACAGAGCCAGAGATAGATGGTTTTTTCTTATATTAAAATTCAAGGCAATGGAGCACATAGTATTATTCCTCTCCTTCAATAACTTTTGTTCAAGGATACCTGATCCGAATCAAAAGAAAAATACATTTTAGATACAATGTTCCCACTAGCTGGAAGTTCTCAAGGTTTCCATCCCACAGAAGAATTAGAGTTGAGCCTAGTTTAGAACATTTTATTAAGACATTCACAATATATTTCTCTATCAGAATTAACAGCGACTGTATATAGATGCCACAAACCTAAAGAAATATATATAAATATAATTATAAATGCATGAATGTTATTACCATTCATTGATTACTTCACTGATTACCATTTGTTATAGAAAATGCTCTAGACTTAATATCTTATTTAATGTTACATAAATAGTAAGAATTATCCAGTTCTATAGTTGGAAAAAGAGATTCAAAGAAGTTACATACATTTCAATACTCACAAAGATAATGAATACTCACAAAAACCTTGAATTTGAAAAAAAAAAAAAAAAAGACACACGATCTTTCCTAAGCAGTAGCTACACTATCCAGTCCAGGAGCGGGCTTCTGCTACTAAGCCCAATCCACTCTCAGTGACTAACTGAGGGGTATAGGAAATTCAGATTCCTGATATTTGCCAGACTGATGTTAATTTTATTTTAAATTGCTGAAAAAAATCATGCCCCAAGTTAAGATTGGAGACAACTAACAAACTAAATATGCCAGTTACATTTTGAACACTGTTGACTCTAGTCAGTATGAGTTACACCTATATGTTTTAATTGCAGAAGGTGGAATAAGACTGAGCTTATATCTAACTCTTACATGACTACTTGGGCCTTCATGTCCTATTACCCACATTTAAATTACAGCCTTATAGTAACTATTGACTTTTTTTGTGTGTGTAGCCCGGTGACCTTGGTATTCTAGAATAGGAGCTAGTATTCTAGAAATCTGGGACCAGCAAATCTCTGACTATTACAGATAATCCTGGAATAAGTCTGGTAGCTCCAGTCAAGCACTGTAATTTTGCTCAGTGTAATTTCAGTAGGAAAAATAACTAATCTAGGTATGGGAAAATAGGGACCACACATTTTTAAAATAAGGCAAATAACTGTGGAAGCCCACTCATTCATTTTTTTTTTCAATTCCTATATGCCTGGCACAGTGCTAAGTGTTAGTTCTAAAATTACTAACAGAAGTCATTTTAATGTAGTCACACACCACAAGGTGAACCACACAGAAATAGTTGCCACTGTTCTTTTCTCACAAAATTACGGAAAGTTTAATGGACAGCAAATTTATAGACTGAAATAATTATAATTATGTTCAGTTTATAGATATGGAATAAAAGAGTTTACAGATAAGAATTTAGTACACTGTAAATATGGCCACTTAAGTGACTGGATATTTTACACATATCTTCCTGTATAACTTTACCAACAGTTATGTGATATGAATATTATCATCAGTATTCCAAAGCAAATGAAATTATAATTAGTTCTAGGGCGTGATTATATATGTGATTACTCCAATCAATACTCAATGATAGCAGAAATCCTACTTTCCCAAATAACCAAACAATGAGATGTGGAGTTAGCAATTAAATGCAATTTATCACCAAATTATAGAGGAGAGGCCTTCAGCTATAATATTATGCTGCTTCTTCCTCTCAGTAGCCTTCAGAAGAAAGAATGAAACTGGATATTAAATTGGATTTTTGGATCTTAGCGTTCTATGAGCCAAGTTCAAATTGCAATTTGAACTCAAAGTATGAGTTGCAAACAAATTTGAGCTCATTTAAGATGAGCAATATTGTTTTCCTCAAAATATATATAATATGAAATTCCACTGCCACTATAGAGCCAGCATTCATTTAATTCTCCAGTAAGACACACCACAGCAAATTTTTACTGAGTCACTCTAAGAACAGAAAGGATAAGTTACTTCAGGAATCCCAGAATGGGGGCATGGCAGATAAACTGGGCCTACCTCAGGTGATGGGGCACTTCAAAGCACAGCTTCTAGCCATTTGGAGCACTGTAAACTTTAGGAAAACAACAGGAGGAGCTGAAGCAGTTTGGCATGCAGATTGAGCAATAGGGAAGGACTCTGGCAAGGACAGGAACAGGTTCTGCAACAAGTGACTGCAGTTAAAAATTCAAGAAAACGAGGACCGTGGGCACAGGTATAAAGGAGTAATCTTGGTGCCTGCTTTGGTCTGTTGAGTAACCCAGAGAACTCACAAAACAGTTAACCATTCTGTTGCCTTTCCTGTCAGGAAGCAGCACAGAAAATGAGTGGCAAAATCACACAATTTTGGAGATGGTACATGACGCAGGAAGGAGTGCAAGATAGGTATCACAAGACTGAGTCACGCAAAGAGATGGGTAGAAATGCAGCAACTCACACAGCCATAACATCACAATCCTAGCACCAAAGCTAGGATGCCTGGCACCTAGGTGAAGACAAGTACACAGAGATGGAGATGAAGCTCTCTAGGGAATCTCCAGTCCTCTCAGATTCTATTCAAAGTCAACAAACCTAGGCTCACAGGGACTGAGCCCCTCCCAGGGAGAGGCTGTCTATATCAGGACAGTCTCTCCACCAGCACTGGGCAGCCGCTCCAATGCCCACCTGTGACTATGCAGGTGCTTCTTTGCACCCACTCTCTCTCTACAGGACAGCAGCCTCCTGCCTGCCCATGACCTGTACCATGCCGGGACTTCTCTGCCCTGGCCTCCCTTAGGGCAGTGACTCCTAAGACTTCCCGCCTGCTACTATGTAGGCCTCTCAGTAAGCCTGTCCCTTTCCCGGCTGCTCTTCCTGTCCACTTGTGTCTATGCAGGTGTCCTTCTCTGTCCTTTTCCCTAATAAACCTGCTCTTTAATATAACTGAGTCTCTGTCTCAGAGAAACTTGCCTGTGGAACTCGCCAAGTGTTGCTGAAAGGGGAGCTCTGATGAAACCTTTCCCAGAGTGAACCCAAGGACCCCAAACAAAAAAATGACATCACTACACATTTACAGCTTGCAAAAATCTTAAAAAGCTATGGAATAAAACACATTGCTTTAGAAAATTAGAAAACAGATCCACAAAAACTAAATATGCTGCCCAGAATCACAACATGACTTAGTGATCACTCAGTTCTCTTTAGGGATATGTATACTGCCCATGACTTGTTCATTCTAGTCAAAGAACAGAAATGATTACTTTCTGTTTATTCCATGAAAGTCATTAACTATTTAGACCTATGTCCATGACATTACCATATTTCTAATTTTCCAGAAAGTTACACTGAATCTGAAGTTGCCTTCAATGAAGCAGAGGTTGTAGGGATGATAAATAGTATTTCAGACTATCTTTTAAGATGATCATGTATCTACAGGGTCTCTCATGTAATGACCACTGGGATAAATTATTCTAATATTATTATTTAAAATTATTACAAATCATTCTAACTCCTCTTAAAACAGGTGAAAACTAGATATTTTTCTACATATCTTGCTACTGCCTACCAGTTTTTCAAACTCACTTTTTGTGAAGCCATAATATTTTTAAAGATTTATTTATGCATACAGAACTGGGGTACAGGCCAGCGGTACAGGGGTGGTGAGAGGATTCACCAGAGACAGGGTGGGGAGCAGAACAGGACAACTGATGAAGTACACTGCTGAGGGGAGCAGCGAGAGGGCCAGGAGAGATATGCTATGCCATGTGGGTCACCTCCGGGGCAGGGATCAAACTCATGATAAAGTGGGTTTAGCTTCTCAGTGCTGTGCTTTAACCTGCTGCGCCACCAGGGAGGGCCGAAGCCACAATTTAACATTCACTTTAAAACTAAAAAATTTGCCAGACTCCATAGCCTTAAAGATACTCTTCCTTACAAGTTTTATTTTGTTTTCTCCAAGGAAATTAACACAACCTAACAAATGATCATTTGTTCTTTGTTATCATTCCCTAAAGTAGAACGGAAGGTCTACATGGGCAGGAAATCTGTCTGGATCCCCAACAGAGTATGTAGAACATTCACAAGTAATTTCTTAGCATGGATACATGAGTTGACTACAAGAGACAAGTTTAAAATTTTGCATTAAAGTATTGCCTAAATTTAAAAAATAAACATTCAAAGAACAAAGAGTGAAGGGAGCCCAATGGACTGTGGTAATGGACTGTGATAGAACTGCAGACACTATGGAAGCAACACCTGCTGGGGTGGGCTCCTGGACTTCCAAAATACCAGCAACAATGTAAGCCGGTGTTTCTTCGATAAAAATAATGGTTAGATACAAAAGTGTAGTTGCTCCAATTCTAACAATTTTAAGAGGTATCAGGAAATTTCACTAGGGAGAACTCTATTATAATCAAAACTCTGAACTCAAAAAATAACCAGCAATATAACTGTTTAATTCATCTCATAATAAATAAAGCATTTCAAGTGAAAAAAGAAGCATGCATAAAGACCTCATAGACAGAGTGAATGAAAAGCTGTGCTGATCAGAGATATGAAAGTTTAATCGATGCTTCTCATTCTGGAATCAGTGGCAATTGGGTCTCCTTCTGGCACCAGGGAGGCAGAACCAATGTGATAAGAGGTGTCCAGGAGATATTAGATGGTATGTACCTAACAGTGGTAACTTAACTAGTAAGAGAATATTTCAGTCAAAAACATGGGATTCCTTTTGGTCTAAGTATGACTTCCATCACTTTAATAGCAACCATGGCCTAAGCATCCTTTGGGGTTATCATGCATGGGTTGAATGAGATATTAGAAAAAATGAAAAGGGACTCCCATATCATTGGTTTAGTTATTGGTTTAGAATCACCTGACTAAGTATACACTTACATAATTCTCAAAAAAAAAAAAAAGGGGTGTTTAAATCTCCTTTACCAATATAAGTGCCAGGTTTTTCATTTTCTTCTTTTATTTGTAACTAGATAGAAAATTAGTTTTACACATGTCCAATACAGCTAAAAGACCTTCCTTCCTGTTTGTTTATTAGATGTGTATTTACAGAGAACTATTAAAAGAATTTAATAATCTTGATATAAAATACATAGGTCAATGGTTAATTAAAAAATTGGTTAACATAATAAAATAAGAACACTTTGTATTTTAAAAAAATCTTGCTAAATCCTAGGACAAGATGGGAATAAATTGCAAAATACTTTTTATTTCTGGACAGAATAAGTAATATCAGACTTAATTTTTCCACACTAATCAATTGATTAAATACTGTTTCAATTAAGATCATAGCAGGTTTTCTGTTTTAAATTAATAAGATTTGGGAGAAACAGTTAAGCCACTGATCTTTGGTATATTATTTCTTAATTGCAAATGGCAGATGAAACTTTTTTAAGTGCCTTTTAAAGAAGGCCTTTGATGGAGATCACAGGCATATATGTTCAGGATAAAAAGTGAAAGAAAAAACAACAAAGGTAGCTTGTATACACAGCTATATCATAATTACAGACATCTACTGAACTGTATCCCAAATTACCTCTTTTCCAATTCTGGCACATTGCATTTGAGCTAATGTGCACTTGGAAACCCTCACATGATTAATTTTTCTCCATGTAACATTTTGATCTCTTAAGTAAATATATTTTGATTTGACTTGTCCCACAGCCATACTCCATATCTGAATCCTTAGAAAACAGTGTCATCTTACAGAAGGTCACCAAGAACAATGACTTATTGGATAAATCAGTTGTGGTTGCTTTCACTGGTGAACTACAGCTAGCATTAGGTAAGACAATCAAGAGTATCAAGACCATTAATAATGTGTTTTTATCCTGCTCTTTTGAAGTCTGATAAAAGGCTCGGTCTTGCAAATTAAAGTGCAGTACTTCATTAAGTATATGAAAAATCAGATTTTAGGAATGACAGGAGAAAGATGAGAATAAGCACATTTTGAACAACTGAAATTAAAATCAGGAAATGTGAAAATAAATGCCTTACAAGCACATGATGGAATATTTCAGGCGTCTGGGAAAGAAGAAACAGTGAGCATAAAATTATATTTGGTGAGTAATTTAGACACTCCTTAAAAGAAAAGGTAGTGGCCCTCCCTGGTGCCGCAGTGGGTTAAAGCACAGCACTGAGAAACTTAGGCCACTTCCACATGAGTTCGATCCCCGCCTGCCCCAAAGGAGATCCACACAGTTCGGCAGACCTCTCTTGTCCTGACCGCTGCTCCCCTCAGCAGTGTACTTCCTCGATCTCCCTGTTCTGCTTCCTGCTCTGTCTCTAGTGAATCCTCCCATCCTCCACATCTCTGACCTATACCCCAGTTCTGTATAAATAAATAAATCTTTTTAAAAAGAAAGAAAGAAAGAAATGGTAGTTACAAAGCATTTTCTTTCAATGAGATTAGAACCCATTTTCAAAACACACACAACATTCGAATAAAACTAATAAACATGATCAGGAACTAAAATTAGGGCCTCCCTCATGGCCTAGGGGTTAAGTCTCAGCACTATCACAACCACAAATAGGGCAGCAGATCTCTCCTGACCTGCCTGCTGCTCCTCTCAGCAGTGTTTTTCAGTCAATCTGCCTGTTCTGCTCCCTATTCTGTCTCTGGTGGATCCTCTCAACCCCCACACCTGTGGCCTACATCTCAGTTCTTCTATGCCCCCCCCCAAAAAAAAAACTAAAATTAAGTTTTAACATTCATATGGAGAGAAACATAGTAGTAATTATTCTAAGATATGCATTTCTAAATATCTAACATAATTGGCTCATAAGAGCTAATGAAGGGAATAATGATAGACAGTCATCTCTGATCAATCAGTGAGTGACAATACCTCAGACTTATGATAGAAGTTTGAGTATAGCATCCCTACTGTGGTCAGGCAGGAGGGGTTTTATATACTGTTCCTTCTGTAGTGAGGCAGAGCAAAGAGGCCATGAAAGAGATTTTATGGCTCACACTCTCAAGCTCCTTATTTCTATGTCCTCTGGTGAAATCACGGGAAAGAAATCATGGGAAGAGAAAAGGAAGTCAGCTTCGTTAGACTCCTCATTTCTTCAATTCAGATGCAGACAGAAGAGGTGTTATTAGGTGGATGTTCACAGCTTCTCAACAACCCACTGGAGATTGTGAAGTACTGATGAAGAACTTAGTGCCAGTGGTAAAGTGTAATCAGTACTCAGTGCAAACCAACGGATATGCTCAAATAAGACCTCAAAAAAGAAGCAGCCCAAGTTAACAAAAATATTGTGAATGATGGATAGAACAATAACTGTTCCTATTTTACACTTAGATATATCTGTTTCAAAAATGACTTCAAATACTGTCCCCTTTTTAAATTCAGTATGAAGCAAGGGGTGATTTAGTGATCTGCATTTTTTTTAAAGATTTATTTATTTGTGCATACAGAGCTGGGGTACAGGCCAGAGGCTCAGGGGTGGCGAGAGGCTTCACCAGAGACAGAGTTGGGAGCAGAACAGGCAGATCTACGAAGTACACTGCTGAGGGGAGCAGCGGGCGGGTCAGGAGAGAGGTCTGCCACGCCATGTGGTCACCTCCGGGGCAGGCGGGAATCGAACTCATGTGGAAGTGGCTTTAGCTTCTCAGTGCTGTGCTTTAACCCACTGCCCCACCAGGGAGGGCCCTGATCTGCATTTTTAAAGTATATTATTTCTTAAAATTTGTTACTTAATATTTTCAAAGTGTTCCAGCTTTACTGAAACCTGACTGAAAGATATATTTAAGGTGCCCAATGTGGTGTTTTGATGTAACTAAGCCTTAAGTAATGAAGCTAATTAACATAGTTGTGCTAGTTACCATTTTTGATTTGTGGTAAGCACACAAGATCTGCATTCTTAACAGAAAGTATATTTAGCAATGTATATAACACATTAGTATAGTAACAATCTATACATTAGAATTCTAGAGTTTTTCATTGTATAATTAATTTGTACCTTTTGGTGATAATTTAGATTTTAAATAAAGCATATTATTAATTTCACATTTTTAATTAATTTATGAATTGTTTACATTACTGTCATTTTGGGAGCATAGTTTCACCCCTCCATAGTGTACATGCTTTACTCACTTCCACCAAAACTCCAGTGTTTATGCCCCATCCCTCCTTGTCCCTCCATTTTGCTCCCGCCCTCTCCACCCCCTATTCCCTATAGTAACAGGTATAAGCAAAGATTAGTTTAACACAGCTAGTATCATTCTGAGATCTGTGGATAATATGTTATCATGTGCACTCTTGGAGTATGCTACAACCTCATTGTTGATATGCAGAAGCTGGATGGAAGCCTTTGCTGCTGAGGGCACCACACGCTGACTCATACTGACTCACAGAAAGAGCAGGCACTTGGCCTTCCATGCAGAGTTGCAAGGTACAAACACCAATTCTACCCAACATTCCAAAGAGTGTTAAATTTTACCCCATTTTCTTATCTAGTTTCTCTTGGAAAAAATCCTGAACACATAGCAACACTTTGCCTTCATCCTTGATGACAATGGACACGGACTGAAGCAGCTGCCTCTTAGGTTTGTTGCACTGCCCCCTCACCACAGCCTCACCTCCAGTCCAAGTCACCTCATCTGTCCCTGTGATAACTTCCATTGCTGAATGAAATGCTGACATAGCTAACAGACATCATGGCAGATTAAACTATAGAGTCTGTGTTATCCATCTCTGAGTGAATATGAAATCACTTGTTCATCAATAGTCTGAATGAGTATGTCACACTGCCTTTGAAGTGCCTAGGAACAATCAGTGGTGTGTCCCCTGTGATTCGCAAGACTAAGTGCTCAGTAACACTGTAAACTTGCAAAAAAAACAGAACACGCAAAATGTTGTCTAGCTCTTACAGCAGTTACAGTACAAACCACATCCACCATTTAGCTCTTACTCAAACTATCTCATGTTTTTTATTCCTCTTTCATGTATATTTATTTTACCTCCCCAGTGCAACTGCAGCTCATCAAAGGTCAGGCTGTTTACCTTTTAGGACCTTTATGATTTTCCAGGGCATTTCATCTATAGTAGTAACATAATAAATACATTCTGATTTATTAGATATATTACTTAAACATAAACTTGCCAATATTGGTAATGCAACAGTATCTGAGACCACCACCCTCTGTCTTCTCTTTCTTTATAGGAATAATCCAAGACTGAATCAAAGCAATGACAACTAAGTTTTCTAGATGTGTCTTTTATTGGCTTCTTTCCCTCAAATCACAAGCAAGTCTCCTTTGAAGCAGGCTCTACCAGAGACATGATAATGATCAAACTATAACTACAATGAATACGCAACCCTGGAACTCATCACTGGTTACTGGCACTTACATGTTCACACCAGGTCTTGCCAAACCACATGTGCTCCAGTCCAGGGAGCTTCCTTCTCAAACAGAGGGTGGGCAGGCTAAAAGGCTGTGCACGCTAGGACATGAATAAAGAGCCCTGAAGGCAAGTAATAAACTTCTTTCTTCTTGGCATAGGCTGTAGACCAACATGGGTCCAAATTGATTCCACAAACACGGATAACAATCTAAAGTAAATGCATCCAGATTCCCTCCATTGTAAAATGGAGCCAATAATAGAAGATGGCAGACTGAGTTGAAATGATATTTTTATTGTTAGTTAAATGGGTGTAGGCAATATGTGACCCTGGTACTATATATGACTAAAGTGAGCAAGTGGGTATAATATCTGACTTTTTTTTCTTGATATTACAAGAGTTAG
Source organism: Condylura cristata (assembly GCF_000260355.1). Classification (NCBI taxonomy): domain Eukaryota; kingdom Metazoa; phylum Chordata; class Mammalia; order Eulipotyphla; family Talpidae; genus Condylura; species Condylura cristata. The sequence goes on along the minus strand of NW_004567106.1, from coordinate 20,035,740 downwards.
TTTTTGCCTGCTTAATGCTGTCACTGTATGTGGCATATATCAAATGCCAAGTGACTGCTGTTGGATGAACTGCTAGATCATGTCAAATAGTTAACAAGACTAAGTGGAATTCAAGCATTCACACTAGAAAAGAGAATTGTCAGCTTTAGAAAAGGCAAGTGGTTGCTGGTGAAAAAACTTAACATTTACACATAACTTAGAACAAGATGTTTAAAACAAAATGGCACTGTTTAATTGCAAGTAAAAATAGGGGAAAAGATACTTCACAATCTCCCTTACTGCATAGATATCATGTGTTGAGTATCTCAAGGGAATTTAGTAATGATGTTTTAATATTGTTTAATCACGTCAAATTATTGCATGAAGTGATTATCAATTTAGTAGTGTGGGAATTAATAGACTAATGGAGTAAATATTTATTTGGACCAGTGTCCTATCACTTCTTTTCCCCTGAATGATCTATTAGAGGAAATCCTTTTAATGATCCATAAGGTGTCTCAACTATAAGGAAAAAAAGAAAAAGACCCAGGAGGTAAGGACTAGACCTCATATGTAATTTATGTTCACTGAGTTAAGCACTGCAAGTTAATGGGATAACTTTCTTATTTTCTTTCTCTTCTATCTTGTTGTGTAGGCAATTGATTTATGTGTGTTAATTTTATACCCTGTCACTTTTCTAAACTGATTAATGATTCAATTAGTTTTTCTGTGGAATCATGAGGGCTGCCTAAGTATCTTATGCTGTCTACAAATTATGATAGCTTTAATTCTTTCCCAATTTGCATTCCTTTTATAGTTTTCTCTTGACTAATTGTTCTAGCTAGAACTCCCAATACTATGCTAAATATCAACGGTGAGAGTGATATCCTTGTCTTGCACCACATCTTAGTAGGTAAGTTTTAGTTTTTCAGCATTAAATATATTGTTATCTATGGGTTTGTTCTGAATGGCTTTTATTATATTAAAGTATGTTCTGTTTATCCTCAGGATTTCAAGGGTTTTAGTCATAAATGGATGTTGGCTCTAATCAAATGTTTTTTCCACATCTATTGACTGATATTGATTTTAGCTTTGTGTTGAAGTGATTTTCAGATATCCAACTATCCTTGTGTTCCTGGAATGAATCCCATTTGGTCATGGTCTATGATAGTTTTAATATAATGTTGTATTTAGTTTGCTAGGATTTTATGCAATATTTTTGCACTTGTGTTCACTAGGCAGAGTAGCCTGTCATTTTCTTGTGTGTGTGTGTGCATGCAACACATATACACATGTAGTCTTTGATTTGGTATTAGAGTAATGTGAGGCTACAAAGAAGTTTTCCTTCTTTTTTGATTTCTTCAAGGAGTGAGAAATATAGGCATTACTTACTCCTTGAAAGTTTGGTAGAAGTGACTTTTAAATCCCTCTGGTCCTGGATTCTTATTTTTCAGAGAATTTTGGTAACTGTTTCAATTCCCTTGCTTGCAATTGGTTTTCTCAGAGTTTCTAGTGATCTCAGTTATACCATATCTATGATGAAACCTAACAAAGGAAGATCTCTACCAAAAAAAAAAAAAAAAAAAAAAAAAAAAAAAAAAAAAAAACAAAACAAAACTCTAAGACATGTTGAAAGAAATAGAAGACACAAAGAAATGGAAAAATATTTCCTATTCATGGATTCATGGATTGGAAGAATCAACACTGTCAAATGGCCATTTTACCCAAAGAAATATACAGATTCTCAACAATTCCAATAAAAGTGGAATATTATTTCAAAGAACTGGAACAAATACTACTGAATCACGGGGGAAAAAAAAAAAACCTTGAAAGAGAATCACGCTTCCAATTTTCAAGAAATCGTAGAAAGTCACAATAACTAAAACACTGGTACTGGAACAAAAACAGATATACAAACAGGACTGAGAGCCCAGAAATAACCCCAAATATATGTTGACATTTCATCTATGAGACAACAGCCAAAAACATAGGTCAGAACAAGGATAGCCTCTTCAATAAATGGTGTTGGTAAAATTGAACAGCTGTGTGGAAAAAAAAAGGTGAAACTAGAATACGACCTTACACCAGACACCAAAATCAACTCAAAATGGATCAAAGACTTAGATGTAAAACATGAAACCATAAAATACATAGAAGAAACACAGGCAAAACATTTCATGACAGAGCTTTAGTGATGCCTTTAGGGGTTCAACCCCAACAGCAAGGAAAACAAAAGAACATAAACAGCTGGAACTACATCAAACTAAAAAACATCTGTACAGCAAAAGAAACCATAACTAAAACAAGCAAAAAAAAAAAAAAAAAACTCAACCCTGCTGAATGGAGAAAATATTTGCATATCTTATATCTGAAAAAGGACTGATATCAATGATATACACAGAGCTTAAAAAACTTAAAAGAAAATAAGTCAATCAAAATTGGGCAAAAGTACCAGACAGAAAACTCTGAAGAATATATTATAATGATCACCAGGCACTTGAAAAAAGGCTCACAATCACCTATTGTCAGGGAAATGCAAATCAGGCCACAATGAGATGCCATCTCTTTTTCTTTCTGGCATATTTCACTAAGCATGACCCCTTCCAGGTCCATCCATGTTGCTGCAAAAGGCATGAGTATCTTTTTTGATTGCTGAGTAACATTCCATTGTGTATATGTACCACATCTTTTTATTCCAGTCATATACTTTTGGGCATTTGGGTTGTTTCCATGTATTCCCTATTGTAAACAGAGCAGGAAAAAAACATGGGGTTTCACTAACAGCAGGAGAATAAAGGACATGGGTAGGGGGAAGCAATTGTAATAAAGAAAAAAAATGAACACAACTATATACCACAGACATTTTATGGGGGTGGAGTGGGGAAGGGGGTCAAAAATGGGGTGGGAAAGGTACAAAGGACTATGGTGATGGCATGCAGGTGAACTGGTGGTAGGAAGCCCATGGGGATTAGAACCAAGATGGAAAAGAGCACAAAATGAAGAATGATGTAAAAATAAATTTAAAAAATAAATAAATAAAAAGATGCCATCTCACACACCTGTGAGAATGGCCCATAGTGAAAAGACCAGAAACAGTAAATGCTGGTGAGGATATGGAAAAAAGGAATCCTCCTACATGGCTAGTAGGAATGCAAACTGCTCTAGCTCTTTTGGAAAGCAGAATGGAGGTGTCGCAAAACAATAAACATGGATCTGCCCCTGAGCCCAGTAACCACACTCCTAGGCACTCTATCTAAAACTTTCAAAAACACTAATTCAAAAGGACCACCCATGTTTGCTGTCACACTATTTAGGATAGTTAACCTATAGAAACAATGTAAGTACTTGAGAAATAATGAGTACATTAAGAAGATGTGATATATATACACAAAGGAATACTATTCCATGATCAGAAAAGACAGTCATGCCATTTGTGACAACACGGATGGAGCTTGAACAGATAATGTTAAATGAAATAGATCAAAAGGAGGAGTACAGGCAAGTTGATGGTGGATGCACAATGGTGGTAATACCTGATGGGGATACCCCAATATTAGCTCAGTCAAAAATAACTTTTAGGGCCCTCCCCAGTGGTGCAGCCAGTTAAGCACAGCACTAAAAAGCTATAGCCACTTCAGCATGAGTTTGATCCTTAGCCCCAGAGGTGACCCACGTGGCATGGCGTGGCAGACCTCTCCTGACCCTGCCTGCTGCTCCCCTCAGCAGTGTACCTCGTCAGTCGGCCTGTTATGCTCCCCACTTCTGTCTCAGGTGAATCCTCTCACTGTCCTGTCCAGTTCTATATGCATAATTTTTTTTAAGTTTAAAAGAAAGGATTGCCAATTAGCATTAGTTAATACTAAGAATGCTATTGTTCAATTTCTTACACAACTAATTCTTGATCTCACCCCAAATTCTCCTTCCTTATAATTAACTTTTTCACATTTATGTTTAAATTCTTGTTTCCTTCTATTCAACCCATTCTTGCTTCTAACTTTTCCCTAACTTATTTTTTCCCATAACATTTAAATTCTGAAGTAAACTGATACAATATTTACTCACATATTGCCCTTTTCACCCACTACAAGTTTAAGTCAGCCAGAACAATTTCTATTATACTTACTATATTGAAGGTACTTGAACAGCTGCTAAAAATTTAACATGAATATTGAATAATTTCAAATTTAAAAAATCAACATAATAAAAACTGTAATGTAGTTACACTGCTTTAAAACACTATATATGATTTAGGGGAAGAGGTTCACACCTCCTCATATGTTACCATATCACACCTACTGTCAAATTACATGACCATATCAAATTTTTGAAACATGTTCTTATTTCAAAGTAGCAGCCTACACTATCTTTGAGCCACCAGCCCACCCCTCATTCCATCCTGGACATTGCTCATTTTCTTATTATCACTGCATCCCAAACCATGGATGGCATGGAAGATGGGGAGGTTCAGCAATAGTCAAAGTCTCAAGAAGATATACAGATGTGTCTTTCACAACCTTGTTTTTTTCCATTTGGCAAGAAAAGGAGAAGTTTAATGTTTTGTTTTACAGACCACAAAATCTACTGATGACATCAGCTAAAAGACTACATTCTTTAGTATCCCTTGGAATAATGAAGCAAAAGTCATTTTACGTTCCTTCCAGGAATGCTCTGTGCAGCTGGTGACTCAGTGGGGAGAAGACTACTTCTATCCTTTCCACCTTCCTGTTTTCTGTTACACAGATGACAGCAGAACTGAGACATTAGAGTCACATCCATAATGTAAGGACAAGAGTCACACAAAGAAACTGGAGACATGACACAAGAGTCAGGCTCACTGATGGCATCATGGGGACACCATGCTAAGTCCTGGCTTGCTGCTGCTAAAACTGTTTGTGAAATTTTTCTGCCACCATTATTTTGCTCTTTTGAATTCTGTCCAGCTCAAACTACCCCTAAATCTAGACTACTAAAAGAGGTACAACTAAATAACCATGATTATCACTGAAGTCCAAACTATCATATTTAAAATCACCATATTTAAATATCACACATTTTTAAACAAAGCTTTCAACATGCTTAATTTGTCATTTGAATCTTAAAGTATTAATCTTGAATTGATTAAAATTGTCATGGCTTTGCCCATTTGACAAATGCAAAAATTAGATTAAGAATATAAAGACAGAAATTTCACTAAGTCACTTACCCAAGTGACTTATACATGATGAGAATACAATTTATCTAAATTTCAGTCTAAGGCTATTTCCAAGAGAACCTGTGGCCACATGATAAATATGTCAGTTTCAAGAATTCCTACATAGGTCTTTCAATGAGAGTCATGACCAAGTTAGAGATTTTTCTGTGTGAAGTAAAGTTTTAAATGTGAATAAGGTAGGCCCTCCCTGGTGGTGCAGCAGGGTAAAGCACAGCACTGAGAAGCTAAAGCCTCCTCCGCATGAGTTCGATTCCCGCCTGCCCCGGAGGTGACCACATGGCGTGGCAGACCTCTCCTGACCCACCCGCTGCTCCCCTCAGCAGTGTACTTTGTAGATCTGCCTGTTCTGCTCCCCACTGTCTCTGGTGAAGCCTCTCACCGCCCCTGAGCCTCTGGCCTGTACCCCAGTTCTGTATGAACAAATAAATCTTTTTAAAAAAATGTGAATAAGGTAGATGGTGCCATTATTTCCATTGTCAAGTGATTTTCAAAATATTCTTTACAAATTCTGCAATCTCTTCCATAGCATACCCTTTCAATTACTGTGCTGGATATTAGTTCCTCTTTGTGTCAGTGAAAGTGGACATCCTTGTGTTTTATCAGACCTTACTGGGAAAGCTTTCAGCTTGTCATCAGTGATAATGATGTCAACTCTGAGTTTCTTGAATGTGGCCTTTATTATACTGAGATATGTTCCATTTATCCCAGTTTTTGAGGACACAATAAATGAATGATGCATTCTAATTATAAGTATTCTCCTTTAAATCCTAAGCTAAAAATCTTTCAATTGTGTAATTCACAATGTTCAGCTTTTCCAAACCCATTTAATACAAAGAATCCCACATTCAGTCATTTTAAGTTGCCTGGAAAATACATCAGTTTGATTCAACTTGCTTATAATTACTGATTAATCTATGAAACAGTTATAAATCTACTATACTTCAGATTTTTATTTATGTACAGTAAATACAAGTAGAGCTTTTGGAACCAAATATCTTTAATTAGGTCACATTTATTTGTTGTTTTTAAAATATTAAAAAGCATATATTCTACATTGCCATTCAAAATGTGGATCTTTTAGAAATACTCTTTATTCTTGGAAATGTGTAATATTTTATAAGAAAGTACATTGACAATTCTAAAAAAGTTATCTACAATTTAATTCTGACTATCCATTTCTGCCCTTTCTTTCCCTCAAGACAAGACAATTTCATATAAACCTTCAAGTTTCAGGTTTTAGATTAAAGAATAATTATGTATGTGTTTGGCAGACACATATTGTAACTTAGTGAATAGGTTTGAGCTATAAAAAATATGCCCCAGAAGTGAATTACCTATTTTTATGCTGTTGTTCACAGGAATATCAATGAAAATCAGCAATTCAAACTGTATTAGAGATGACAAGTATGCTCTCTTGTTACCACTAGTGAATTAAAAAATCAGTTTTCAGGCCCTCCCTGGTGGTGCCCTGGGTTAAAGCACAGCACTAAGAAGCTAAAATCACTTCAGCATGAGTTTGATCCCCACTCAGGAGGTGATCCGCATGGTGCAACAGACCTTTCCTGACCCTCCCCTGTTCCCCTCAGCAGTGATTTTGTCAGTCGGCCTGTTCTGCTCCCTACTCTGTCTCTGGTGAATCTTCTCACTGCCCCTGCACCTCTGGTCTGTACCCCAGTTCTGTATGCATAAATAAATAAATCTTTAAAAAAAATCAGTTTCACTCTAAACAAATTGTTAAAACACTAACTTTTAAAAAACTTTCTTAGAAAAAGTATATTATTTTATGCAGTAAGGCCAATAAATAGCCAGTGAGTATGTCTGAATATGTCAATATCTAAAACAAGCTTCTATTGGCTTAAAATAATCAGAGAAAAATTTTATTATATTATTTTGTCCAGAAGGGTAAATTAAAGTCTCATAGATAACTTTCAATGGAAATTTTAAAGATTCCAATACAAACCTTAAAAATTCATACTGAAAATATTTGGGTACCCACATGACAAAATAGGATTAAAAAAAACCATAATCAAGAGAACTAAAAAATTTTCTATTAACTTCTGGGCACAAAAATTTATAAGAAAATTAGAGAACTTAAAGCAGGGTTAGCAACAAGTCAGGAAAATTAAAAGATTGAAAACATATCTTCAAATTTCGTAAGAGAGTTGAACAGTGTCTCCTACTGCTTTCTACCTAGGTCTTCTTTCACCCACTGAGACTAGAAATAAGAAGACATTTTTCAATCCTTGGATTTTCATAACAGGAGGCAATTAGGTCATTCAAAAATGACAAACCTTTCAAATACAAAGATTCCTTCAAGTGACGTGACACTCCTTTCATTTATTATCCAGATTTTTTTAGGATTGTCCCTGTGGACTAGTGGACTTTAGACAACTTTAGGGCACCTACGCAGACACAAATACTTGTGTCTTAATCCATTTGTTTTCTTATTTGATATACAACAGTAAGACCTGTTATTTTTTGAATATCCATTCAAATCAAAACTCACTGTAATTTAACATTTATGATTTCCACTTCTGGCCACAGATCTAAAATCACTGTTCCCATTCCCAATAGACTACACTTGTTACCTTTTGGAAAAAACTGAATGCCAGTGTTCCCGCCTATGATCACTCAGCATTATTTAAACAGTCAAGTTATGAAAACAACCTAATTGCCCAGTGACAGAGCAGTGGATTAAGATGTGGGGTGTATACACAATGGAGTACTTGCCACTTGCAACAACATGAAGGAACAGTTTAGCAAAATAAGTCAGAGGAGAATAACAAATAACAGATGATTTCACTCAAATGTGGAATATGGAGGAAATAATAAAGATGACAAAACTAAACCAAAACAAACCCTAGAAACATGACTGTAAAATTGAGGCTGCTAGAGAAGAAGGAAGAATGAGGAGTTCAATGGCTTATGCTAAAGATTTATGGGTATTTAGGTGCTAGGTGTGGTGAGGTGATATACATCTGAGGAAGTATGCACCTATTTTCCTAAATCATGTATGATGTTATAAACCAATGTCATCTCAATGAGAAAGAATAAAATCAGAAGTCATACACTTGTTTTAAAGATAAAAAAAATTCTGTTGCTATCTATAATCTTGACCTCTAGTTTCTAATTTCAGAAGTTGTCCTGCCTGAAGTTTCCTTAAAAAATCACACTTGAGGGCCCTCCCTGGTGGCGCAGTGGGTTAAAGCACAGCACTGAGAAGCAAAGCCACTTCCACATGAGTTCGATTCCCGCCTGCCCCGGAGGTGACCACATGGCGTGGCAGACCTCTCCTGACCCGCCCGCTGCTCCCCTCAGCAGTGTACTTCATCGACCTACCTGTTCTGCTCCCCACTCTGTCTCTGGTGAGACCTCTCACTGCCCCTGAGCTTCTGCCCTGTACCCCAGTTCTGTATGTAAAAATAAATAAATCTTAAAAAAAAAAATCACACTTGAATGAGACTAGTAAGAGACATATCACACATTAACTTTCAACATATGAAAATACTTACATTTTGGTACTGAGCCCCATCTTTTAAGAACTATCAGGTACTTCCTTCTGAGCTAAGTCAAGACAGAGCAGCTGGGAGCAGGAGCAGGCAGCTGAGGGCCCTGGCTTCAGCCACCACAGCAGCCTCCACAGCATCTTGGAACACACACACAGGCTTATTTCTTGAGTTATTTCAACTCCCTCATTGGCACCACCTTCTGCCCCATCTACTTCTGGCCCCTAATGCCACACAGAGGAGTACCAGAGGAACAAGCCATGAATCCAGTTGTGGCTGTTGGCCATGTGCTGCCACCAGAGTTAAATGTGTGGTCTAACCCATTTGGCAGGAAAAGAGATGGCTTCACCAGTTCTAGGTACGAAAGTGGACATCCTCATGCTTTGGATTCTGGAGCACAGACAATAAATCACCTCACTATATGATGATGACTGAAGAAGGCAACTTCGCAATGCCATAAAAAGAGTACTGTATATAAGAACTCACATTTCTCTTTTTAAGTATTAAAAGAACCCTGAAATAAATCCCACTATTAGGAAGGTTTTCATAATTCTGTTTACATTCTAAAAGTGATGCTTTCTCACCCAACTATATTTAGTGGGAATTTACTTATTATTCAGTCTTTACTACTTATCCAACAGAGCTGTGTTAATACAAGTGACCAGCACACTGAGGAAGATCCAAGTCTGCCTTGTCATCAAGTAGGAAGTGTCAGTGAAGAACCACCAGACTGAGCAGTGTTATAGGGCTCTTTGAAAATGTTAAAGGTGATACAGTTCTTTGAGGGACAAGGTACCTTATAATTTTTAAGAGTAAACAGCTATCCTGTTGAAAGCTGCTGCATGTTGGAAAATAGGTACCTGTGAAGCAAGACAAACTGTGATGCATGCAGAGTAGAAATCAAACTAATTAACAGAAGCAAATGAAAGCAGATGATTATAGTAGCAACACTGGAGGTGGGGGAGGGGAGACCTTTACTTCCAAAATACAATTAAAAAATGCTAACAAACATTACCTCAATTAAATTAGTAAGTAAATAATAGAGATAAAATGATTTCATTTTCTTCACAATGGTGTATTAAAGTTTTTCTGTAAATCCATCTTTATGAATTTATGAAATTATACCAAGGGGAAAAGAAAAACTGTCAAGTACAATTACTCCTTAATTTACAATAATTATCTAAAATATCACAATGTGTGTAAACATTAAATTTATCATCATTCTCCCTCCTTTCACAAAAAGGCATTTGACAACTCTTTTACTTGAACAGTAGTTTTGCTCAGAACTCCAAGGAATGGAGTTTTGGCTAAAGCTTAATTTCAAGTTCAAAAGTCACATTTCTATTTCTTAAAACACACAATACACACACATAAACACACACACATTCCAAATTGTTTGCCAAATTTCACTGCTATTAGCTTCCCACAATACTCTGAAAAATATCAGACAAACAGGCGTCAGTATGATTAATTTTAATGATTACTTCTTTTTTTTTTCTATACACAGTGACCTCTAGAAGCTCTGAGTTCAGTTGAATATGCAGAGAATCACTTCAGTTAGCTGAAATGTTTGTAAATAAATGATTTCTTTTCTCCATTAACATGTCTCCATCTTGACCTACAAGAGTGGATTGTATGGGTAATCTCAGATGACTAATTTTTTATTTTCATTAACCCTTCAAGGAGCACAGAAGTGCAGAGAGAGATATTTTTAAATATACACATATTCAGGCACTAATACAAAAAGTGTATTTCTGCTAAATTTAAGGCAAACTTTACTTGTCTTAGTTTGTAAGTCATTCTATAAAAGTTATTGAATATTTATCAATCCACATTTGAAAACAGTTGAAAGATTTTGTAAAACAAAAATCATTATAATACAATTTTGAATGTCACTTCCAAGCATCTTGCATCTATGATTTTTAACATTCTGCATGAGTACAAGACTATATAGTAAAGAAGAGCACTAGGACCAGTCAGTTTATCTCTGAGATCTGGAGACAATAACTTGGTGGTCTTTCATTAAGTAGAAGTGATAAAACACAACACAAGGACTTTTTAAATACTAAAACAATATGCTAAATGCCAAGTATTAAAAGGTATTAATTCCATTGGTATGGAATATATGTGAACCTTTTAAGTACAAAGTTCCTTATAAATATTAAGCTTCATAATGCTCAGAGTCAATCCCTTGTACCACCAACGAGACTCTCAGCTCCTCTGGCTTGTACCCCAGTTCCTGTATGCACAAATATATATTTTTAAAAAGTAAACATTAAGTTTCATTTTCTTATTTTTAGAGAGATTTTTGTATTCTTGCTCTGTGTTTTGTAACATAAATTGAAACCTCAATCTCTAAGGTAAGGTTTGTACAAATGTCAATATGAAGAAACATTATATTTTGATGAACTTAATACAAAAATCCTCTGACATCAACCTCCTTCTGACAGAAAACATCTATTAGGATGATTTCACTGTAGACATACTCCAAGGAGTAAAGTTGTCAAAAGTGAAGTTTCAGCAAACTGGGAAGAGCAGAAAACAATGGAAATGTTATGCAGAGAAACTGTAGTCATCCTATCCATGTTGCTCAGGAGCATATGTGGCAGGGGAAGAAGTATCAAGAGGAGGTGAGTTTGCTACTAAATCTAGATTATACATTCATTACATGTGTGCATCTGTTTAATATAAATATACTTTGCAGACTTTTAAGCCTTAACATGCTATTTCTCATTTGTGAAATCAAGTTTATGATATTGACTTCATTTTGGCATTTTAGCAAAGGTGCTCATATTTTTTGGTTTAATCTTTCCCATACTAAAATTGCTCCCAGTATTAAAGTAGCTTATTGTGTGTGGGATAAACAAAAGGAAAAAAAAAAGAACAACTCTTAAAATAGCTATTAGCTTGTCCACCTGGCACAGACTCAGAGAAGGAACCAATAGGTTTATTTGAATAAGTGGTTTATGTTATGGAGTCCCAGACCACCCACACAAAACATTTGTCTGACTGAAGCCACGTGGTACACATGCACTTAGAGAAGCATACTCAACATTATATACAATGTGCAGTCGGAGACAGGTACTATGTTTTGGGGCTGTTTTATAACAGTCATTTGCTATAACTTTTCAACTCATTGACAATAAACTAAGATAACATTAACAATAAATGTTCATGCAATTCGATACAGTATTGTATACATCTATTTTAAAGTGGTCATTAGTATTTTGGACCTTGTTTTTCAACTTTTTCTCTTTTAAGATCTTGTTTTTAAAATCTGTTGGTACCCAGTCTGTTCTCCATAAGAATCTGCACTATAATCCAGAAGTCTCACACAATAACTGACTCCATAAATTGAAAACTGCATTCTAGATTTACTTACAATCAATCAAGTCAATACCTTCTTTCAAATCGGATGACTTGTCTACCATGTGCAACCACTGACAATCAAAAAGTGAAAGTGAAAACAAATAGTTGAAGATCCTCTGCCTGAATTTGTGATCTCTGAGTTGATTTAATATACAATGCTACAGAAATCACTCTAAGAAACGAAACAAGGGTAAGAATTTTGGGTTTTAATATTTTTGAAAAAAAAAGCTAGTTTGTTGGTTTTCTTTTTCTTAATTGGAAAGCTCTGTGATATGGTGGACAAAGCATTGAACCTGGGATCTGATGTCGTGAATATTTCATCTCTTATCTTTAGCACCTAAATTGTTGGGTAAGTTACTTCTTAACACTAAATCTTAACTGACTCATGGGCTAATAACATTTCCCCCATGGAGGATAGTTATTAAGATAAAAGACAGTATTTCATTTTCAGTAGATTCTATAATGTTTTGTGAGGTAGCCCAACTTATGTGTATGAATATATTAGACTAGTCTAAGCATATACAGGAAATTGGCAAGTGTATGCTCCAGAAGCCTTTCTACAAAGGGACTGGGCAACCCCATAAGAGCTCTTGTTAAAACAGAAAAGGTAGCCCAGACTGAGGAACTTTAAGGAAAGCTTAGTAACTGGGATGAGAATTGATTCTGAGTAAATAAGATGATGTCATTTCCTTGGACTTATCTGTTGCTCTACTTCTGCTGTACTCTCCACTAGAACACAGAACACAGGAAAGGAAAAATACCAAAGCACACCGTAACTACTAGCTCAGTTAAGACATTAGAAGATGAACAACATTTATTTGATGAGCATCAGTGATGTCTTTCCTGTTCAAGGGCTCCAGTATTCTAGTTATCATGGAGTCTGCAAGGGATATCTAAGAACCCAGCAGATGCTGGATAGGACTGGGAAGCAGACAATCTTATCCACATGTTTTGCACAATCTCAGGGAGGAGTAGTCCCAGGAAAACTAGACTGGCTCTATCAAGAGGTCTAAAGCCTCATACCAGCAACCAGAGGCAAGGTCAATTATACCATACCACTTGTGTGGTCATGACAACTGCTATATGCTGGTGCTACATGAGAAGAAACCCAAAATATCACACTGCCTATCATATGACCAGTCAATTCTTTAGCTTTTCATGTTATCTGGTCTCAAAGACCAAACATTTCTTCAAAATAGGATGTGAAATTTTTCAAATTATATTGCTAAACATTTTTGCTTTTTTCTCAAAAATAAAAAAGGATGTGAGAAAACTTGCCAAAACACATGTTGGACATATCATGAGAATGTTTTTGTAAAGAGCAGAAATAGCTACTGTTTTCACTCACTAAACCTTCTACTGGTCTAAAATGCTAGGAAATTATGATTTTTATTTAAACTAGTTTAATGAAAAACAAAAAAAATTAATCCCAGGACTTTGGAAACAAATGCTGACAAATAAATTTCCAAATGTTTGTTTTTGCATTTCCTTTTTTGTTTTTCATTTTATTTCAGTAACACTGGTTTACAACACTGTGTGTGGAACAGGCAGAATATCACACCTCCTCAGGTGCTTGTCACCACACCACACCCACACCCCCACTGCACCCAGGAATATTTTTTGAGGTGCTGTGGTACAAGGAAAAAGCCATATGCTCTTGGGATTTATTTCTGATCCTTCCATTTAACGGGTTGTAGCATTCAACCTCATAAAATAAAAGGACAAAATTGTATGACCCGTCATGCAGCCTCTAGCCTAGTGCCTGGCACATTTAGCAGTTCAGTAGGCATTGTTCATTCTGCTTGCTCTCTCAACAACTTGCCCTCCCCCCCCTTTCAACCCAATATGTATGACCATTATGTTTGTCACAGGCGAGAGCACAAAACAGTTAAGAAGTCACTGCACAGATACATATCCTTGACAATTTTGTAAATTTTTAGTACTTCGATTTCCTCATCTATGAAATGGGGAGTAGAAGACCCTTCACATAGAATTCTATGATAACAGAGTAGATTAAGCCATGTGAAATGCTTAAGGGAATGGTTGCCAGAATGTGGGCTCCCTGGCAACTTTTGGGAACTCCTGTTTCCCCAGTACATGAAACAGAACCGGGAACACAGTGGGTGCAGAGTAAATATTTTTAATAAATGCTATAACATACTTCCCTTTGCTCAACTCAAACTATCTGCTTACAAACTATGGAAACTGCGTGGGTGTGTGCAGTGCAAGGACATAAGGAATGCAGCCTACACGGAAATAAGGAAACTCCCCCATGGTTTCCCACCACCTGGGATGTATTTTCCATGGCCTATTATCACATCCCTCTGTAACTAATGTACCTGTCTATTCTTGCACAGGGTGAGAAGATTCAATGTCAATCTATAAGCCCAAATGCCTCTCTGCTGCCTTGGATTTAGGTGTGGAAATTGGGGGCTGCTAAATAGTCTTTTTGTCAGGTAGACCCTCAACAAAAATATGCATGGAGTAAATGATTCACTTTCCACAGTGCTTTGCATAGAGTGTTATTACAGTAAGTTCTTTTACAAGTTCTCAGTTTTTTTATCCTCCTAATCATAATATAAATTTCAGAATTAGATAAAGTGCTACTAAGAGTGTATTTGATGATTCTCTTTGATGTCTCCTCACATACTAGCAGTTAGAGTATAAATATAAAAACTTAGGTAAAAATAAACTCAACATAGTACTGTTATATTAGTCCTAATTATCTCATGACAATTTACTAGCTTGGGTTAAATTATTTTCCCCTATGTTTTTAAATTCAGTCCCTTAATTTCAAACTAAATTCTATGAAAATAATCTTTAAAACACTCAATCCACTTTTCTTCAAGAAGGCTGATACAACGAATATGATAGACATGTGATGTTTTGACTAAGCCAAACCAAAGGAAACCCTCTCAGCCTCTTAATATTTCGCTTGTTTTTTACCTCTTCCTTTGTGATGAGCCAGCAAAAAAAGTTTATTATGAGATTCACTGGAAATGTCAATGTTCACCGAGTGAGAAAAGCCAGAACAGTGGCCAGGAGGATGTGCTAGCCCAACAGAGTGTGGATATTTGAGTTATGCTCTACAGGCTCCTCTCGCCAAGCCAACATGGGAAGATAATTACGCAAGCAAACAACTCTGCTTGAGAATATTTATTCTTAGAAAATTAAATTAGTTCCTTCCATTGCTTTGATCCCTTCCATACCACAGTATCCCTAATGAAGACATTGCATGATAATCATTTTCTCCTTGAAGCTGACCAAATAAAGGAGATTTTACAGTTCCTTAACTTAGCAATCAAAGAGGTCTATTATGATACAGGCATGAGTCATTCTCTCTATCCTTATAATGAATTTGTCAAAGAGTTAGTAGATGCCTTAAAAGAACAAATGCAGCAAACTATCTTATTCATGGTTGTATGTGCATGAGTTATAAAAAAGTCAGAATCTAAACATTTTAGTACTTTACAGGATTACAGGCAGTCATTCTTAAATCAGTGCCCGTGTGGAACTGATAGTCTTTTTTTTTAAGATTTATTAATTCATTAAGAACTGGGGTGCAGGTCAGAGGTGCAGGGGCAGTGAGAGGATTCACCAGAGACAGAGTGGGCAGCAAACAGGCAGATCAATGAAGTACACTGCTGAGAGGAGCAACAGATGGGTCAGGAGAGGTCTGCCACCTATGTGGATCACCTCCCAGGCAGGAGGTCGAAGTTGCACTAAAGTGGCTGCAACTCTCTTGCAATGCTGTGCTTTAACCCTTCCTGCCACCAGGGAGGACCCTGGAACTGGCAGTCTTAAAAACTCTCTGAAACCTTCAATTTGTCTCTCCCCACACACACATAACCTTGGATATGAACTTAAACTTTCAACTAATCTGTTAAAGAAACACAAACAACTGTGTGTAAATGCTTGCATTTATATGAATAAGAAAATTTTCCCAAAATTGAGTATTAGGACTTCTAACTCTGGCTTGTCATATTCCACATAAGTGTTTATTCAGAGGTTTATGAATGTACACGTGTGTGTGTGTACCTATGTGCACACACACAGTAATTAAGCCTAATTTATAACAAATGTTCACATAACTTTCACTTAGTAGAACATATAATGTTAAAGACTATAATCCTCCTGGGCCCTCCCTGGTGGCACAGCAGGTTAAAGCACAGCACTAAGAAGCTTAAGGCACTTCCACATGAGTTCGATCCCCGCCTGCCCCGAGGAGATCCACATGGCGTGGCAGACCTCTCCGGCGCCCCCTCTCCACCCCCCCCCACCGCGTTGCTCCCCTCAGCAGTGTACTTCGTTGATCTGCCTGTTCTGCTCCCCACTCTATCCCTGGTGAATCCTCTCACCCTCCACATCTCTGGCCTGTACCCCAATTCTGTATGAATAAATAAAAAATCTTAAAAAAAAAACTATAATCCTCCAAAGATTACAAAGCATCAATGCGGATGAACTGGGTAAACTGAGGATACACTGATACTCTGCAGCTCAGTCTCACCTGAAGAGGTGATTTTTCACCTTTCTAGGGTAATGGGACAATACAGAGAATCTTACCAAAGCTTTGGACAATCTTACCTGGAAGTGAATAAACCCATGCCCATAAATTTTGAATACAATTCCCCTCATATGAACCACAGCTTAAGAAACTCTGAACAAGTGCCTAAAAAATGTCTTTGCCCTTAGTCTGAGAAACCACCATCATGGTAGACTGGTAACCTCCATTGTACTGATATAAGAGGCCCTACTATGTTCAAAAGATAGAATCAATGAACACACTTGGCTGACTTAATAAAAATAAGTGTTAATAAATTAATACAATCCCCCAAATGGCTACTGAGTGGATAAAAAAAATGGTAAGAGCAAATGGTTTAGAATGCTGTCAGGAACATGTCATAAGTATTAACTATTGGTATTCTGGTAAAGGGCTATAAAACTCATAGTTCAATACTGACTTGCAAATTCTTAATCTTGCCGTGTGACCTGAATAGCCAAAATTAGCTAGATATCAGATCAGAAATACAAAACCAGAGATTTTGTTCCAGGGGATCATTAGGTAGCAATTCATTGAACACATTCATTGAACTGTTCACCATGATACCAGATTTTGAAAAATGCAAACAGACATATGCTTAAACACAGTGATCAGTTTCCTAGGAAGATGTGTGTAACTTCTCCATGATATCAGTAACAGTAAGCATGCTTCTGCAAAAGTCAGGGGAAAAACATCCACTAGGGAATCTTTGTTAAAATGCCATGTCCTTGCTTAAGGACTTCCCTGATGATGCAACGTGTAACTGTCATACCCCATTTCCTAGCACACCTTATCCCTTTATCTGTAATTTTTCATTGCACTTATCATCTTTTCTGTAAGTGGAATTTTTATAGCCTCTGAAAATACATAACTTGAAACCCTGACCCCTGCACTGGGAGGTGGGACTTTGGGGAAATAATTAGGATTAGATAAGATCATGAGTATATGCCCTCATGATTGAAATGAATGCCTTTAGAAGTCTGGAGAAAGTCTGCTTCCTTTTTCTGCTTTCTGATATGTCAAGATTGATTGAGAAATACCCAGTCTGGCTCCTGGGGAAGACTTGATAAAATCCAGCTATACTAGCACCGAGAATTTAGACTCCCTGCTTCAAGAGAATTATAATAAATCAATTTTATTTATAAATCAGCCAGTCCTTAGTATTTTTGTTAAAGAACCTGAGCTAAGACAACATTCATACATACTATATAACTGACTTATTCATGCTGTTTAATGACTGACTTCTGCTACTTAAATGACAACATTATTACAAAGGTGTTTTTGTTTTCTTTTCTCCAACGTTTTATCCAGGGCACTTACAGCAATTTTTGATACAGGTCAGGTCCTCATGATATCTGATGACAGAACAAACACATCCAGAAATAAGATATATGCAACCCTGACCAAGTTATTAAATATAATATAGTAAAAACAATTTTATTAAGGTTCTATCTCGCCACTCTGACATTCACAGTGTTGACTTAATTCTAAAGTACAAACATCATGTCCTTGCTTTTCTGGTATGACAAATGCTAAGACAGCCTCCCATTGGACTATTGAGTGGATTAAATGGGATAATAATATAAGCAAGAAAACATTTGCAAAAAATTAACAGATTTTCCTCATACTTCACAGAACAGCATTTGATCACTTAAACTAAAGAGTATTAAGTAGAAATTTCTGGAAATATTGGATAAGTCAATATCTTGCACTAAAACAGCAAAAAGGATAGTGTTCCTGAAGGGATACTCGAACTGATCTAGTTTTCCACTGACAAAGACAGCTTAGGTGGATAGCAAATTACTGTGCCTGCTGCCTCATCTGATCTCTGTCACAATGCACTACTGCGATGAGCTACAGTAGGATAAAAGCTGTTAAAAGAGGACACAATCAACTATGCTGGAGTAGTAGGGTGTGTTGGTGGTATGTATGGTGTGGGCATGTATATGTGAAGAGGTGTGAGCTCATAGACCTAAATGCTGTGCAGTGGTACAAAATGAAAATGAATATACACTTGTAAAAAAATAAATAAAACAACATTGTCCCTTAAACACCAAAAAAAGAAAGGTCAGGCAGACTCAAGATTCCAATAGAGTGAAATGGATAACTTTCCCTGAGAATGAATTTAGGGTCAGCAATCAGTAACTAAAAGGAAACGAGGTGAAATTTTTACTTGCATCCTTCTCTCTTAGATATTAACTCTACTTTGAGTGGCAATAACCTAAACAAATTCATTTGTAAAACTAATCTTTTCCAAGAATGTCCACTTAAATTTCAAAATTAGTATGTTCATATTACAAAGATTAATCACCTTTGTATGCCACATAAACTGTCTTGTTGTGTTGGTCAAGTGGCCAAGTTTAAAAATAAGAAATTAGCATTTTTATGGATGTTAGAGTGATGTGTTCAAATATATTATTGGTTTATATTCTCTTTAGCAAATTCTGTCTTTGTTAACAGAAATGAAAAAATAATGAGGTTTATAAAAATACATTTTAGGAAATAAAATAGCACAATAGGGTATTTTTCCAAATATCCAATATGCTCCTTCATATGCAAGAAAATGCAATTTATACTTTAAATCACTGATCTTTATATTTTAAAGGATTCATTTTAAATCAGACAAGTTAATTTTTAAACTTGGAGAACCTAAATAATGATTATTTACTTTCTTAAACTTTTAGGCATGTGCTTGATTTTTATGTATTTTACCTTACTATTGACATTTGTAAAAGAAAGCTAGCTACCACTAACATAGCCAAAGTGAAATTAGCTCATTTTGCAAAAACTTAATATCTGATTTAATTCCCATGTTGACTAGGGTGAAGACATCCAATAATATTTGCTGGGGATACCTCAATAGTATTTACTTTTGATGCATTTGATAGCCAAATGCAAGTAGGGACTCCCTGATGGCCATTTCGAACTATTTCAAAGCTGCTCTGTATTCCTCTTCTCCCAAATGCCATCTCCCTTTTTTGCCTTTTCCCATAGCCTCTATCACCTCATGTACTATACCATATTTACCAATTAAGAAGTTAAGGGTAAAGTTAAGTGATTTTCCTCTGTTTGAATTCTATGAAGGAAACATAAATGTAGCAACCAGTCAGCAGAGATAAAAATATTTTCAACATATTAAATTGACAAATTATTTTGAAACAGAAAGCCAGTAATACTGATATTGTGGTAACATATGGTATTGTGATTGTGATGTAATAGGATACTCAAACAAATCAGGTAATAAGAAATTTCTACCTTGTACAAGTGTTTCCTGAGGATTTCCTGTCTAAAATAGAGTGCTTCTACTCATTGACCTACATACTGAGGAAATAAAGCAGATAAAGTCAAACAAATGTTCACAGTATGTAGAAAGTCAATATCTGAGGGCTTTCTTGTTCAACAGTGATATAATAGTCCTATTTTCAGAAATGTACTATTAATGTAAACTCCTAGAATAGATGACTCACGTATACTCAGTCAAATAAAAATCTGTATCTGCAGGAGCAGTTTTGAAGGAATTTCTCCAGAAAAAGAGCAGACTTATTTTGTGGGTACAGTGACAGTCACTGAATAGTCCTATCTTCAAGATAATAAGTTAGAGATAAAAATGCATGAGCATTTATCCATAACACAAATTCAATTTCTTTATTAAACAAAAAATGTTAAAATCCTCAGAGGGGACACAAATCATTTTTCACAAATCCAAGCTTTCAAACCAAGGAAATTAAAAATTATGAGAAACTTAATTAAGGATCCTTGTATCTTTACTCCTTCACTCTTGCTCAGAGCTCAGAGAAAAGCTGAGTTGTATCCTACTGTACAAGTCAGTAAAATATACTGAATTCACTAAATGCAGGATCATTTGTAATGATAGAAGGCAGTACTTCACTGCAAGTGCCTCATGTCAGATTCTGATCATCTGAAAGCACGTAATACATTCACAATTATCCTTTGACCAAACATTCCTATTAATGCAATATAATTTTTTAATGCTGTCATGTTTAGTCACTCTATCACTATATATGCAACCATCTCACTTATATCTATTTTTTCAAATCCTTATTTGCAAAGAGAATTTTATCTCAGTATACCATATCCTACTGTATCCACCTAAGTTTAGAACTTTATTTTCTGTATATTAATTTCCAACTTTATATGGAAATTCTCTAAAACAAAGAAAAAAAACAAAGAGGAAGCAATTTAAATCAACTTTGTTTTGTATGGCTTTTAGCTGGAATTGTACTTTCATTCTAAAATTCTTCAGTTTTATTTTGCTCCTAGGTAACATTTTGGCCTTTAATACAAAAAGTCTGTGTGAGTAAGCAAACAGTCCAATTTACCATCATCTGGCCAACGTGTGTTCAATCCTTTAAAGTGAAATAGAAATGTCCAATGATAATCAGATGGATAGGAATTATCTTTCAGCCCACCCTTTAGAATTTATAAATACATAGACTTGAAACATAAGCATGTAATCCAAAATTCACATAGTATCATTCCTTAAAAGTGTCTCTGCCACACTATACAAAATGGAAAAGAGTCAGGTATCTTTTGTGATATAGAATAAGCATAAATTATATCATTTGGGGGAAAATGCTCTGTGTGAAAACACAATTGACATTGTTAAAACTAAAATGCAACAACAGAAGGTTTTCCTAATCTTGGTGTTAGTACATATTAGCATCTAAATGAGATAATTCAAGAACAGACTATATAAAAACTCACTAGTACTTTATAAAACTGATTTAGTGATAAGCATGAACAATAAAAAATGTCTGAATCCCTTGGAAAATTATAATTTCTTGAGTATTCAAAATACCTATCAAAAAAACACTACTAATTACTACCTAAATATTAAAACAGTATTTCCTTTGAAATCAATTTGTTAAAGCAAATAGCAAGATATGAGGCAACTGAACACATAATATCCTGGGCCATGAAAATTAAACATGAGTTTAATTTTTTTGTTAATGACTGTTTCAGTTCGCCACCTGTAGCTTCTGTGTCTGAATTTCCTCTATGATTTTTTGGTCACAGTCAGTTGGTGACTCATCTCCTCATTCTTCTTGTGAAAAAAAAAAAAGTGGTTATTGCTTATCACAATTTTTCCTCTAATTTCTATATGCCTTTTTATTTTAAATTGACTGAGCTTTCCGTCTGTTAATCTTTCTAACCTCTTCAAGGAATATAAAATCTTTTGTTTTACAAAAGATCTCACTAATGATTTTAGGGATTCTGACCAGTTGTCATTTTAAGATATAGAATTTCAAAAGTTCGTATAATATTAGAACTAGAGAGTTTTTATCCAAGCACCATTTTTAGCTCATGAAGAACTCAATACATAGAAAAATTAAATGGCTTAATTAAGACAAATATAGCAAAGAAAAAAAGTGATTCAGTCTTTTTACCCACAATTCCAAGATTGTTTCCAGGACTCAGAATTATCCCTGTCATAAGGCAAGGGTAATCAACTGAATTATGTAACTAATGACTCTAAATGTTCATAAGAAAAAATCCACAGAGCAGATCAGAATGGATGCCATGGAGAAGTAGTCTTGAAGGATGCATATTTAGCGATGTAAGAAACATTAAAATGCAGTGTTCATATACAGTGCTGTAAACAAAAAAAACCTCAATGTAACATGTAAGATTATAAAGTGGATACTCATGAAGCTATCATCCTAACTGCCTCAGAATTAATGTCTGTGTTGGCTTCTTCATCACTAACTCAGAGATAAGTCCTCTATTAAAAATGATAATATTTGCTTTATAATTTGCTATTTGAGTATACACCCTAATATAGTTTTGCCCATTTTTGAATTCTGAGAAACTGGAAACTGGTGCTATGTATTCTTTTATACCTGACCTCATTCAATCAACATAATGGCTTTAATATTCATCCATAAGATTCATGGAGCTTCTTCATTTACTTTGTGATGTATTCTACAGTATGATTATATAATTTATTAACTCATTCTTTCTTTGATGTGTTTTGAGTTGTTTCCAGTTTTTTAATTATTATGAGCAATGCTGCTTTGAACATTTATGTGTTGACTTTTGACTCATAGGGTCAAAGGGTTTAATTGCTAGGTCATGGTTTATGTGCATATTTAACCTTAAAAGATAATACCAATTTTTTTTTTACCTACTAGTTGTATTAATGTTCTTTCCTACTTGATGGATTTTACATGATTCTACACCTTCATTAATAATCATTATTGTCATACTTTTTAATTCTAAATTATCCAGTGAGTATGAAGTGTTTTCTCATTCCCTGACTATTAATAAAGTTAAGTACTCTTATAGACACTTATTGGTCATTTTAATTCTTTCCTCTGTGAAACAGCTGTTCAAAAATTTTGTCTGTACCTTGTTTGATATCCCATTCTTTTTCCCCCTCTAATTAATTGTGGGATTTTTTTTTACATAGAGTAGAATTTAGCCCATTTTGAAGATAAATGTGTGTGTGTGTATATACATGTATGTGGTATCTCATACATATAGATTTTATATATATATGCATGTATATATATGTGTGTGTATATATATGTGTATATGTATGTATGTATGTATGTATGTATTGTAGTTGTTTTCTGGGTCTTCAAATTACCTTTGCACCCTCTTAGTGGGAAAAATATAGTAAAAGATCAATCTGGGATTGGCTATACATTCCTCAATTATCAAGTTAAAATATATACACTTTATGCTTAGAACTTTGTCTACACAAGTGCCAAGCAAAAGATCTGAACTGGCTGAAAGATCAATGATTGAGAGGGATGTCTTCAAGAGATAATCCTTCTAGTACTAGAATTATTAGTTAAAAGAGACACTTGGGCAGGAAAGCAGCTCACTGGTTTGGAAAAAGGCAGAACTTGCTCTAATGGAGCACTCAATGCTTGTCACACAAAGCAGTAAAAACGGATGTTTAAGGGCATAATTATTTGATACGTAACCACAAGGTTTGGGCTATGATATAAGAGTGACATTTGTCTAGGTAGATAAGAGTGTGGGAAGAAAGAAAAACAGGGGCAAACATAAAAAGGCATAAACAAGTGAGATGACTTATGAGTAAAGAGATACTGCATAAAGCCCAAGGGAAAGATAACATTAGGTTAGATTAGCTATGGTTAAAACAGAGAAAGTGAGAAAATCCAGGGTTTTCATCAGATTAGCAAAGTATGTACTATGGGAAAAAATATTCCATTGTCTTAATCTAATTTGTACTGTTCATTTAAAATGTGTTATAGGTACAGGAGCTGCACTGGGCAACTTTCCTGCACACAATGACACAGAGATTCAGTGTGCTTGGATCTTCCCATTTTACTGTGCCAAAGCAGGAATCAGTGATA
Source organism: Condylura cristata (assembly GCF_000260355.1). Classification (NCBI taxonomy): domain Eukaryota; kingdom Metazoa; phylum Chordata; class Mammalia; order Eulipotyphla; family Talpidae; genus Condylura; species Condylura cristata. The sequence continues at coordinate 20,011,785 of NW_004567106.1, read as the reverse complement.
GAGGAACAGAGTGTTTGAGGGTCTTATACTGACCATCAAATACCATAGCTCAAAAGTGACACAATAATGGGTCTTGCTAACTATAGAGGACAGAAAGTGTAATTGCGTCATGGATATAAAGAAGAGAAGCATGAGTAAAAGCTAGGGGAGAATTAGGTTTCAGATGATAGACCTGAGGAAGCCATAGAGAACTCAGAGGAGAGAGAATAAAATGGCATGCAGCTACAATTCCTTGGAGGGCCTATTAAAAGCCAAGGATGCTCTTATACATTCTTTCATTTATCCTCATAATAATCCTATGATTAAAACATTGTCTTAATGAATAAAGAAACTAAGGATCAAAGAATTTCAAAACTGTATTTCCTATCATAAATCTAATAAATGGAAGAACTGGTATTTCACATGTCTTTCCTGTTCTACATCTTTGGTTCTTTCCATAAGTTATCTGCTATTGTCAGGATATAAAGATCATTTGGCCAGAACACACAGGAAAGGCTAAAGGATATCTTAGGGGAGACTGTGGCAGCATGCTCTATATAATGTGACAAAATCTAAGGTAAGATTATGAACTGTGGACAGACAAAGCTCAAGTATGTAACTATTTACAGAAAACTTTAAAATAATATCTAGTATCTGAATTAATAAGGCATTAATAGTGATGGCATGAAGGTTATTCCTATTTTCTAAACACACTTCTTGAAACAGCAGTAACATAAAAATAAGTGAAAATAATTTTAGGAAAAATTATCAATTAGGTTTCAGATATCTGAGAGGAATAAAAGCACTAAGAATTATGAGTAGTACTTTCTGGAGACAGACATTGAAGGTGCCTTAATCACACTATATATAAAAATTAACTACCTTTCAACATAAAATAAATGAGTTGTTTTTTAAATACCACAATAATTACATTCATACTTAGTTGTCACATCTGCCAAAATATTCCTTTATGTGTGAAAATATCTTCCTAAAATCCTTCAATGAAAAATGCCAATCCCCACCTAATTATAGAAAAGCTTCTACAACTCCCAATGTCTATAAGACTGGATCCAGATCACTTGTGGCACTTGACCTTCTGCAGTGTAGCAATTCACCTCAGCTTTGCTCATACCACTATTTGAACATCTTCCAAGCTAGTCAACTGCCTTCCTCTCAGGTTGAATGTGCCATGGAGTATGTGAATGAGTAATCTGAGCATCTTCATTTTTCCCATAATGATAAAGCACAATTTATTAGTAGCACTAGTCATTTAAGTATTTTGATTTCACTTTAATGGTGTGACTATTAACAGTACGTTATAAATAACATAAAAACTTACTTTCAGACCACCCAAATTTACTTATATGAGTTCACATCTTTTAGGTTATACTGATCCTGACTCGTTCAGATTGAAGATTTGTAGAAACCCATGAGCTAGAATCACCCTTTCCTCACCTAGCTTCATGGCAAGCAATTATATTATCAGTCAAAGGCCCAGGAACTCATGGGCTCAGCACATGTTGATCAGAAGTCTTAACTTACTGGGAAGGGTTTCTTTAATCTGGGAACTGTATGTTCTGTCTTGCTTCAAGACTATATATATACATATATATATTTACATTTATATATTTATATTACATTCAAGACTATATATTTTTTTATTTTTCTAGTAAGCATATGGGTTAATGACCCTTTGAAACTGGTGTGAATAGTGGTAGTTTTTATTTTCTCTTGTTTACTGTGAATTGAGTGACAGAAAGAGTTCCCTTGTTGCTCCAGAACACAATTCTGTAATTGATAATCAATTTCAAAGGGAAGAGAAGAGTTCTCCTCCCCTCTCCACTATTGTAAATATTAATCACATAACACTAAAGAGTGATCTGTGGCAACTGATCTACAACCTTCAGGTAATAGTATTTTCTACTGTGTCTCTGTGTGTGTGTTTTCTAGAAGTAATCAAGCTGCTACGCTTCTATTCTTTCATCTTGAATATTCACATAGCCACACTCTTAGTTGTCTCATGCAATTCTTAGCTATCCCTTAACATCTTGAATTCCTAATTGTTCTGAAATATATCCCACTTTCCTAAAGAATGACAACTTCATTCTCAGTTGCTAAGGCCAAAAACATTAGTGGTGTCCTGACTTGTTTTCTATCATACCTTCACATCCAGACAGACAGGATATCCTGTGGCCTTTACCGTCAAAATAGATTCACAATTTGCCCACTTCAGTCTGGGATATTTTTTGGCTCTCAATCAGGTCTATTTGCTTCCACCTGGCTCTCTTGTTGTATACTTTAAATCGAGCTATCAGAGTGACCCAGTCACTCAGTAGAACTTAAAAGAGATCATGTCAGGCCACATTCCCTGCAATGGCACCATTTCACTCAAAGCAATGTCCAAAGACTAAATATGACCTTCCTAATCTGACTTCTAGTTTCCTATCACACCACACTCTCTTACTTCTCTGTCCTTTAGTTACTCTACTTTGGCCGCATGGGCCTCCTGAATACCCACTGTACATGCCATGCAGTATTCCTCTAGGACATAAGCACTGATGGTTGCCTCTGCTTTGAATGTTCTCCCCTCAAATAAACCCATGACTTACATGGCTACCTAACAACATGCAAGTATAAAATATCGTTAATTATTGAACATAAAATACAAAATTAATGCCTTCTTTACCAACAGTATTTTAATAAAATGGCAGCCTTATTTCTTATTTCTTCAGCAATTTGAGTTACCTATATGTTGGAGCCTAACTAAAATAGGGCTTGTAATATGCAGCTTTAGTTGTAACACTGGGAAATCACAATTCTGAAACACTAACCTTTTAGGCATTTCCCATTACTCTCAATAAGATATTATTGCAGCCCTCTCTGGTATAAAGCATGGTAGGTGGCACAGTAGGTTTAGCAGCAAGAAGCTAAAGCCACTTTAGCATGAGTTCGATCCCCACCCTGAAGGTGATCCACACAGCGTGGCAGACCTCTCCTGACCCGCCCACTGCTCCCCTCAGCAGTGTACTTCATCAGTCGGCCTGTTCTGCTCCCCACTCACTGCACCTGTGCCTCTGGCCTGTACCCCAGTTCTGTATGCATAAACAAATAAGTCTTTAAAAAAGATTATTGCTACTTTTTAGTGCTCACAAAAAGGCAGGCCCTAAATTTAAAATGCATATTTGATTTAATCCCCATGTCAACTCTGAAATATTTTTCCAAAAATAGCAGATGATAAAACCCAACCCCCAAAATTAAGTAACATATTTAAAACCATTGTCATATAATGGCATGAAGCTCTGTAACTATGTAACTCAAAGTCTTAAACAGAACTCCCTCCTCACACATCAAAACTGGAAAAACATCACCATAAATTTATACAGATTTAACTGATATGCAATACTCTTGAAAGGACTTGAACTATTTTTGATGCCACAGTAGTGTAAAGATAGGAGAAAATGATTCCATGCTTTCAACACAATTGCTACCCTGTTTCCATTTAGCCATCAAGCAAACATGGAAAATTCCTGATATACATTACAACTTATAAAAACAAAGTGCCAAAGTTAATTAAAAGTACAATAAGGAAAAGAAAGAAACATGAAACATGTTTGAGAAGACCAGGAAGAGTTCATTTAAGGGTAAGGAATTCCAGAATGTTATAAAAATTCAAAACACAGACCAGTTTTTTGTTTTTTCTTGAAAGAAATGAGCTCTGATGAACTTGGAACATGTGATGCCAAATTCAAGCATATGGACTATCTAGTGGCAGATTCATGTTATGTTTCTGGTTACCAAGCAAACAAATGACCACTGCAGTTCAGTACATGAGGAGCTTCCTCTGTTGGTTCCTTTGTCTGGCATGTGAAGAGACAACAAGAAGCTTTAGAACCAAATGGGAGATACACGTGCGCAGCAATGCCATCTGTGCTGTTCTATTTCTGGGCAAGAGAAGGCACAAGCAACTTGAGAAGATACCAGTGCTACAGCTGTAAGTCGTTACCCTAAATTATGGTGTGTGTTAAGACCAAAGAATAGAAGTTGTCATCTGGTTCGAGTGCTGAGTCCCTTTCAGATGAGGGAACGGGTTTCTTCCTGGAAAACACAGTCAACCAACTTGTCCATACCAAACATTAACTATTCCACTTGTTTGAAGGCTTTCAGAAAGCATTAACTCAAGACATCTTTGTAATTTATACACATCTGCAGACCACAGTGTAATTGGGACATAACGGTAACAACGCAGCAATGGTCAAGGGGTTGATAGGAAGATGACTCCGGAGACATCTGCACAATTGTGCTGAGAGGAGCAGCAGGATGGGAGGGTCAGGAGAGGTCTGCCACACCATGTGGGTCACCTCCCTGGCCTGGGATCAAACTCATGCTACAAGTGGCTGCAGTAGCTTCGTACTGGTATGCTTTAACCCACTGTGTCACCAGGGAGGGCCCTCAACAAACATTTAAGAAGAACCTACTACAAACTATTAGACACCATGGCTACACCAATCAGTAGAGATAAAGCTCCTATTACATTTGGAGGCAGAAGGGAAACTCAAATGAATAAATTAGATGATTTTATCTAATTATAAGGGTTCTTAATGAATATAAGAAGAAAATGTTGAGATTAACTAGAGAGAGGAGGAATCTTTGCAATGCCTATGGTAGGGTTGGTTAGCACAGTCACTACTCCAAAGTCTGAATGATAAATTTATTACTGTTTATTACTGTTTATTTATTACTGTCCTGTTCTCATTACCTCTACTGCACCAAACTTGTTTTCTCCTGCCCCTTTGTGCTCACGCTTCACTGATCATAGTAATAACTGACTCCTCATCATTCAAATCTGCTGTGCCTCTCAGTACATAACCACTGTGGTCCATTACACAACTCAGTTCCATACCCTCTCTAGAGGACAAAGAATGAGAAGGTGTTACTTTTTAGAGTTAGATACTATAATGACAGAGATTAGAAGTATGTCAAAATATTTATTTCTAACTTTTAAAGGTGTCTATTATTGGGTCATATGTTCACATTTCATTAACCAAAGCAAGTCATATGTTCATGGGTAAGTTAAAGGAGGTATGTATGCCTGGCAGAAAAAGAGCCAGAGATATTGGTGAAAGGAAAAATGATTAGTACCGTCTAATTTAATTGGCTTATCATGGAATGCTTCCCTGAAGCAATGGTATTTAAACAGAGATTTGAATGATGAGGAGTCAGTTATTACTATGATCAGTGAAGCGTGAGCACAAAGGGGCAGGAGAAAACAAGTTTGGTGCAGTAGAGGTAATGAGAACAGGACAGTAAGGAAGAGGACAATTAAAGACTTGAAGATTTTAATATTGGGACCACAGAGGCAAGGGACCAAATGATAGTAGAAATTTAAAGATAATATCAGTCATCATATTTTGTATTGTTATGCAAGCCCATTTGTAATTTGAGATTATAACTAAATAGAAATAACTTTTTAAACTATCAGTACAAAAGAACATGTATATACATATGTATGAGTTGTTTTTATTTTAAACACTCCCTTTCCTACAGATTAACCAAAGAATGTACATTCTTCCAAGACATCTAATTTCTTTAACTAAATATTTATGCATGTATTCAAAGATTAAGTGAAATTCTATTTGTTACTAGGTTGCTCCTAAGATAGAATGCCTGTGTTTTAAATTACATCATTAAAATCCTTAATCACAAGAATAAAGTTTACAATGCATTGTGTGTCAAAGTCATTAATCTATATAATTTTTATTTCATTTGAAAGAATAAGACTTTTTTTTTGGAGAATATACATTATATCCTATTTTGTAGTTTCTAGTCATTAGAATATCCTAGAAAGCATTTTGTTATCTGAACACCTAAAGTATGCATTTTTTTAAAAATCAACTAACTGTGTCTCTGAGCAAAGTTCTCAGGAAATAATTACATTTATGTTTGAAGATTAAACTGTTAATATGTACACTTAAGTATTGCTTGAAAAAAAACAAAAAGACAAAATCATCCAAGTTCATGTTACTGATTTTCTAAAAGTCAATGGTGTACATTCACAAAAAGGAAATCTACATAAACATTAATTATGATGTGTATAAATATGCTTATTGACATGGAGAGATAATATAATCTATTATTCTTTAAGTGAAAGCTGTAAAATATCCTATAAAATAATCTCTTTTACAAAGTAAATGTATTATTAGTGTATGTACAATTAAAATTTTGAATTATAAGCAAAGGGTTATTTCTAAGTTGCTAAGATTTTATGTTTTACTTTTTATTGTGTGTCCCATTTCATTGTTAATTAACATTTATTTGCCTTATAATAAAAATGCTAATTTTTAAGAAAATTATATAGCACAGAGTACAATTGTGTAACATCTCTATGGATGTCTTAGTGAATCTGTTATAAATTTGTTACTCCAACCACACATATATATACATATACAAAATAATGTACTAATATTAGGAAAGCTTTGGGGGATTGTTTTTACATAGTTTAAATATTTACTGTAACTGTCTTAGAATATCTTCATGAAAGGAATGTTATTAAATAATTATTTAAATATTAACAGGCCTTACCTTTCTACTTCTCCATGCTTCTCCCTTAAAATCCTTTAAGCAATGCAGAATTTATTTCTCCAAAGACACACAACTATCTCCTTTTCACGATCCTACAGAATTTTAATTTTTAAAGTAACTTGAAAAGAAATTTCATTTCTCTCTCACCATTACAGAATCAATTCACTTAATAAAGCATACCAAAAATTCTGAAAATAAATCTGTCAAAATTTAAATTGCAGCTTAACATGTACTTACTGAGGTCTTCTATTAAGAGAGCTAGAAAATATACTTAACTCAGATTTCAGTAAGTTTATACTCTAATTTGCAAAAGTTATAGAAAAATAGAGGGTATCATTGTGCATCTGAATATTTTTTAAGTACCCTATATCTGTGCTATTTGGGAAGAAAACTCTGTTTTATCAGTCTTTGTGGGAGGCAAGATCATTTCTCTCCTGCTGCATTTATGGTGTACAGCAGAGTCACTGCATACCCATATGCCTAACAGTGAACATCTGAAGAGGATGGGGAAAGAGAGAGAGAAGAGAAGCAATGGGGTTGGGTGAGAGGGAGAAAAGAGATTGAGATTTGGAAGTCATGGATGGGAATAGTATAAAATGTTCAGGGACAACAGTGTCCAACCATGATGCTCAAACCCTAACCCAACTGTCCTATAAACTCTTGCTTGTGCTTCCTGCAATCTAACATTTCTTGTTTCTGATCTATGTATTTTAAGCCTTATTATCAAACTTATCCTGTTGATTCAACCAAAGATACTGCTGAATAAATATGTTAGAATTCGTAGTTTTTGCTTGTAATCAAAAATCTTGACTGATAAATTATTTTAATTATAGGGTGCATAATGTTGTAAGTGTAATAAATGTTAACATTTATGAAAACCTTAATATATATAGAATTTACTTCTTTATATACATTTTTCAGACACCACATTATTCAGCTGGCAATTGATGGAAACAGGATTTAATACTAACAGATTTGACTTCAAATCCAGACACTTCACTAGTACACTATATTAACACCCTTCTTTATGTAATGGGAGTGTCAATCTGAGAAGCAAGTCAAAGAGATCTTGAATTTGTATTATCAATAGCTGAGGAAAATTTTCCATTCATAGGGAGAGAAGTAACTTGGATAAGAACCATGAGCTATGGTGAGTCACAGAGGCAGTAAGCTTCAATTCAAAGAAAGACTGGCTTGGTACATAAAACAAGACCTTGAGAACTGTGAATATCACATTTTGAAACTCAACTCAATAGATGAAATGAATAGTATCTAAGCTATTAAAATGCTATAAATTAAATATGATTGAACTCAAAATAGCAAACAGATATTATTTTTAGGTGTTGTATTACCATGACTAGCAACCATGAGAGAAAACCTATGTGTATCGAACTATCTGTTTTGATTATCACCAGTGGTAGACATGGGACAGGTAAGTTTATAATCTTACCTGTTCATAAAATGAAGACAAATGAACTAATTAACATCATAGTCATGGGAATTCTGGAATCTAAAAGTCCCTTCACCTACTCAGCAACCTCTTCTTATGACAGTTACTTTAAAGGACTGTATCAATGCCTTTAACAAGTCATTAAAGCCTTGAGCTTTGCTTTAGTCACATTATTGTTAGTTGATTGTTACAAAGAATGCTTAGCTTGTGGTCATTATTATCAATATTTATTGAAGTTTTCCTCTGGACTTACAAGGGTATAATGATGTACTCTCCCAGAAACAAAGGAAACAGAAGATTCATTTTATTTTTTCCTCTCCTCTCACACTCAGCTCTATCTAGATTCCATTTCTCTCTCACCATTACAGCTGAGGTCTTCTATTACTACCAAATTAATATCCACTTTAGTAAAGACCTAGGGAGAAAGAGACTCTAAAATGGAGACTAGCAGCAGCCTAGAGTTTTATCTTTTTTCCAGAGACACTACAGACTAGGATCAGCAAGGAAGCAACAGCACAAGAAAGAGAATTAAGAGTGTGATGATTGCCATCTCCACAAGGATGTGAGACAGAGACCAGTAGAAAAGTGAAAAAAACTGAGAAATGGTCCTGCCAGGAACTATGTTGGGGCCCTGAGAGAAGTGCGTACCTATCCTCATCCCAAAATGCAAGCTTTTGCCTCAACTGCAAACCCATTAGAGACAAACTATAGACAAGCAAGTGCTGCCTCTAGGAAAGAATACTCACTACAGGGTAGGCATAGAGCCAATACACCTGGGAGTGCTCAGGGGTAGATTAAGGATCCTGAGAAATACTATCCCCTCCCCCATCTGGGCTTGGCAGGCAAGTGGACAGCCTAATTACTATTCTATCTGCAAGTTCCCATGTTACCTACCTGCAGCTCAGGTCCACAGTTGCCTAGTTGTTCCATGCCTAAGCCTCAGGGGAAAGGTACTGTCAGCAAAACCTATTCAGATCAAACTTGCAGCTTATTGATCAGCTGCAGTATGAGGCCTCGGAGCACAACCATGTTGGCCTTGATGCACCTTGATCATATGGTGATTGCAGAGCCACCCTTGCCTAGAGTAGGTATAGTACTGAGACAGGTTTATACCATTGACAATCTAGTCCAAGAAGCTCTCCACTCCCCCTATCTTAGCTTTGACAATACAGACAAGTTTTTGGTCTTGGACCACCACGCTGTTATGGCTGTTGAATTCCAGTCGTTCTGATTGGTGCTGAGGTTCAGCCAATTCAACAGCAGAAAACACATCATACAGGACCATAACCCTAGGCCAGTATTCAGCAAAATGTCACTCTAAAATAAGACATTCATAGCAGAGGTAGGAAGGAAAGTAGTCCAGACTAATCCACAGAAAATATCACAGAGCATCAAACAGAATGCACACAACTCAGGAGAAAATCTCTAGTGTAACCAAACTATCAGAACTCGTCAGGGCAACAGTCTTAATGATGATTCCTGAAATTAGAGGAGCAATCTATGAACAAAATAAGAAAAACTAAGTGTGAAAATGCTCCAAACAGAAGTCAGAGATTAAGAACTAAAACAACAGATGAGGGTTTCAACAATAAACTCAATGATGCATTATTCATCAAAGAGATGAAAGACAGGGTAGTAAAAAGCATCAACATGATTAAGAAAAAGAAAAAAAAATTTTTATTGAGGACAACCAGAGAACTATTGAACAGAACTATAAAAAAAAATTTTTATTGAGGACAACCAGAGAACTATTGAATTCCACATTGATATTACATAAGGAAAAAAAAGAGTCAAGAAGGTAGAGATCATGTTTAAAGACACAATAGCCAAGAACTTACCCCAAAGTAAGGGAGGAAAAACTTATATCAAGATCTAGGAAGCTCAAAAGTTCCAAATAAAATAAACCCAAACATGAACAAAATGAATTATAGCTAAAATGGCAAAAAAAAATTAAAGAGAATCCTTAAAGCAGTAAGAAAAAAAAAAAGCAGCTTTATATGAGGAAATTCAAATAATGCTATCAGTGAAGACCTGCTGAGAAATTCACTGAAGGGAATTGTGGAAAATTTTCAACGTGTGGAAAAGAAAAGATCTCCAAAACAAGAATCCTCCCTCCAGCTAAGCTAATACTCAGAAGTGAAGAGACAATAAGAACTACAGAAGACAACTTACAATTGAAGGACTTCATCTCCTTGAAATGAGCAACAAGTGTCCAAAATCAGAAAATAAGGTAGAGGAAGAGTAAAAGTGAGAACTGGCGAAGAAATGCAAGATCAATATGCTTTCAAACTCAGATAGGTTATTAAGTACAGAACCCTCTACCTAAATCAGAGAGCAAAATCAGAATCAGTGGGAGGGAACTGTGAACCAAGGAGAACGGAGTCCAGTGATTGAGGATCTGAATTGCTTTTGTGGTGGCCATATACAGGAACGTGTGTTTGCAGAGATGTGAACCTACAAGCCCAAAACATAAACAGTGGTATAAATCAAATTACCTTTAAAAAAAGGAAAAACTATATTCAGTGGGGGAAAAAATGTCGCTCATGTGAGTGGTAAAAGCACAACCACTGTATGTTACTTTGCTGGACCATATTCCATGGATTCCGAGCCTACTAGACAAACCAACAGCACAGAAAACCACTCAGACTTTTAAAAAAAAATCCAACACTATGTTCATAAATGTATGGAATTTCTCTAAAGAAGCTAACAGATGCTCTGGATACTTAGCCCAGTATACTTAGCCCACTATAGATCACCATAGCATGCTCACAAATAGTGACAGAGTAGGGAGCCCAGGCAGGCAGCCATCTGGAGTATGTTTAATCATCTTCCAGGAAAATTTCCGCACCAAACGTGCTTAAATTCTCAAATGCTGAACAGGAAAAGGCAGTAATTTAAATAAATGGAGTGTGCTACATAGCATCTGAGGTACAGTAAAGGTGCAAAGGCTCCAGAAAGATACAGACATGTGCAACTCCACCCCCTTGTTGTCATGCCTCAAGGCCATCCTAGCCTTATTTGAGCTCCAGTTTTTCAAAAGAAGTCAGAAATCCAGATTTTTATGTAAAATATTTTTACTATTAAACATTGTAGGGGATGACTAGGGGTGGGTAATCACATGTACATGCTTTTCCCAAACTTTTTTGACCCTCTTTTGCTGTTTTACAAGTGTTTAGTTACTTCCAGAACAAGTTATAATGCTATTAGCCGAAAAATACATTTTCTTCTAAAAAATAAGTTTAAGCAGCATTGTTAATTTTGTGTTTTAATGTGTTCTCATATTCTCAGCACAAGTATGGAAGAAAGCCCGTCTCAAAATAAATGAGACCATGTCTTAGTTTTGACTATGTCACCCTCACAGGACTAGTGTTTCTCAGCTGCAGTGTTTAGATAAAGGAGCAAAGTGAGTAGAGCACCATACACACTTACTACATGTGTGATTGCAACAAATTTGGGGGAAAGACAAAGGAAGGCCTGGAGGGAAATAGGGAAAGGCATAAAAAAGGGATAACAAATGATCGGGAATAAAGGAAGACCTCTCACAATATAATCCATCTTCTGACTTCCCCAAAATTCATTCACAGAATAATCTGCAGCATGAAGCCAGTTATGGTCAAGCTCTTCCTCAGATGGAGCTAAACTCTGCATCCCCAGAATTCCCATCACATGTGTCCCACACTGTGCTCTCCAGAACCAGAAATTTTATTTACGTGTATATTCATTTTAAGCAAGCACTTTCTGACTAGTACAAGGATCTCTTTACTAGTATGTATGATTTTTTAAGTGGTGATAATTTTTATACACCTTACCAACAGAAACCATAAGGTGGGTATAAACTAGGCCCAAAGGTTGAAAATGGGTCATAAGAAAACTCCCACCTCCCCAAAACTTATTACAAGTTTAAGAGTTAGATTACAAAAAAAAAAAAAAGTAATAAATAACAATGTCACTGTAAGCAATGGTCCGAAAGGAAAGTAAACAAAATATTTTGGTTAAGGGGTTCATAGCACTGAAATTCTTCACTGAGACAGCAGGTCAATGTTTAGATCTTAATCATCACTCTCCAAACCTCTTATGACTACAAAAAAATCAGGTCAGAGATTTCCATCATGTACACACTGTTTGGTATGCACTCAAATAGTCAGTGTGGAATGAAGGGAAGTGGGTTTGGAAAAAACTATTCCAGGAGTAGATATGAATGCTACAATCAGGTATTTTTTTTAACAAGAAAGGCAGACATTGTAAAACCATGCTTTATGTACAATATAGCTGAATAAACTGTAGTGAATGAGCAACACACAATGATACCCACAGGTATTCATTGCTCTGTCATGGTAAGATATTAAAACAGAATTACTGCAAGAGTCAATAAAGCAGCAAGACCATTAAGTTAAAAGTTAATTTGAAAGTAATCATACACTAGATAATGCCAGTGGACCAAATAAATCATAATAAATTAGGTTTTGAAATGTTTACCTGTGCTCCTTAGAATTTATTTTTTAGAGATTTGCTGATATATGCATTCCTTTTTGTAAGTACTCCCACTGTATATGCAGTTTTCATTTTTAAACACACTTTTAGAGAGGTGACTAGATTGCAAAGAACACTTAAAAAAATAGCAAAAAAAAATTAGAAAAATCCAGCCACAAAAAAATAATGATCGATAGTTTCTTATTTCAAATCATCACAAGAAATTAGTGTCTGGCTGTTAATTCAAGGCTTATGAAGAACCAAAATCCTGTTTCTTCTCATTTCAAAGCCCTAGAAAAACAAAGCTAAGGACAAATTGAAATGAAGTTATCTGTCTGGGAGTCATTTGTGTTTTAGAAAAGAACTACAAAATCTGAATGTGAAAAATAACACAACAGAAGCTACACTGTAGAAGTTAATGTATCTTTGAGGTTGTAGAGGATCATAGGATAAGGCTTTCCTCTTTTTTGCAGCTGACCTACTTTTTTTCTTACCAATCTATACTTCTGACAACCACACATTTGTATGCAAAAAAGACAATGTGTGTAATAATATTACACATTAGACAGTCATGTGGTTAAAACTTTCCCTCCTATAGACACACTTAACAGAAAGAACTGAGCATATTAAATAGAATCCTTCTTCCCCCTGAATTTCATAAACAATTATCAAATACAAGTGAATAATCCTAAAATGTGATTTTTGTTTGAAAATATAAAACTTAAAAGTCAATGTACCTCATACATTTAGTAATATTTTTAAAGTCTACATTTTAAATAAAATCCATGATTTTAAAAAAGGATGGATCTTCATGCTAAACTTTATTATACAAATTATTTTATAATGTAATTGTTCACAATCTCAAATTAACCTACTTTGAGAAATCCTTAAAAATTTCAGATTGACACAATCTTACAAAACATATTGTAGGCTGTTTTGTTGTCACTTTGCTGGGTTAATTAGACAAGAAAGGACTGATTTCAACTTCCTCCCCATTGAAAAGTCAATTGGACATCACCTTATTTTGCTTTAGTCTATGCAGATACCTGTTTCTAAGTGTTCAGCACCAATGTGTGTGCTGGTGGTGTCTCTCCAGCCAGTGTTCACCATGAAGGTGCCATCATTGACAACATATTTTAGTTTATGACATTTAATCTATTTTCTGTGCCAAAAAAAAAAAATTAAAACAGAGCCAATGTCTCATTCCAGGAAGAGGAAAGGATGTCTAGAGTTTCTATGGCAATAAGTTGATGGAACTAAATTAGGCAGGAAACCTCTTCAGAATGCAAAATAGCCTTGCAAAACAGTGGTTTGAAATACTCAGGAAGTGTGTCACAGCAAAAGCAAAGAAATGTAGATATGAATACCTCCATAATGTAAACTCTCTAACCTTAAAATAAACAATTAAAAACTCGCCTTTGTCCTATAAAAATAAACTCCCAAACAACTGTCATAGCTAATCAAATCCTTTGTTTCAACTGACTGTAGCTTTTTTCTTTTTCAGTCTTATCTCTGTGATCAACATCATGTAAGAATATAAATCCAATTGTTCATGGAGCAAGGAAAAATCATTTATGGTATTGCAGTTAAATTTAGTTTGTATGTACATTAATAATGAAAATGTGCAAACATTTCTTCATCAGTGAGCTCAGAAAAAAATTATTTTAATGAAATAGAAGAAAAGAATTGGATATTTTTAGAGAAAAAAATATACTTTTTAAAAGACAATTTTTTTTAAGATTTATTTATTTATTCATATAGAACTGGGGTACAGGCCAGAGATGCAGAGGGTGAGAGGATTCACCAGAGACAGAGCATGGGGACAGAACAGGCAGATCTATGAAGTACACCGCTGAGCAAGCAGCGGTGTCAGGAGAGGTCTGCCACCCCATGTGGATCTCCTCCGGGGCAGGCGGGAATCGAACTCATGTGGAAGTGGCTTAAGCTTCTTAGTGCAGTGTTTTAACCCGCTGCGCCACCAAGGAGGGCCTCAATAGACAATTTTAACTTAGATTACTAGTGCTTTTAAAAATTACTCTACTTCCTGGAGTGGAGGTAAAAGGTATGAGTTGTGAAATTCCAGGAAAAAAACAAAAGTTACAATAACAGGGATTCTTCACTTGTGGTCAAATGACAAAGTTAATAGGTGCTGGGAAGCATGGTATCAACCTATAAGACTATTTCCAGAATGCCTTTAGAACATCTTAAATGCTTCTTTTCACTCTAAGTAGAGGAATGTTGGAACAAACAGTAGATTTAAAATTTTTTATTGTCAACCATTCCTGAAAATCCATCTAATTTCTAAGTTAAATTGCATGTGTTTTTACATAACATGTATTAAAAATACAGGGCTTATTGTACCAACAAACACATAAATTCAGGGAAATACATCATAAAAAAGGAAGCTTTATAAATTTTTGCCTCAATAAATCTACTGTTAATTTCAACATGCATAATCTCAAAACTTAAAAGGTGTAATTTGACTTTAGAAGAGTATTTTCTCATCAGCTTCCTGGTGTAACTTTCCTAGCATCACTAAGTTTTTCCTCAAATTTTATGAACCCAAAACAACTTTGTACAAACACGACCTCAGTATACGATGTCATCGCAATACAAACTCATGTGCACCTACACTCACACATATCTCATTCATGCCCACAGCTTAAAGCCAGCACCAGCTGCCATGGACACCCTAGCTGAAGCTGTTATAGGAACTGATAGCCAGTTTCTGATAACAACCATCTTTCCCAGTCACTTTCCCAATTCCATTGTACTCTCCAAATCACTAATTCCACAAGTGAGAAAACATTATAAATTCACTTAAAAGCAATCTCTTAAAAATCTAATTTAAGAAAGTTTTTCTGTATGGCAGGTAGAAAGAAAAACATGGCTTTCTGAGTTTGTGTTAGTAGTCTAAGACAAGAATTTGAGGTCAAGTGGTTAATTTGGGAAATGATCCAGGAACAGGCAAGTTACAGAGAGAGGGAAGCCAGTGTAGTATGAATAGAATACCTAGAAGGGAATCTGGTTTAGTCCCATAAGGTCCTCTAAGAAGCTGTGTAAAACACTCTAGAATTTTCTCAGCAATGGCAAGAAAAGTAGAATAATTTACCCAATAGTTCCAATCCTCTATCCATTGTGGGTCACTTGTGAAGAATTAATTCCTTCATAGGCCGAGCAAGTCTCTTGGATCTACCACAGTCTATGGTCAGAAAATGCTCTCAGGCATTCCAGGAGATACTCAAGATCCATCATTTATTCTAAACATTTGACTCAGGCCCATAAATGTTAGTAATACAAGTGTTTCTGGTGTAAAGGAACTAATGTTCCTTTACAAAATCTCACAAAACAGACTAAGCCTTACCCTACTAGCACTTCATCAAGAGTACCACTTTTTAAATTTTTTTTTTTTTTAAGATTTATTTCTGCATACAGACCTGGGTTACATGCCAGAGGTGCAGGGACAGTGAGAGGCTCCATCAGGGACAGAACGGGGAATAGAAAAAGCAGATCAACGAAGCACACTGCTGTGGGGAGCAGCGGACGGGCCAGGAAAGGTCTGCCACCCCATGTGGATAACCTCTCCGCTAGGGATCAAACTCATGCTGAAGAGGCTTTAGCTTCTCAGTGCTGTGCTTTAACTGGCTGCACCTCTAGGGAGGCCTAAAAGTGCCACTTTTTGCCTAGTTTTGGGGACAATCACACTTTGTCTCAAATAATGAACACAGATCCAACTGTCTGAAACTGTCTTAAAAGATTTCTTTAATTTAGCCATTTATAAAGGCAACAGATTTTAATTATACATTCTACATTTATACATTAATTTTTCCTGTATTTTAACTTAGACATAAATGTACATACAAAAATTTTAAATGAGATGGTAGTCACTGTATTATCCTTACCTTTCTTCTCTTGAAGTAAATTAATGAAACTGATTTCACCAGGGAAGTCTTACTCTATTCAGTTCCATTGTTTGATTCTTTCTTTCTTTCTAACTGTCTTCATCTGAACTGCTACATTCCATAGTGTTTACGTTCCTTCATGAACACATACCGGAATCACACTTCCTTGATGCCAGACTCTTAGCAACTTGAAAAAAAACCTAGCTGTTACCGCTGAAGAAATAATAGGATCTTGCTCAATACTAAATCCCTATTCCTAATGAGACTGCTTTAAACACATTTTTTTCCAAAATAATGGCTGCCTATTTACCTTTAGAATGGCAGTTCTTTATTCACAGGCTTGGTAACTCCCATTTCTATCTTTCTGAAATTCCCTGAAAGATATCAGTGAGATTTACTTCCCATTTTGGATTTTACTGAGGAAAGGGAATTTTCTAACATTTTACTCAACAGGGATAATTCCTGTGATTTACTAATCTATAACCAATCTAACAGTGACTTTGTAGTTAGAAACCTGTGATTTCACTGCTGGCCATCTTCATATTCACTTATAGGTAGGTAAGGCTAGCATTAAAGAAAAAAAGCTAAGCAAAACATCTTCCTGAAAAATACTAGAACATAGTATCTAAGAGTAGAACATGTGAACAGCAGTATACAAGCTGGAACAAATCTGTGACTTAATACTGATCAGCCCAGGTGAAAGAAGTAACATCTAACCTAAACACCTGGCCTCATCTAACAAGTGAAGAAATGTCACCCTGGTGACAAGAGTGTGGTAGCTCTAAGTAAGACAATCTAGACAAAGTGAAACACACTGCTTCACATTACAGGCTATCAGCAAAATTTAATTCCCTTTCCCTTCTTCCAAAGTTTTGGTTGACTAAAATATGAGCTGAGGGGATAGAAGATAAACGTCAGTGGCACAGAAATGGAACTGAAACCTTTTCATGTTGTGGAGAATCACTGAAAATTTATTCTCCTGCCACACTGCTTGAAGAGCAATGTAATTTCCCTCTTCTGAATACCATTAAGTAGTGCATCCTCTCATTTCCAAGTAAATGAATCTTAAATCTCACTTTAAAAAGTAATAAGGTATGTTACTGACACAAGTCATAAATCTAATAAAACTTTAAAGGATAGGCTTAAGATGACTAGAAGGGAAATTTTTTAAATAATAGATTGTTCTGAAATAAAGTGACTGACCATACATTGCAGTTACAAAATTTAGGATAAGGAAAAAATTTAACTTTGTTTTCTTATTATAACAGGATTTCTTTCTTTCCATGTTTCCTCTGGCAGATATACATGTAAGGTGAGAGACCTAGAATACTATATGCTTGGAAAAGTAAATGCTGTAAGATAAAAGATACCTCATTTTTCTTTTGAGTATTACACTCCAGGACTTGACTGACCAAATACTTTTGAACATGAACAACTCAACACATACTACTAGCCATGACAAAATAAGCTAGAATCACTCTGTTATTTTTCTTTTAGGAGAAAAATTAATAGAAAAGAAATCATTAACAGATTTTACAAAGTAGTGGTGGGAAAAGAATAAGTGAGAATAAATTCTTCTCAGGCAGGCAAATTCACCAGGTTGTGGAGAAGTTAAGTAACTTGACTACATAAAGCTAGCAAGAGACAAAAACCTAAGCTTTATCAAGGTCTGTCTGGTTTGAAGAAACTGTAGTTTATTTTCAGAGAGTATAAAACACAAGGCACTATGCGTAATTTATATCCTCTAGACCCTTGTGATAAGTCTGTATGATAGATATTATACCCCTTCAGAATTAAGAGAGATTGTGACCAGTCGTTATCACCTAGGTAGTCACATAGCAGGCCAAAATAAAATTAAAACATATTGGTTGTAAACTCCCTTATGTTCATGTACTGTAATATATTGTTGCCCACTTACATTCCAGAATTATTAGCAGATCAATAAATACTATACAACAAATACAACAATAAATATTAAAGCTTTAATATCTGCATTGATTGTGTTGCTGTTTCTAAAACTTATTCAGTCCCTCGTTGTAGCAGGAATAATCAATGGATAATTTCTTACTAAATGATAAAAGTTCTCTCTTCATGCCAAAATAATATGAAATAATGAAGAAAGCAACAATAGTGATTTAGTTTGATGGCTACTAATGGATAATGACTATGATACCTTCCAGTCAAATAAAATAATCAGTAGCATATTCCACATGTAGAAAGCTTATAGAAAAGGACTGGTCTAACTGAACTCATAGGCAGAGAAACAGATGTGCACAAAATTAATAGAATAATAGTAAAGAATTTCAATTTTAAGCTTTAATCTTCATTACTCAGCTCAGTGTCCTACCACAGACAGGCAGTTGTTTTTTCTGTTTTTTAAGTATTACTTACAAAGACAAAAACAAGTGGATTCATAACACAAAATTTCTCACTATTAAATGATATGTAATGCTCTCTAGTGACCTAGTTATTTTTAGAGTAATCATCCAATTCTTCAGGTGACTTTAAATCCTGCACCTAGAACATAAGGATTTGTATATCCTAAGAAAATTAAAATCTTCTAGAAATAGCTTAATTATAATTCTACTGCTAATGTTAAAAGTAGAACATACATAGAAACTGAATAACTATATCATATATTATTTCCATTTCTAGGATTTTGTGGCATCTCCAGACAATTTTCTGTGGGGGCTATATAATGTACATTCCAAAGAATACAAACCCACTAATTTGAAAAGATATATACACACCTATGTTCACTGCAGCATACTCACAATCAAGTTATAAAACAACCTAAAATATGCATCAATGAATAAATGGATAAAGACATCTCACACATACACACATGAATACTATTTAGCTATTAAAAAGATGAAATTTAGGCCCTTCCTAGTGGTGCAATGGGTTAAAGCACAGCACTGAGAATCTAAAGCCGCTTCCGCACTGAGTTCAATTCCCGCCTGCCCCGGAGGTGACCACATGGTATGGTAGACCTCTCCTGACCCGCCCTCTGCTCCCTTCAGCAGTGTACTTCGTCGATCTGCCTGTTCTGTTCCCCACTCTGTCTCTGGTGAAGCCTCTCACTGCCCCCTGGGCCTCTGGCCTGTACCCCAGTTCTGTATGCACAAATAAATATTGAAAAAAAAAGATGAAATTTTGCTATTTGCTATTTTTCAACAACATACATGAAACTTGAGGGGGAATATGCTAACTGAAAAATAAGCAAATCAAATTCATAAGTACAGAAAATGATGGCTACAACATGTGAAGAGGTTGAGGAGATGGTGAAATAGGCAAAAGGGGTCAATTACAGAGTGACAGACGGAAACTAGCCTCTTGGTGATGATCATGATGCAATACATACAGATGTGGAATTGTGATACTGTACACCTGGAGCATGATAAAAAATTACAAAATGTTATTAGCAGTAGCACATTTATTTATATAGTCAGTGCTGGAATAAGTCTGAAGTTTGGTTGTTAAAGTATTCCATATACCTAGGACTCCATTATTATATATGTAAATACAGTGATTTTTATATATGTAATTTTATTAATAAGTTTATATTAATATATCTTAAGTTAAACTGTTTTTTCTATATGTAATTCTCTTTTCTCAAAACCTCATTAACTGAATTAAATCATCTCATAATATCATTAATATATTTTAAATATTATATTTTAATATGAATTTTAGAATGAGAAGAAATTGTTTTATGATATGGATTAGCATTCTTCCTATTAATCTAAGTGGTAACTTCATCAAGTTAAAAAGGGTTTTGAGTTCACTCCTTATTATGATAAACAGACTCAAATTTATATAGTTTACTTAATTCCTAGAAGACCCAAAACAAAATAAACCAATGTTTAGCAATATAGTCGAGTGCTTTTGGTTTCATAGTCATGTCCACAAACTAAGTTAATTATCTTATTTACCAAAATTAAACCAGAATTAACTTAGTACATAAAGAATCAATAGCTACCTTCTTGGTCAATAGCTACCCTCTTGGTAACTATAAGTTCCTCATGTTTTCTATAGCATTTTAGAGTTTCAAAAGTATTTTGTTGTATATTATGTTTTAAAAATCACTTCAAGGCAAATCAGTGAGGTAAGATTATCTCTATTATAGATGAAGAAATTGAAGTCCACACAATATACATGTCTTCCTCAACTCACAGGTAAAAAAATGAATTTTCACTTTGATCTAACTACTCTTCCTTAACCCTCTTTTTTCTTCTAATAATATTTATTAGAAAGAACTCCCAGACAAGTTGGAGTAGGTGAATAGAGCGAATAGACTAGTTGCAGCCTCTAATTGGGTTTATCACCACGTTAGAAAACAGGAAAACCACAAGAGTCTGTTGTGTACAGTTTGCAGCTCATTATATCCTAATAATGTTAAAATAATTGACATGATTAAAAAATGTAAAAATTGTGCCCCAAAATTACGTAATGCAACCATATTAAAGGGAAAAAAAAATAAAGCTCAATCCCAATCAGAATTTCACAAAAGATAGTGTTGAAAGGCAAATAGATTCCTACACCAGGCATCAGGACACAGTGCGACAAAGTTATGTAGACTGTAAAAATGTGTTAATTAAGGGTGCATTGTAACATTCACATCAGCATTGTATATCAAATTAATGGTTGACTATCAAGGTGCAGCATGGAGTAAAACTACTTTTCAGGTAACTTTTTAAACAGGTTTAAACAAATAATTTATTCAACTTCTCTAAGAATTTAAATTTGCTCTTATAAAATTGGGATAACAAGGAAACTTAATCTGTAAAAATTAAGTTCATATCTTCATGCATCTAATATTTTATGTAAAGTTGGTATCTAGGCACAACCTTGAATATATAAGCTCTCTATAAATTCTGAATGGTCGAAATGGTGTTTTTAGAATATAAGGCATAATAGAAATAATAGCAATAGTTATGAAAGCTTAGTCCCTGAGGGAACTAAATATTGTATTTGCGTCATCTTTATTTCACCTGTCAGAACTTGAATCCACAGCACCTAAAATTCTACAACTCTGGTGGAAATAAGAAGCAACTATTTGGCTACTTTATTTAAACTTCACCACCATCCCAGAATCTTTAGACTTTTCAGCCAATCTCTCAGAAAATGGTGTAAAGGATGAAATTTTAGTTACTCAATTATTTACCACAGCAGAGTATTATGCAATATGACAAAAAGTCAAAAAAAAATTGAGTGCTACTTATCCCCTTGAAAAATAAATTTCAAGTCTCTCTTACCAGAGTCTGCAAAATAATTTCAAAAGAGGTAAAAAATAAAGAAAAGCTGGAAAAAATGTAGTTAATGATATAACTGATCTTATAGTGGGAAACGCACTTCCAAGTCATATATATTTACAGATAGGACAATGTACCTCTCTCTATATATGTGTGTTTATGTGTATCTACTTACAAATATACATAGAGCTCTCCAATGAACTTAACGTTTAATCAATGAAATAAAAACTAACAGTACCACTTATTTTTTCTTATAAAATGAATAAAACAAATATTAAGTAACCTATCAATATTGTTAAGTAAATTCACATATTGCAAGTGAAAAATACATTATATATTACCTTTCTGGTGATACTCTGGCACTTAAAACCCTATAATAACTATACTTGATTTTAAATTTCCCTTTTGAAGAACTTACCATAAAGAAATTATGGGAGATATGTGAGAAATTTAATTAAAAAGTTTGTGATAGCATGACTTACGATATCAAAAGATTTCAAAACATTAATATCCAAAATTATGGGGTTGATTAAATGAGTAATAGAGCATAGTAGAAAAGTCATTAAAAATCCTAATATAGAAGTTATTTACCTGATAAATATTTATAATATAGTATTGCACAAATACTAAATAAAATGTCAAAGTTACTTACCTTTGAGCAACAGTATTACAGGTTTTTTATAGTATCAAAATGTATATAATATTTTATACATTATAAGCATACTTAATATATGCAACATATTTCTATAAAATATTTATATATATATATATAAAATCTTTTTAAAAATTTAAAATGTTTTTTCTCAAACTACCTTAAAAAAAGAATGGCTTTAAAGAAGAGCATGAAGTATAGAATGGACATCAGATGAAGTTCAGTGAGAAAATGGGAAGAGTTAGGTCTGTCCTAATGAAAGATGTTTACTTTCAATTAAGTGTTTCTCTAATAACCAGGGTTCTAACCAATGAACTTGCGATCTTCAAGGCTATTTGATTGAGACTCAGCAGTTGCCACACTCTAAGTTTCTTTCAGTTCTGGTCATTCCACTAAAAATGAGAGGAACAGGAAGTAACTAACACAATCACTTGGCCCTTGGGTAATCATGTCAGCTTGAAGCCAAGAAGAGACATGAGAGAAGTTTTCTGATTTTTCTTTAGAAAGAGACTTAATTTCAGCAGCCTTCTATCTAATGTCTTTTTTTTTTTTTACGCACACTCCACATCTCTCTATATCCTCATTGGGGTACAAGGAAATGTGCAGCCCCTACCCTAAAATGTAAATAAATTGCCAATAATGCAAAATAACAGATACAGGTTTCCACAAAAGCAATTTGAAGCTGTTCCTAAGGCCAACTTCTCAAAAATATAATTCACCTAATTTTATAGGAGGAAATGTAAAGACAAAGGAGAATAAGAGATGGACAAGTTGGACAAAAGAGTTTGGAACAAATGCCTTCGATTCCAGATGTTCAGGGAGGACACTGGCTCTCTAAGCATCTACTATCATGTGAGCAATGTGCACTTACTGAGGAAAAGTCACAGAAAGCCTCGTTTGCCTGTAGCATGGTCCCCACCATGTGCAGGGATATTAACTGAGGAGCAAGGGCTAGCTCTCCTCTTCTGTTTCGTGAAAAAAAAGGTGTTTTCTACAGGAGATCAGCTCTAGCTGAAGATTAGGACCCCCAAGTCAGAGTTGTTTCTGTAAATATATATTCCATATAAGCCCCCAAATGTGGTCGTGGCATTCTCCCAAATGCTGCCATGAACAAGATCCTGTAGTACACTGAAGAGAAAATGACTTTATACTTTAGCTGATTAAGATTTTTCCCTCAATCATATTTCAGCCATACTTCCTTTTGGAGACATGGAAGGCTTCAGGATAATACTGTATTTACAATATAAATCTAATTTTCCTTATTAGCTATTCTGTTTTTCTTGACAAATTAACATTTGATAGACTTGATAATTCTATTTAGAGACTTTGTTATGGGAAAAACAACCTTTACAAATGACTAAATTCCCTAAGCTTACCTCAGACATAATTATCTGATATAAGGTACAGATTACTTTGGTTTTTTTGGTAAATGGGATTAGGTTTGTAGAATTTTCTCTCTCTTATAATGGGAGAACAGTTAACTGGACAGCACTTTTGAAATACAGAGTGCCCAGGAAATAGTCGTCCTAACTAACTGAAAAGTTCCTTTTGGCTTTTCTTTGCTGACCTTACTTAGCTCTACAGGAAAGATGTATGCTGATATAGAAAAATTACACTGTTTTTATTATCTCAGACTACATCTCTAAGCAGGGTTAAACAGAAAGAATTCTAATGCCACTTCCTGTCTCCCTAGGTTAGCTCTAATACTTCAGCAATGACCACAAGATAGATGGTGTAGATTATGAAGCACTAGCTGGTTTAGACCAGTGGATCATGTTTCAGTTTGAAACAGCAAAATGCCTCTAATCCAATTACGAAAGTTCAGCTCCCCAGGTCACTGAAGGAAAACGTCTCACAGGAGATATTTAGATATGACAGAATTAAAGCTCAAGTCCCTCCGTTTTGATATTTTGTGGACCTCTAATCAGGAAAAGAATTAGACATCAGCAGAAATCCACATATTTTAATTGTCTGAATGGCTATGACTGGTGGTACTGGACATCTGTCACTGGGGGCTGCTCAACTTCTTTTAAACACCCTTCGTTATGTTACAATAATTTTCTAAATTATGAGAACAGCTTTTCTATGTGATAATCATTATGAGAACAGCTTTTCTATGTGATAATCAAAAACTCTCCTTTGTGGGACAAAAATCTGCTGCCCTTTACTCTTTCAACTGCTTCCTTCCTTCTGTAGTGATATCCACTTCTGGACTATGTCACCACCTTGAGATTAAGCTCTGTCCCCCATGGTCAGCATCCCTCAAATGGTAAAACTGTCTACTCTGAGTTGAACCTCCATTATTCAGATGAAGTGTCACAAAACCAGGCATAGAATCAAAACTAAATCATCATCAGTTGGCTAAATGACAATTCTGAAGCATGATTGGACTAGCATGCTGTGAGATTACCTTAGTCAATATTGCATTGATGTGGGAGGAAGCTCCCTTGATAAACTTCTACATTTTCCCTTTTAAAGAAATCATCTCTTCATTTCATAGCCTCTGTAGACCACCTCCAATGGACACTTAGGTTGAGCGACTTTAGCAGGAGCCAAAACAGAAATGCATCATAGCACCTTGTTCTGCCTCCATTTTCCTCACTCTTACACTCCGAGATTTGTATCTCTCAAATAAAACAGCACTATGTAAGTCCTCTTCTCTCTGCGCCAAAAGACTTTTTTCCAGACTCCTTTGCAATTTAGAAGAGGTGTAAGATCAGGTTTCACTAGTAGACACATCTGAGATTTGGATGCAGGCAGAAGCTATATAAGTAAATGGCCATTAGTTAGGACAACCTTTAGTTTGTGCTACATGAAGGTAGTATCAAGGATCATCTAGAATCCAAATCCAAAAATTCATGAACAGCCACTATTAATCTGGGATAGTACTAACTGATGCTTTTGCTAGAACAGCCCTGTTACACTGTGGGTATGACCCTATCTATGTCATTAGTCTTTATAACCAATAATCTTAACTCTATAAATTTTATAATCTAAAATTCTAAAATTTTCCTGCTAGTGTATTTTATTGTTGACAGTTAGGCATCCTGATCAATAGAAGACTGGCCCACTGAATTTTCTCTTTTCTTTACTATGCCTTTATACATTCCCCTGTTGCCCAAAGACAAATGTTGTACCTTTTACTACAGCAATAATCTTGTAACAATGAGATAATCGACAAAAACTTTAAAGATCGCTGAGTAAGAAGGAAGGAACCTGAGTCATTGATGATATGATAAACTGGTATACTCAAGGGTTACTGTATCATCCCTGAGTACCTCCATTAGCCTCTGTGCAATAAACTGAAGTGCCTTTCCATGTCCTAATCCTTCAAAGCTGTGAATGTTATGTTTACAATGTTTTTCAAAGGTGTATTAAGTAAAAGGCTTTGAGATGGGAAGATTTTCCTGGATTACCCAAAGTGAACTAGAAGGATAATTATAAAAGTGAACAAAAAGCATGAGAGGAAGATGACAGGATAGACACTGGTCAGAGAGGAAACAAAATGCTACTCTACTGACTTACGATAGAGAAAGACCATGCACCAAAGAACACAGGCTGCCTTTAGAAGCTGGAAGATTTTTTTTTTTTTTTTTTGCTTTTCGTTTTTTTAAGGATTTTTCTCCAGAGATTCCAGAAGAACACAGTCCTGTGCTGACACCTTGATTTTTGTTAAGTGAAGCCAACTTCAGATTTTAGGATCCCAGCCCTCCCTGGTGGCACAGCTGTTGTAAGTGCAGCACTGCAAGCTAGCCATGGCTAAACTTCAGTGCAAGTTTGATCCCTCATCCCTGAGGTGACCCACATGGCACAGCAGACCTCTCCTGTCTTGCCATTGCTCCCCTCAGCAGTGTGCTTCCTCAATCTGCCTGTTCTGTTCCCACTTTGTCTCTGGTGAATCTTCTCACCACCCCTGTACCTCTGGCCTGTACCCCAGAGTTTTGTATGCATAAATGAATAAATCTTTAAGAAAAAGATTTTAGGATACTAGAACTGTATGATAATAAATTTGTTTCTTTCTCCAAATTTGTGGTAATTTGTCACTACAATATGAAACTAATGAATTTTAGAATTAACGCTACACCCAAGATGTATTATTTAACAGATTTTGTTAAGGGATATGGCTCCTAGAGTGTCATTAGTACAAATTTTAATTTATTATTCATGAATCAAATTTTCTATTCCTAATGAAGATATTCCTAACTGATAAATTACTTCTTGGTTTCATTGTGGAAAGGATCTCAACTGATAGACGATACTCTTTTTGATCTTAGTGTACACTAACTTGCTTTGTAAACTTAAACAACATCCATTTTTGTGACTAATTTTACAGGAGTATTGCAAAAATTAATAGTGGTAACTTTTATGATTAATTACATTAATATATTTATACATGAGTATAAATCTCTAATTTGTCATATAATAAGAATGTCTACATAAGTGTCTGAGTTTTTTCTGTAAATTTAGGATATTGAAATAGATGAGCAATATCAAAATACTCTCCTTGCCACTCTTCCCTATGCTGGATAGACAAAGACACAAGTAATAGGCCACAGAAAACTTTTCCCCTATTCTAAATATATTCCCAGAATACTTCTGAAATGATCCATGCTGTCACTACAATTTTTCTAGTTAACACAAAAGTATGGTATTTACAATATCAAGATGGTAAGATTTCTAAGATCTATTCCATCTATAATATGCTAATTGCTCTAATATGTACGCATGAGTAAATTATAAGTAATTCCACTTCTTACACTATATTAAGGATTCACAATATGACATGTGTTTATGGAACATGTCCAGTAGAGGATCCTTAGTACAACTTTTAAAATCAGCATGTAGTACAGGTCCTCAATGAGAGAAATAGTAGTAATTTCTAGACAATGCTTTGCACAGTCTTTAAGATAATATCCAAGGCCAATCCAGGTAAGCACTCTCTTAAAACGCCAGAAATTTAGAAATTACTCAAAATTCTGAGTTGATGTTATAGATGTTTAATCTCCAGCTAATAGGTAGTCAAAAAATAACTTCAGACCACATATATATGATGTTCACTCTCTGAGAAAGAAACTAGTCAAAGAGGCATTTCAATCACACAACAGGAGGAAGTGTGAGTGTCATCGGTAAATCTACCTGAGCTCTCTACTTCAAGCAAGCCATGGATGGGTCGTCATCCCTGCATCTCAGAGGCTCCCAAAATACAGAAGGCCTTTGGCCCAAATCCTTGCAAAGGGGTCCGTGCCTTTAGTAGTTGTCACTGCATTTCTGTGTAAAAATATTGTTCACTAGTGTCTTCTGTTTATATAAGCAGAATGCAGCTTTTGTCAAGTATGTTTAATATTTTTTACCTCACATGAATAATTCATGAGTGGGAAAATAAAACATTTTCATTTCCCACTATATATGTGCACGAGAAAGAAAGGAAAAGGAAATCTGCACTTGCCATCTTCTAATTTTTGCCATCTAATGGTCCCCAAAAATAAGTCCGTCCATTCCAACAAACACAGAGGATAAATGTTCTTGTCATTAAGAATAGGTGCCCATTAAATTAATTTTGAAAACATACACTCACAGCTGAGAATATCACAGTGCAACTATTAGAACTGCATTTGGCTTAGTCCCAAAAGTAAATGTCTGGAAAAACAATAATAATAATGAAGTACTAATTCATGTTTTCTGGTATAGTAAAGCATTTCTTAAGACTGCTTCCACTAATTACGTACAAATGCATCAGCATTATGATATTATTAAAAGTGAGAGGAAGAAAACAAGTCAAACCCCATTATCACAAATGAGGTTTCATGTACTATACTAAAACAGTTATCTTCTTCATTACATGGAACTGTAATTTCAATGATGGGTTAAATTCCAGAACAGAGGTAAAGAATCTTAACAGAGGCAGTAATGTCCCCATGAAATATCTGTGTGCTAAATCTTGGTTATGAAAACTAAAAAGTAACAGTAGTAACAACTAAAATATAGCATAATATTTTCAATAACTAATGAGTTATACAAAATGTTGACTAAGAGAAAGTTGCTATAGTAAAATATTATTATGTATTGCAGTAAAAAACAGTGATGGAATAATATTTGATAAAAACCGGTATCCCTAAAACAGGGTTATCAATGAATAGACCAATACTGATATTGGTATCTCAATAAAATTCTACTATCTGGGCCCTCCCTGGAGGTGCAGCAGGTTAAAGCACAGTACTAAGAAGCTAAAGCCACTTCAGCATTCAATCCCCAGCCCTGGAGGTGATTCACATGGCATGGCAGACCTCTCCTGACCTGCCTGCTGTTCCGCTCAGCAGTGTACTTCGCCGATCTGCCTGTTCTGTTCCCCACTCTGTTTCTGATGAAGCCTCTCACTGCCCCTGCACCTCTGGCCTATGCCCCAGTTCTGTAAGCATAAATAAATAAATCTTTTTTAAAAATTTCTACCATCTTGTCCTTTGAGAGCCAGTCAACCTTGAATGCATTTCTGCCACCTAGATAGTCATCATGGACTTCCCTGACAGAAAAGATTTTTTTAGTTTTCAGATGAGTCCTGGCCTTAACATTCAATTTTAACTATGTGAGGCATATAGTAGAGTCTTGTATTACTGAATTGCTTTGTATGAGGGTAATTTGCTAAGAACAATGGGACTATGCCTGTGACACAAATGAAGTACAAAATTATGAAGTTAAATATGTCCTACAATGCAGATCATACAAGTAAAAAAAGATTTAGAGTGCTGAGGTTTGAGCTGAATCTTGAAAGGTAACAGGAGTAAAGAGATGTAACAATGACAGGCTAAGTACTTTAAGTTGGTAAGCTATCTAGGCTTATGAATGAACATAATACAGCGGGAAAAAAATCTACTGAGGTTTATTAGTGTAAATTATACACAGACCATCTTTATGTGATAGCTTGACACCTTTATGTATCTATTGTCAACAGTAATTTTTTGCAATTAACTATGACATTTTGCTATATTAGCTTATAAAATATTCAATCCCCTGAGGATTTGTTTTCTGTATGAACATCCCCTGAATATGTTTGGTAATTTTTATCTTTTATTGTATAAAGTAATTTATGAGATTTAACTTTTTGTTTATTTTGCTAATCATCAGAACCACAATACACTGGCTGTATTTCTGATCCTTACAGAATTTTCTTTTCCCAAATTGCATCCCACCCACTATCTTAAGTCCATGATGAGGACAGCTACATGCAAGTATTATTTCTAGACTTACCAGAAAAAAGTATACTTTACATGCACACTGTAGGTATCTATTATATTGTACCATGCCTTTTTTGGAAATAAAGATGAAATGAAATTTTTCCATCAGCATTCAGCATAATGGAGAGTTCTGTTTGTTCTGAACAAAAGGTTTAATTTCATTTTATTATCAACATGAATCTAAACAAAGATCATATTTCCCTGTGACCTTCTAGACCAGAAAACTTGACTGTGACTAATAAGAAACTTTATTTTGGACATGGAGAATTACCCAAGTTTATTTCCATCCCAGTCCCTCAAGTACCTATTCCAAATTCCTCAAGAGATGAGAGCAATGTTAAAAAGGAATCAAAGGTACTTCATTAACAGGATTACTGCAGGGAGGCAAGAAAACATGATCACCCTGGATTTTGACTCACAAATGAGATAAACACAAGTGAGTAGAGGATACTTTCCAAGAATACTACGTGGAGCAAATCAAAGTATCAGTAACTTGTCAAAGCAGTGATACAGAAAACATGGCCTGGATTCAGATGGCAAAAGTGATGGGAAAAAAAATGATTAGAAGTAAATATTACTATAATATTCATGTAAGTGTTAAGAGTTCAATACACAAATGAAGTTCAAAATAATTGAGGGAACCAACTCAGAAAAAGAAAGAATATGGCATCAAGGCATATGAGACTTACAGAGAACATGGCAATAAAATGCTGTTGAAAGAGATTAATGTCAAGTTGTCAAGAGTCTCATAGGCTGCACTCAAGTATTTGTAGAGAAATTTAGGAGTCATTAGAGATTCCAAGACAAGAGAGTAAATCTACTGTACTTTATGTCTGAAACATAACAATACTGATAAAGTGGTGGGAAGAGGTAAGGTTAGAAGTAGTCAAGGGATGCTAGTAACGTCCTTCTCTAAGAAATAGTAATGAAGATGATAATGAAAGTACAGATTTGATAGATACAGGATTTCTTTTTTTTTTTAAGATTTATTTATTTATGCATACAGAACTGGGGTACAGGCCAGAGGTTCAGGGATAGTGAGAGGATTTACCACACACAGAACCGGGAGCAGAACCAACTGGCAGATCGTGAAATACACTGCTGAGAGGAGCAGAGGGCAGGCCAGGAGAGGTCTGCCGTGCCATGTGGTCACCTCTGGTGTAGGCGCAGATCAAACTCATGCTGAAGTGGCTTTACCTTCTTAGTGCTGAGCTTTAACCCACTGTGACACCAGGGAGGGCCCAGATACAGGATTTCTTTTGAATAAAATGGTTATCGCAACTTATAGAGGCTAAGAGCATAAGGAGGTACCAAGAAGAGGTTATTCAACATTTAAGAGGATTTACTGAGAACATTCCATGTATCAGGGATTGAGCTTTCTGATGAAGATAAAATGGTGAGTCATAATTATCATGGAACCTGTGCTCTTGGAAAACAGTGGGGCAAGTTAAAAATATATATTTAGTTCTTAAAAAGGAACTCTCTTGCACTGCTGGTGGGAATGCAGACTAGTACAACCACTATGGAAAACTGTGGAGGTTTCTCAAACTGATAAAAATGGAGCTTCCATATGACCCAGCAATCCCACCCCTAGGTATCTATCCAAAAGATACAAAAACGCTGATTTAAAAAGACACCTGCACCCCATATTTATTGCTGCTTTATTCACAATAGGATAGACATGAAATCAACTCAAATGCCCGAAAGTAGATGACTAGATTAAAAAGATGTGGTACATATACACAGTGGAATATTACTCAGCAATCAAAAAAAAGATAAACTCATGACTTTTGCAGTAACATGGATGGAGCTGGAAGGGATCATGTTTAGTGAAATAAGCCAGAAAGAAAAATACCAATGGTTTCACTCATAGCAGGAGTGTAAAAGACCAGGGGGGGAAAATAATAATGATAAACAACTATATACCAGCAACATTTTATGGGGGTGGAATAGTAAATAGGATCAAAAGTAGGGGTGGGCAGAAGTGCAATGGACTACAGTGATGGTACATGGGTGATTTGGTAATGGGAAGCCCACAGGGATTACAATCAAGATGGAAAAAAGCACAAAATTATGTCAAAATAAACTACTATATTATTTGAATTTTAATATTTAACATTTAAATATTAAGTAATATATTTAAATATTATATATATTGTATTAAATATCTTAAATATATGTTTTTACTTTCTTGGATAATCATTCAAGTGTGTATATTTACTTTAGTATATAGTTAAGTTCTATGAAGGCAAAAGTAGTTTTTAGAAAATCTGAAAGAAAACAAGAGAATTTCTCAGAAGAATTAGCGTAAGATAGGAAGGATGTTGTTAACAAAGTCAGAGTACATCTACATGTTCCAGGTAGTGAAAGAGTATGAGCAAAGCTCCTGGAGGGAAAGAGTCTTAACAGAAGATTCTTGTAGGTTCCATGGTAGGCTGTAATGCAGCAAGATTAAAAGAGAAGCAGGTCTTAAGACAGGTGAAAAGACAGTAAGAAAAAAATGTTGAACTGAAAACGTATTAGACCCTTGACATTTAAAATGTCTGCAAAAACACTAGGTTAGTATCCATGGTTGGTAGGCAGGACTAGAGATTAAAATCTTAGATTCATCAATGTCTACATGATAATTAATTTACAGTTAGTGAAGAAACCCAAGGAGTGTATGTAGAAACAAAAGGGTCAAGAATGGAACCCCAGGGAAAAATCAATTTTAAGAAATTAGTAAAGTTAAAAGAGGAAGTAAGAGACTGGAAAAACATGGCCAGAAAGACGAGAACAAGGACAAATGAACAGTGGCATAGAAATCAAAGGCAACAATCTCCACAGTGAGAAGAAAGCTGTTTGAGTGAAATGTCATAGACTGATCAAGTGGTATTTGCTTAGAGTCCATGATTTTTGAACAGAAGTCAGAGATAACCTTAGCAAATGAAGCTCCCATTCAGGATAGCAAAAAGCTATTGAGGAATGATAATACACACACACACACACACACACACACACACACAGCGTTTAACTTATAGCTCTTAGTTGTCCTTTAAATTTTTCTGATAAATAAAGCCTCTATTATTTTCTCTAAGAACTGAGGTTAACAAAGCCATGTTGAGTTTTTTGTGTTTTTTGTTTGTTTGTTTGTTTGTTTGTTTTAAAGCTATGAATGATTATATGCTTATTGTGGGACAGATCACAATTTTTTAAACATGATTTTTTTTAAAACAAATCAGGTTTAACTTGAAAGAAAACTATTTTTTGTTTTTGTGATTTCCTTGTAGAATCATCTTTGATTTTCAGTAAGGCAAAGGTTACATGCATGTGGGTAGGACATCATCTTATACATAGCAGATTCCCAAAAAAGCATTCAGTAACGTGGGTGGCTAGGCAAATATCCTTTCCTTAGTTCCGGTACTTTCCACTGGACTTTTGTCTTCTAAGTCTGAACTTGCCCATTAGAGAAAGCAAAGAATGTGACAGAAACATGTGTCAGCAAGTGTGCTTATTTCAAAACAGTAACAAAGAATGAAATATGAAGGTTATGATGAATTTGATTGTATAAAAAATAAATGACCCCACAAAGTAACTGGTCAACATAAATGTAAAGAAAATTAAAGGTTTTCTAAAGAAATAATACTTCACTAAGTGGTGGCATATCTTTGAGAATGTATTTGAAATGATTCAAAACTATACAAGCTTCTTAACTGGTGTCTTAGCAGAAACTAGAGAAAAAGGGGAAATTTTCCTTCCCATTACCATCAGATAACAGGTAAAATACACACATACACACACACACATACACACAACACCCCCATCCTCACCATGGAAGCCAAAGAAAATTAAGAGGCCATAAAGACCCCAGATGATCCCCAAGTTAGTGATAAAAGAAGATACATAATTTATCTTCATATTAATTACTTTTAGATAAGGAACCTCTGGAAAATCTCACTCACACCCAAAGAGATTCATTATTTAATTCACTAGAGCGCAGATGAGCTTGAGAGAAGATAAATGGCATAATATGATACATATGTCAAATTAGAGTACTGAATTGATTTTAAACAGTACAGCCTTGTTCCATGTTGCCCATAAGATTTTATTTCCTTTAATCTAATAGAAAAACTCACTAAATATGGTTTTAATATCAGTTTAGGCTCACCTTCACAACAGTAATTATGGTGATAAAAACACCTACCACATATAGAGCTTCCTATGTTACAGATAATAAAAATAACAGGTGCCTTACAGATATCCCATTTTATTGATGAGGAAACTGAGACTGAAAGACTTGATGCAACTTGCCAGGACACACACTAGTAATTTTAAAAGCCAGAATCAAAACACATGTGTTAATCTGAAATTCGATCTTCCTTCACCACACTATCATTCACTGCTATACCACCAGAGAGATGGAAGGTGAATGGAGACATGTGGTCACAATGCACCATGAAATGCAAATAAATAAATATATAAGTAAATAGAATGTGCAAGGGGGAAAAAACCTGTAAATATATGAAGTAAGCTTATGAAAGCTGAACATTTGTTCTGCAGCTGAAAACAGTTAAATTTAGAAATCCCAAACAAGTGTTTGCAAAATGAATTTTACACTAGGATCAGTCTCCACATTACAATAATTTTTTTAATTTAAATATAATATATGGCTCATAATTTTCGCCATTATTTGTTGAAGTGTGATGAGGATATCTTTTATCTTCCCAACAAACCTCCCTACCTTCTCTGATTCCAACAGATTCTCCTTGTACCTAGGACATAATCCAGAGTTCCAACTTTTGCAAGGCTAACCCACTGAAAGTTGGAGTATAAATTAGTGATTCATTCTGCACAGGGCAAGGGGTGGGAGAAGAAATCTGGTGCTTGCTGAAATGAGCACTATTCAGAGTTTTCTCCAGGCATCATCAATTTTATGATTCAATCGATAATACTGTAAAGTAATACATTTGAACTGCTTTAGGTTAAAAGGCAAAAAAGAGAAAGAAACCCTTTCGAAGGAGCACTAGAGAGACCTCAAACTTGCTACACTTGTTGGCAGTGGGTAAATCATGATTACACAGGCTATTCTGTTTTGAGAAATGTCTGAAATAGCCTTGAGAAAAGACAGTAACTGAAAATATTGTCTGTGGCACACGAAAACACACACTCAAAATGCACCATGTGAAGTAACTACTAGTAAACTACCCCACAGAGAGATCGTCATCTGCACCAGACATGTTATCTCTGCAGGCAGGAGTCTAAGTGCTTGTTCACCAGACTAACCAGGAAAAGTATCACAGACCCTGAGACTTACTGATCAAAGCAAACTGACATTCCCTGAAGGATTCAGGATATGAACTAACATACATGCTTTTAAAATAAGGATACGGTCAGCTTACATATACATAACCTCTGGATATCATCCCTTGAGCAACAAAAGAATTTGAATAAACTCTGCCTGGTCTATTCTCTTGTTCATGGTTTTAAGAATGGAAACCTTGAAATTCTTCACATTTCTTCCAAATCAAGATATTTAGATTGCAAACCTTTAATCCAACTAAAAAGAGATCTCTGGAATGTCTGAGCTCTCATGGAGATTTGAGTTGTTTTTCAATTAATAATACCATGGATTGGGGAATTCTCTGGCATCTGCCACTAAGTGAGCAAATTCAAAGATGATAAACTTTAAAAGTGAAAAAAAAAGTTCATTTTAATTAACTTCCGCTAGACTTAAAAGACTGCATTAACCACAAAAAGTCAGTTTCTAAGACGTTGCTCTTTTCTTATTTTTGCCAGACAGCATGACTCCACTTCCACTTATCAGTGCTAATTTTTCAATGCATTGCTTTTTTTAGTGGCAGATATGTAAACAAAGAGAATATAATTCTCAGAAGAACCAAGACATTATTGGCATTCTGAGCTGTTTTTAAATTAATTTACCAAAACTAAAATATGAACCTATCTTGATATCAACTGTCCTAAAAATCTAGGTCAAGGTCATGCTAAATTTGGACCATTTCTTTAAACTACAGTAAAATCCACTGGGGTTTTTTTTTTTTCCAAGCAAGCACATGCCCCCACTCTCTAGGTATATATAGTTGATGTACAATCTCTATCACTTCTGCATTCTTAAATCTATTACTGGTATTTTGAGCAAAGTTATCATTACAGTGTAATCAGATTAATTTTTTCTTTCACTTAATTTAAATTTATTAAAATTTACTATATTCTTTTATCATGATTATCTCCTCTGCACTCTATTTAACCCTGTCAAACTTTTCTAAAAAATGAAATCATGTTAGGCACACTTCTAATTCTACTGCAGATTTGAGCCAGATTAGATGCTTTATTCATGTGAAAAATCTATTTTTCACACATAAAAATAACCCAATAAAGTAAATTATCCACAATATGTCTACTTATCTCTTCAAGAGAGTCAGCAAAAATAAAACTTGTAAATTTGCAGAAGTCTTACACAAAAAATTGATACTGGCAAAGGCTCAGTGATTCCCAAATCCATTTTGAGTGGTAGCCTTTACCAGGTGACATGGGACATGGGATTGTATTCCAATTAGTTGTCTGACAAATATGT
Organism: Condylura cristata; assembly: GCF_000260355.1. NCBI lineage: Eukaryota > Metazoa > Chordata > Mammalia > Eulipotyphla > Talpidae > Condylura > Condylura cristata. Next base: position 19,975,698 of record NW_004567106.1, on the reverse strand, counting down.
AACACCTATTATATTTTATTTACTAAACTGTCTAGAGTTTGTGATATAATTATCAAAATGTGAAAAAGTTTAATATTCATCTAAAAGAACTTGTGGAAAAGCATAGTATCATATAACCAGAGTTCCTTTCAAAGGATAGTACATATGCCTCACATATGTAACTATATAATTTCTACATTTGGGGGCTATTCATAATTCCCTCAGTAGTCACCTACCACTAAGGATTCAATAAGGAGACCTCTGACTGGACACTGAATGGTCCCCATTCCTTTCAAAAGATACTTTGGCAAAGAAAAAAATCAAAGTTTTCTCCAGACATCTGCTACCGGGTGAGACTTGAAGAGAGAAGTGGCTAACATTTTTTTATGTGCTTTTGAAAAAAAAGTTATCAACTTGTAATTTTGAACAGTGATTTCCTTTGTGAAAGTGCACTCAGAGCAACTGTTATGTTGGTTACTTCTATTTTGTACACTTTTCCTGTTTGTTTAATCATTGAGTCTGGATAGGTTTAAGGCAACCAGATTATTTTGTTCTTGCACCAGGGTGCCCCTTAGGCTACCTCTGAATTAATTCTGCTCCTTCAAGATTGTCCAGCCTAAGGACGATGCCCAGCCAGACTGCACTTTCCTCCAGGAACCCAGAGGTCTCCAGGTAAAGTAAATGGTTAAGATAAAAATCAACTGCCCCAAAGGCAAGAAGAAACTACCCCCACACACACCCAGTCATATAGAGATCAAGAGGCACATTCTGCTGAAGTAAAGGGGCTTGACACAGCAGAGGAAAAGCAAGACCAATTTGCAAAGGAATCCCCTTAATTTTCCCATTAGTAATGGAAAACTACAAAAGTATAAAACCTGTCATGCATCACACAAAGGAAGACCTTAGTGTGACACAAACACTGTTCTGTTCCCAGGAATGCCTGTCAGTGTGCACCTCAGAAGAGCTCCAGACAGTAATTCTTCCCTGTTGTTCCATCCTCTTCCTCTGCCCTCCATCCTCTCCAATTCCTCGCTTTCAGGCACCAGCTCAAGTGCACTTTACCCATGATGCTTAATGCTCTTTTGTTCCTCAAACAGAACAAAATGAAAGAATAGTCTTTTTTGATCCCACCTCAGAAAGCTACAGCTCTAAACTAACTGCTCCCATAGCCTGACCATTTCCTCAGGCATTATTTCCAGGGAGACATGATGCAGTCACCTCAGAGCTTCATTTTATCCGGTCTTGTTCTCATTTTTTCTGAATGGGATTCAGGGCCCAAAGAAAATGGTGGGTAAACATTTCTGTCCATATGCACAGTTATGAGGGAAGGAAGAGAAAACTCTATCCTCCTGATGGGAAGACCCCAACATTATCTTCGAAGTATCCAGAGAAAAGTATTTTGGGGTACCTGATTTTCAAAGAACAAAAGAAATGAAACAGGGTCTCTAACTCTCCATCTTCAATTCTTAATTTATTTCACTTATACCTTCATAGATATCACATAAACAATCATCCTTGACAAATAGGTCAGAAAGTTAAGACAAAATGATGTTAACTACTTGAGGACATTTGACTTTTAGTTCTGGTTCTCAGAACTGTTTTTTCTTGCTCAGAACTGACTTTTTGTTCCTTTATAATCCCCTACCCAGAAGGAAGATACCTATTTCCTGGGAGCCAAGTAACTGTGAGGTGCTCAGGAAATACTGAACTGGAAATTTTTTTAAACTGTTCTACGTAAGTGAAATATCCTTTTTTTTTTTTTTTAAAGATTTATTTATTTATTCATACAGAACTGGGGTACAGGCCAGAGGCTCAGGGGCGGTGAGAGGCTTCACCAGAGACAGAGTGGGGAGCAGAACAGGCAGATCTACGAAGTACACTGCTGAGGGGAGCAGCGGGCGGGTCAGGAGAGGTCTGGCTTGCCATGTGGTCTCCTCCGGGGCAGGAGGCAGGCGGGAATTGAACTCATACGGAAGTGGCTTCAGATTCTCAGTGCTGTGCTTTAACCCGCTGCGCCACCAGGGAGGGCCAAAATATCCTTTTAATAAATGTTAAAGGTGATAATTCTTTTGTTGAAGAAAACTACCCCGATGGGTTTTTTATATAGTAACCCTCTCCATAAATGGCAATGTTTGAGATTTTAGCTCCAGAGGGTTAAAATTCCTTCAGGATGTAGATACCACATGAATTAGGACCATGACTTTAAGAAAATGTACAAAAGAAAAATATCTGAAAAATATTTAAACCTCTTAAAAGTACCAAATGAAGAAATAATTCCAAGACTTTTAATATGATTTAAAGAAGTGAACTACTGAGAAGTAACCAGGTTTACCATATTTTTAGGATACTAAAATATGTTATAATACATAAATTTGAAGGTTAAAATTAATCTGACTTCTTAGAACATAAACAATGCAAAGTATGTAAATCAAGAGAAATCAGCAAATATTCTACCATGTCTCCATGATTTGTACAACCTTGCTAATTTCAAAACTTCTTATAATTATGAGAAATATATAATAAAGCTTTCACACTACACAAAGCAACAATATGTTGCATATAGAAACAACCATAGAAAAATCCTCACATTAAAACTCTAAAGACCTGTTACAGTTTACAAAAGTCTTTCTATCATTTCAGCTGATAATCAAAACTCAGCCTTTATTCTCTTACAAATCCCACTGGACCAAACCTGATCCACATGCATGGCTGCACATGCACACATACATACTGTTCCATGACTCATGTCAGTACATCCTTCACCTTTCCATTTTTGTGCATATGGTGAAATTCTATTTAACTTCAAAAATATCTTTTATTCCTCCCTTGAAGCAAGGGAATGAAGGGGCAGAGGAAAAAAGATTGGGGAGAAAGCACCATATGTTTAGAAAAGAGACACTAGTTTCTCTGTCCTTACTGCACAAATTGGTAGATAAGAAGCTGGGCGAGAGCACAGGCAGCTGTCCCATGGACATCAGCCGTCTAGGGTAGTCCTCAACAAGAAGGAAACCAGAATACTGATGCCACAGGTTCACCTGCCATGTTTCATCTACCAAAACAAAATTAAAATTATTCCTCTTGCCCTTCCCCTACATCTTCCCCATCCTCAGCAAAACTCATTTCCCTTTTTAAAGGGGGGAAATGGTAATTTTTGTTGCCTGCAAAGGAAAACTACAATGAAAGTTGCCATCCATTTCTCCTCTAGTTTCAATTTGACCGACAGGTCTCCTGGACAAATAAAAGTTTGACATAAGCAAAAGGAAATATTATGAGGAAATTTTGAAATAAAATAAAACCAAAAGTAATTATATTTATTGTACTATACCACAAAGATTTTCAGCATTATTTATACTATGAAGAATAATATTATTGGAAAATTCAGTAGTGGCTTTTTATGGAAATATACTTTGTAAATGAAGGTTACTTTTAATCTATATAAGTTCCCTAATAGTATATCTATTAAAGCACTGTCAATGTTTTGTATAAAGATTTCTATAACATGCAGATTTTTTCAAGTTACATGCCTTCACCTTCTGTTTTTATATCCCATTTCCTTTTACTATCATTCCCTTTTCAAATTGTCATGAGGTCATTAAGAAAGCAGAGTGCTGAAGAGGGAGAGAGTCTCTGGAAAATGTTGATGGGAGAAAATCATTTTTATGTACTCTCAATTCACTACCATGTGACAAAAAAAATTAGTTTAATGCTGATTTTATCCCAGAATGCAGTATCACACTGCAAGAATAGAGCACATGCTGATTTTTTTCCTTATTTGCTTACCCTGTTCATTCTGACATCTGCAAACAAAAAAAAATGGATTATGAAACAATTTTCTTTGTCATCACTTTTGAGAAGTATGTTTTCCCTTTTTTCAATTTCGGGACACTGGTCTTGGCTAACTTGTCTGAGACTCTACTCCCCGATGATGAAGCATTTGACCTGACTAGCACCTGCTGCCTGGACAGTGGTCCCAGTACTCATTTCCACCAATCCCTATGCTACAGGTGCTTCTTAGTATACTAAATCTCTCAACATTGGGTAATTTAAAAAAAAAAAAAGTCATTCATGTAGCTGTTTAACAAACACTGATAGAATTGTGTCATTTGCTATATGAAAGTGATGATTTTATGCTCAACAAATAGTGAACTTATTAGGTCTTAGATACTGAAATCCCTTAGCACCCCCTATAGGACTCATTGGATTAAAGATAAGGAAAAAAAAAAAGATAAGGAGCAAGGTAAATTCACACATAAACTCAATTTTGCCACCAAGCCTGTAAAAAATCATTCTTACTGTCCCACCATGTAAAGATCAAAAAAGAAACCAGAAGAAAGATTGGTCTTATTTGTACAGTAGCTTGAAAGAATTTGCTATTTTGTGGGAGAAGCAAAAGCCATTATTTTTTTCAGTATCATTTCTATTGCTAATTATTCAATATTTCTATTTCCTATACAGCTAAGTAACAGTAACATTACCCAAAGCTTTCATTAATGAAATAAATACCTATTGAATTCAATTTTCAATAAAGCAAGTATTTCTCCTGCATTATTTCACTCATTTATTCAGTAATTCGGTAAACATTGTGAAGCAAATTATATATAAGCCAATTTCTCTCAAGAATTACCCTGAAAAAGAACCAGAGATATACACTAGACTTTCCAATTTATACCCGTAATAGTTATAAGTACAATATGTATAAGGTACAAATAATTGTGATGGCAAACAAGTGACCTGATCAGTTTTATCTAAAGAATGAAAATGAGATTGAATCTCAGATTTTTTCCATCAAGCATACTGATCTGTTCTCGAAGATTTTATATTAATTCCTTCACATGTCAAAAATTCATACAGTTATTACCAAATATCTAAACTATATAGTTTCCTAAATGGTTTCCATGTTATCTACCGTTCTTTGTATCCATCTTACAATTACAAGTTTATCTTACATTATTTTTTTCCTATCTCCTCATTTTCAATGTTCTCCTGCCTCATCATTAATAATTTGAATATAAAAATGAGGTCAAATGCTTAGCCTTTGAGATTATTACTATCTATTTAGTTTCCTCTATTATGAACTACAGAAGAATGTTTTATAAACATTCTTAGAAAATTAGCGTCTATATAACTGCATATAAAATCAAGAGACATTACTTCTCCTGAGAAGAGACCCCCCCACCTCCTCAGTTTACATCTCCACCATCAAAATTCTTTCCCTCCTTGCTAGAGGTAAATACCATATAGTCTGCCATTAAATGTGATCTTGCCTTTTAAGGCAGATCTCTTGGTGTGCCGTTTCACAATTCCTCAGCCCACCTCTAACTGCAAATCCCATTCCAGTCACATGCAAAGTGAACTCAGTTTCTGCTGATATTGCTTCCTGTGTAATGCTTGACTGGCCTCACCAAGTCTGCTAGAACCACACATGAACATTGGAGAATACACCCAGATAACCCTCTATCAAGTGAGAATGGAAGCTTGTGGATGTATGTACCCCTATCTTGTTCTCATCAGACATATAATCTGGCAAGGACTCAGTTTAGTTCTCAGAGGTCCTGGTGGATCACAAACTATTGTTGCCTACACAAGTATTGGCTGGTCATCCTTATCTTCCCAACTGCCATCTCCCTCATCCTTTTTCCTAGTTTCACTTCCCATTTTAAACTATGTCTTTGACACATGTTTTGCTTTCAGGGGACTCCAAAGTAAACCTGTTTTTAAAATTTGTAGCATTTATGTATGTAGTATTAATTCTTACACAACTTTGAACTTTATAAAAATGGATAAGCATAGTGTAAGTTCTACTTCTTTCAGTCAGCACTGCTTGTGAAATTCCTCCCTGCTATCAGCATTAGTAGTTTATGCATTCATGGCTGTATACAAAGGATTGGGCTTTTTTTTTTTTTTTCTGAGTAATGTGACCATCTCCCAAAAAAAGAACACTCAATGATTATGGTATAAGGTGTTTCCCTGAGAACTCCACATTCATCACATATCAAGAAAATACTAATAACTTGCAGTTTCTTAGTGCCACAGTTGTCCAGCAAATTAGAGATGACTGAACTGGTAAGGCAAAGCTTTCAGACAAAAGAAAGCTAAATAAAGCAAGAGAAAAGTAGTTTGGAGATGACTGAGCCAGTGTAGGGAAGTAAAACCTTCAAAATATTTTTTCTTATTCTAAAAAATTAATTATCTCCATAGAACAATAACAAAATTTACTGTAAAATATTAATAAAAGGAATCACCCAAATTAAGGCTTGGCACTTAAAATATGACCATATAATATTAAAAAAAAAAAGATTGAAGAGGAGAGATTATGCTAAGGAAAATACCAGAAAAGGAGGGATCGAATAAAAAAAAGTATGAACTTCAGGCTAAAGAGACAATTACAGGATTTGGAATTTTCAACGTCTGAATAATAATTTCCATATAGAGTAAGAAAACAGGTGAGATTATAAATGAAATAGTTATAAAAATTATTCCAGACTTGAAGGATTTAAATCCAGTTCCCAAACACATCACAAGCCAATATAGCAAATGTATTATAAATTTTGAAAAAAATATCTAAATATCACATTCATAAATTAGTTTGTGTGAAGAAATAACTTTAATTACTTTTGCCTAATTAACAGGTTAATGTGAGTAGTTGCTGAACAATAACAGTTAACAGGCTAACTGAATAGTTACATTCTTGCTAAATGGTTGTACCAAATTGAAAATTTTACCTTTTTTCCACTTTTTTCCTTCACCTCATATATCTGATAGATTTTCCAGTTTATAACACTTTATAATCTAGCCGTATAGAGTCTTTAAAATAAAATTCTAAATGACAAAACCAAAACCCTATCCTTTGTATTTTTTTTAACGTCTGATATTTTGAAAA
>NW_004567106.1:19966232-19968179 GCF_000260355.1 Condylura cristata | reverse complement strand
CACCCTCTCACCTCCAACCAGCTACAAGCACCATGGTTAATCTGACTGCTTACCAACCAAGAACTCCCAGTTTTGTCAAAATTCCCCCAAGACCTGGAGGCGGCCTTTCCACTTACCTGTCTCCACCAGGACCTCGTGATTCTGGCCCAGCAACCCTGCAACGTGTACAATGAGCATCGCAGCCATCACCTCTTCCAGTCCCTGAAGAAGACGTCCTGAGATTAGTGGGGTAAAATTTGAGACGCCAATGGCTGCAGTGGCCTGGTGAAAAACCGAATCCAGGCCATTTAGTTCACAGACGCCATCTCGGAGGCTTCCAGAATAGTCATGCCCTGGAGGTGCAGGTGAAACACCTCTGGGAGATGAGCAGCCCCTAAATAGCTGCAGGCTGCCAGGCTCCAGCTGAGCCAGGTTAGTAGCTAGAAAAGCGCATCCTCAAGCACTCAGGCCTCCAGCCTTGGAGGGGGCCCCCGCTGCAGCCATGGAAACAATAAGCAAGGCTTTGGAGGAGAAAAAAAAAATCAACCACACATTTACCAATGTGATCTAGCATGTCATGTCTACATATTTACCTTAGAGAAAGAAAAAAGTATTTTCACACACACACATACAACTGTACACAAATATTAATGAAGAGTGGATAAATGCCAATGTTCTCCAGAGTTATGTTCGTGGATTTAAAAACAAATGTGGTATTAGCTCTATGAGTGTAGGTTAATTGAAGATGATCAGGCTTTTATGCCATTAACATCCATGGCTATCACCTGCAGCTCTGGTCTCCTTAACGAAGAAGGCTCGTGCATGTGGGGCACGGGTGCCCGATTATGGACATCTGAACATGGGTGTGTGCGCATGTGCACGTGTGCACACCTGAGCCTGGAGGTCAGGGCTGTAAGGGTGACGTTACTCAGAGACAGCTGTGGCTATGGAAGGACGTGATTGTTACAGGGCAAGGTAAGGGGCACCCCAGAGCCCCAAAACTGCTCACTCTAAATAGGTTCTGCCATCTGCTGGCTCAAGACAAAACTTATGCTACTGCGTAAGACCTTTAATGGAAAGTAATTTTTTTTAATAATATAATTTATTTTTACACCATTTTGTGCCTTTCCCCATCTCAGTTGTAACCCCCATGGACCTCCCATCACCAAATCCACCCATATGCCATCACCATGGTCCAGTGCACTTTCCCCACCCCCATTTTTGATCCCATTTCCCACTCCACCCCCATAAAACGTCTCTGTTATATAGTTGTTCATTATTATTATTATTTTCTCCCCTGGTCTTCTATATTCCTGGTATGAGTGAAACCATCCGGTATTTTTCTTTTTCTTTTTTCCTTATTTCACTAAGCATGATCCCTAATTTTAATACATTTTAATATTAATATTAACATTCATACATTTTAACAGGAACAACAACAACAAAAAAAAACCGTAACAAACTAAGTAATGAGAGTTTACATGAGAAATACAAGACAATCTTAGTGAACTTGGGTTAGACAAGTGTTTTTAAACAATAAAAGCATACTTTATGAAGTAAATAACTGATCAATGGGATTTCATCAGAATTTAAACATTAGCTCTCTGAAAGACCTTGGTAAGAGAATGTAAAAACAAGAAGCAGAGAGAAATACTTACAAATCACATCTAAAAATAGACTTTTGTCTCAAGTATATAGAAAACTTCCAAAACCCAGCAATAGGAGAACAATCCAGCTGAAACACGCCAACAACTTTAACAGGAGCTTTTGTCAAATAGGAGATAGAGACGGCAAAGCAGCACATGAAAAGATGTCCAACATCACTAGTTACTAGTGAAATCAAATTACAGCCAAGTGCCCAGCGCCTTTGAAGCGCTCATGTATTTCTGGTGAGGATCCAAAACCATACTGTCACTTTGCCAATGGTTTGGAAGACTCTTAAAATAAAGTATCCACGCCGTGCGCCCC
>NW_004567106.1:19940119-19966132 GCF_000260355.1 Condylura cristata | reverse complement strand
ATAATAAATGCTAATATTAATATTAACATTCATACATTTTAATAATTTGTGTGTAACAAAGAATAAAGTTTCCATATCAAGCACCCAAAGTTAACTTGCCCTTGTGGATAAATGCCCAGCCAATAAGGGTTGGCCCAAAACAGGGCCACTGAAGCCCAAAAGCCTTCCACAAGTCTAAGGCACCTTCTGGTGGGGACCCACCCACAGTTTACAATTTGGATCAATCATGAACAGTGATAAAGTCTCCATAATATAAATATTGAGAAATACTATACAAAATTATAAAACAATACTAAAAAGATATGATTACAAGTATGCATGTAACTGGTGAGAGATAAGAGAGGTCAATGATAAGGAGATAGGTGTCTTATCTTCCCTAGGAAGAAGTCTGTAGAGGATGCCTAAAATGGAGGCCAAGAAGTAGCAATACAAGCATTACTAAGAGTCATGGAGGCTAATAGCAAAGGAAACAACTGAGAATACTATAAGACTGTATAAGAGTGATTTGACTCGGCCCTCCCTGGTGGTGCAGCTGTTAAAAGCGCAGCACTATAAAGCCAGCCATGGCTTTAGCACCAGTTTGATGCCCTGGAGGTGACCTACATGGCACAGCAGACCTCTCCTGTCTCACCTGCTACTCCTTTCAGCTGTGTATATCATCAATCTGCCTATTCTGCTCCGCACTCTGTCATCTGCCTATTCTGCTCCACACTCTGTCTCTGGTGAATCTTCTCACCACCCCTGCACCTCTGGCCTATACCCCAGAGTTCTGTATGCATAAATAAATAAATCTTTAAAAAAAATGATTGACTTTTATGGATATATATCATTTAAATTAAAATAAGAACTTCACTTTAAAAATGATTTTGAGGATGTAGTTTCTGTTAAGAAAAAGACACCAGTGAAGACTGCATGATGATGTTAATCAGTTACCCTTCCTGTGTCCAATGGGTTTCTTGCTCTAGAATTTAAACCCTTTCCCAATCACATAAATATAGGTTAGTCATGTGACTTACTTTAGCCAATGTAATGTTTGAAAATGCTACGCGGCAAAGTCTTACACAGAGCTTGTTCTCACTGCTGCACCTACACCATCACATGAAAACATGCTCAGGCTAGTCTGAGGTGAGATCACAGATCCAAAAAGCAGCATCAAGTCGCCCAATGCTCCCAGCCAAAACCAGCCCATGCACTGACAGCTGGCCAATATTCAGAAATGTGAGTAAGCATAGCTAAAACCAGCCTCACTTGATACCACTGCCCAGAAATACACCAATGCTTATTGTTTTAAATCACTGAATTTTGGAACCATTTGTTATACAGCATTATTGCAGCAATAAATAACATACATACCATCTAAATAATAATGCAATAATGTGCCTCAAGTAAAAGACACATGTAATGTAAGCATGCCAACCAGGTCTACTGCATCTCTAGTAAGGAGTGAATAAGAGGAAGTAACTCATGCACTTGCAATGCCAAGTTTGGCCACATTCATTCTTAGGAATCCCCCTACCTTTCAAATTGGGTCTCCTGTGGTTGAGTAGTTAAGACCCAAATGAGGAAGGAGAAAATGTCCATGTCAATTGAGTCAAGCGGCTTCCAGTAAAAACTAGTACTTTTATGCTAATTGGGATTTGTGTATGAACACATATACTTTTGCATGAGAGGTCTGCTGTACCATGTGGGTCAGCTCTCTGGGTGGAGCTTGAACTCCTGCCACAGTAGCTGGCAACAGCTTGATAGCACCAAGATTTAAATCCTGAGTCACAAGGATTTTGTTTTTTTAATATTAATTAAACCTTTTTAAAATTCAATAGATTTAAATAATTTAAAATTAGGTACATTTGTTCCTAGTATTCAAAAAATGTTTTGGTTGGTAATGAGATATGCAAATATTTGTTTTGACTGATTTAGCTTATCCAGCTAAAGGAAAGAGATTTAGGTAATGTGTTACTAAGGAAACACTTTTTGGACAGGTATGAGATAAAGGAGGAAGGAAACCAAGAACCCAGTGTTACCTTGCATATGAAATAAAGAAGTGGACACTAACTACAGGTCAAATATCTCTGCTATGGGCAAGACAGACTTACTCTCTCTGCCCCTTCTGTCTCTCCTTTTTTTTCATACTTCTTTTAGTAGTATCCTGACCTTTTCCCTCAAGTGCTTTATTTATCCTAATCTCTGCTCCTTTCATGGTTTCTGCCATTATATATCCTGAGCTCACATGTGGCCATCATGGTCTGATTCTGACCATTTCTGCTGATTCCTGCTCTTACTGCTGATAATTATCTTGTTTTCCTAATTCAAGCTGCTGGCAGAGAATGATGACTGACCAAGATCCTCTTTTCATGCCAGAACATACCTTAGGTCACTAACCGTCTTAGGTATTGCCTGCATTGGTCAGTTTTCCAACTCCAGTCAATTAGTTGTGTTATAACAAGCAGAGTCAAATAGTACAAATAATTCAGCCTACTGCTACCCCTTCACCAGTATTCTTGATAAGAAAATCCCATTACAGTTTGCTGTGAGCATAAGAAAGTACTGTGTCCCAAGCAAAAAGTTATGGTGATAGAGTTCCCATCAGAATAGAACTACATTCTAAACTCACTGTAACTATTTTTTATTGAATAATTTAAATTTGTTTAGGTTAGAAAAACCTATGCTTCCACAATTTCTGACAGATTTCCTGACTCATATCTTCATATTTGCATAGAATTTTAAATGACAAAAATTAGGCCACAATAGGCTTACACTCAAACAACATGTAACAGTGGCTTAAACACTAACGGCATTATTCTATCACACACACAAAGTTTGAAGGCCAGCAATACAAGGATGATTTGGCAATTGCATAAATTCATTAGCTCCTTACTTTTAATCATCTTTTATTCCTTTACTCCTTTATTAAGGAACCTATCCACACAACACAAAATGGCAACTATAGTGCCAGCTATTACATCATTATCCAGGAAGCAGTGTAAAGGAGAAAAAGGAAAACATGCATCTTTCCTTTTAAAAAAAGTATAATATACCACTTCCTATCATTTGCCAGAACTTTCATCTGTTTGCACAAGTCTGTAAAGGAGAGTAAGAAAGGCAGTCCTTTAGCCAGATGAATAGAGCTTCAAAATGAATTTCAAGTTTTCTGATTGAGCAGGAAAGGGAAATGGAGATTCCAGAGATAATCATTGGTACTTGTTCTGGTTTACACTTTTGTATATTTAGATGTTCTAGATATTTGGATATACCCATGTGTGTTCCTTCTACAAAATAACACAGTCTCTCTCCAGTGGAGACAATTCAAAATCTTCTCTAGGTACAGCAACTAACTCAAAGTCTAGGGTCTCTGAATGGTTCACAGTTCTCTATGATCAAGATGTTGTATCCACTGTCTGAAGACCTGTAAATGAAGAAATATCCTGCCACTAACACTTGAAACACTGAAACACTGTCTAAACAGGAGCATATAAATAGAAATTAGAGGAGTGACTAATACTCCTCTTTCTCTAACTGAATTACCTATGAAAATCAGCTAAACAGAATTGAAAGGGACCCCACCCCAGCACTGAGATAAGCTTCTTGATTGACTTCTTTGGATGTTTCTGTGTTCTGCTTTCCATTTTCTATAACCTCAGCTTCACCTCCTTGGAGAGTTTGTCATGTCTCTCTCATCTACAGATGTAGTGAAATGGGAGCTGAAGCTATGGCCTTCTTGGGGTCTACACAGTGTTCATAGCCTTCTCCAACTGGGAACAAGGTTCACTTAGGGTTTAATTGTCACAGGTACTTAGCTCTGTTTGAATTCTCCTCGCCAATATCATCCCCTTTAGTCATTGGTACGCTCTAATATATTTGTTTCCAGTTAGTTCTACATGCATATAACCAAGAGTTTGTCTTTAGATTTTTTCAGCCTTCCAATTAATCTTTTATTTACTCTCTTTGTTACCTCTGCCCTCTCTCCTAAGTAAGTGGTGACCAATTGAGCACCCTTGGAAAGAAATAATCTCAGAGAGAAAAATGAGAAATCTAAGCTGGTATTTTCAATCAAACCAGTTCCCATAGTCACAGAGAACTGTTGATGTAAGGTTTAGGGCACAATAGCATCTCCAACCAAATGTTTACTTTGTAAACATCACTTGCAATCATTTTAATTTGAGCTATAGAAGAATAGGCTTTCACAGACCTTCCACATTTCAAATTACAGGATTCTAGGCAACTTATGCTACAAGCCACCCATGTAGAGAAGCTCTAGAGGAGTTTCCTTCTCTTCCTGTTTAGAATCTGCCCTCTTTTATTTACTCTCTTCTTTTCACCCTGAGCTCAGCTCTCACTCCTACAAGCCATCACTGGAAATCACAAGACATACCTTACATACACCAACATTTTTATCTGCTGTTCTAGGTCCTATTCACATGCCATTTGCCTTCCAAAGAACAACAGGGATATTTTTCTATCCCATAAGTGTTACTAGTCACCTAGCCTGCCGTATTCGATTCCTCACCAATGTTCTGCCAGAGTAGGTGATTTTTTTAGGTGTTGTTGTCACCCTACTTCCAGCTGCCAAATTCTGTAATAGTTTAGATTTTGTTTGGCTGTGTACAAATAAATAAATAAATAAAAACACTGTATCTGAATCTTCAATAAGATGGAGCTATTTTTCTCACATAAAGGAAAATTCTAGAGAAAATATGCTAGAGATTCTGTATGAGCAAATGGGAAGGATGTTTACTGAAGAGAGATGATTGAGATGGTATCTTATTACCCAAAATCTGAGGTTCATCTTCCGTAATGCAACACACTGAAGGTGCCTGCATCATCAGACCCAACTCGTGTTGCTCCATGTGATTCCTGGTTCAAAGAACCAGCACAAATGCTGACGCTCTGCCTCCACTATTGCTGTAAGTAACAAAGTCCATTGTCTCTGACTCAGGAGACAGAGCACCCAGGAAACAGTGGCAAGCTAATTTATTAGCTTGTGATTAGTACAAATCTCTGAGCCTTTCATTTTTAAAAAAATATTCACTCTACATCCAGAGTGAAAATGACACTAAGAGAGGGAACTAGAGTTGCCTAAAATCACAGGTTATAAAGTCAAGAACAGAGGCCGCTTCTTCTAACTCCTCATCCGACAGGTGGTGTGCCACCTACTGCTTCTCCTTTGGAAGCAGAATGGTCCTGGGATAGGGTTGCAAGTGGCTCTTCCTCTGAAAAGCAGCATCAGGAGTACAAGGAGGCAATTGTGGTTCCCCTACAGCAAAATTGAAGGAAGCGCCTACCCTTCGGTGCCTAGCCCACACTTGCTCGCGCCTGAGAGTGAATGCCTCTTTAAATACTGCACTGACACATTATGCTAAGTAAATAGGCTGGTGCCCAAAGGATAAATACCACAGGATTCTATTTATATGAGGAATCTAAAATACTCAGACTCAAAGAAGCAGAGAATAGAATGGTGGATGGTGGTTGCCAGAAGCTGGAAGGAGGGGGAAATAGGGACTTAATGTTCAAAGGGTATAAAGTTTCAGTTATGCAGATGAATAAGTTCTAGAAATCTGCTGTATGATAATGGGGCTCATAATATTGTATTTAATTGTATTGTGCACTTACATTTTGGATAAAAAGTTTGATACAATGCTGAGTGTTTCTGTGTCTGAATGTGTAGATTGGGGGTAGGGGTGTGTGTGTGTGTGTTTGTAAGAGTGTTATGCCTGGGAGCACCTCCCTTGTCTCACTTTAATCCTGTCCCTGCTTAAAAGTCTCCAAAACTTTTCTCCCATCAGATTCATTTCTTTCCCATTCCCACATGACAATTCTTTCTGATTGTACTACAAATCTGTGCTGTGAAGCAGATCTACAATAGATTCATACCAGCATCAAATAATGAGTAAGCACTGAACACCCCCTTCCACAGGACTCTCGGAGTTTTGCTTTTGTCAAAGGAATGAAACTAAAAGTAGAACTCAAGTATTTCAAAGAATATTACCTTTTATATGGACTATCTGGGGGGTGGATTTCTATTTGGGGACATGATTTTTATATTATATAAAAATCAAATCACTCCCTATTGCCAGTTACCTAACTTGTTTACTCCTAAAGGGTATAATGATCCATTACTTTAGGGTTAGGAATGGCAAACAGAATTTGTTTTTGAGAAATCTCATCATTTGCTGCATTCCAAAAGCAGCGATGACCTTATTTGTCCTTTCTTAAATGGAGGCACTTCTATTTACAGGCATTCTCACTTCGGTGAAGCCATGGGATGAAAAGAAAGACTTCATCAGCCAGCTGGTGCAGGCGAGAAGTCAAGTGAAGACAAACCCCTGATTCTCTGTCTGCCTGGAAGCCGCTGGCATCTCCGTCCAAGTCCTGAACAAACGAGCCTTTGTGCACACTCACGATGGATCCCTTTGAAGCTCTGGCATCCTGACTGGCAACTTTTCATATCTGCCCATCTTAGAGCAGAGGAGCTTGGGAAACAGAGAGGGAAGGACCAAGAGAAGTAGGCAGCCTTTGTCTGGCTCCTTGCCCACTGGGTAAACAGGCAAGCTCCTTTCACACACAGATAGCTTTTCAAAAATAAAAAGGGAGTGTCCAGTCTCACTTGAAATACAGAGGAGGAAATGACTGTCAGCTGTCTACACATAACAAAACAATTAACCACCGCACCATAGCCAGAGCCTCCGTAGAGGTAGACCTGACTCTCCACCATTCCCCCAAGTCCATGGAGGGATGGCCAGCATGCAAGGGCGGCCCATGCTAATGAGATCCATAGCTTGAGCTTTCTACAAAGGATGCACAGTCACAAGCTTTCCTTCAGGACAAGAGCAACTTTGCTTCTTTGAATGCTTCTCTTAACCTAATTATATTAATGGTGACTGTGGCCTTTGGAGTTTAGAATTATGTGTTTAAAACACAGAGGTCCAGTTTTAGTTTCATGCCTCACTTCTTGTGTGGCCCTTCACAAGCAGTTATTTCCTGCTTTATTTTTCTGGATTATTATAGAGACTATGGGAAAGGGAGTAGGGAGGACGGAAGATGGGGATTTATCTAGTTGTAAAATTTTCAGTTGACTTCAAGGTAATTGTATTTATCAAGGTCACTCTTAGCAGTGACCTAACAGAAACAGGAAACATACAAAAGAAGAAAACAGAGATTCTGTATTCATTACATTTTTTCAGTTGACAAAACTTAAGCACTTAACACATATACAGAATTAGAAAGGCAAATGAGTCATTGGTAACATTAATCTAAATATAAATGTAGAATTTTTAAAAAAACATTATCATTATTACTGGTTGTTTGAATTGTTTTTATAAAAGCAGAGTGGACTCCAAGTGACCAGTAATATATATGTGTATGTATGCATATATATACGAATAAGACTTATGAAGAGGAAAGGTGGTTTTTTCTAAGTTTTTAAAGTTTTTAAAAAATAAAAATAGGAGCTAAAATATTATCTGATTCTCCTTAATTGTTCAGACTTATTAAAATAAAAACAAATTTTTATGAAGCATAATTTTCTGAATTACTATGATTAGAGCAGTAATATCAATGGCAAGTGACTTTTACGATATTGAGGTTTGAATCTAATCCCTCGACTTCTCACAAAAGTATTCTACGATATATATATATATATACACACACACACACACACACATATATATCTTCCTATGTATATATATATATATTTTCCTATATATATATATAAAATCTTCCTATATATATATATTCTCAAATATTATATATATATATAAGAATACTTTGTTTTATATATATATATATTCTCATATATACAGATAGATGTATGAGAATACTTGTGTGTGTGTGTTGGGGGGAATACTTTTGTGAGAAGTTTAGGGATTAAATATATATGCATACATGTATGTATATATGTGTATTTATACACATATAAATTATACATTTCTACCTTCTATTTTCAAAATGACAGCCTTGAATAAGAATAAGAGTAACCTTGATGAGGTATGTGTGCTCCATTAACAAGGCCACTGAAAATACCCTACCCTTTACAAGAAAGATATAGTAACCATGTATCATTTCTCCCATTTCTTATAACTGTACTAGAAACCAAGATATAACCTTGTACACTTCAAATTATTTTCCTCTAAAATAGTCAGGAGTGTCTCCATTTATGTTATGTGAGTCATTCCTATTTTCTTTTTCACCACATTAAATCAACACACACACTTATTTATTTGTCATAAGTTAACTAGTTTACTTTAATATATTTTGGAAGAGCTTCCAGTGAAAATCAAATAGAATTTAAAGGGTGTATAAATTTCATTCATCTTTATCAACTAAGGATCTATTATTATTTTATTGAGACTAGAATTTCTTCTAGATCTGTGATCTGTGAACTAGGACTTCTTTTTAAGATTGGATAAGGAAATTTAGAAGCCTAGAATAAAGTAACCTGTATTTACACTCTGCTAATGATAACATATTCTAAAGGTTACCCTCCTATGCACTCCAGAGATAGTTATAAAAGAAAGAAACCTTGCAAAAGGGGGGTCTATAAATTCAAACTGCCAGTTAGATGTTACTGTATTTAAATGAAAAGAAGTCAAATTCAAGACTGAAGCTATCAGAGGAATTGACATGTGTCAAATTCTAGAGAAGCCTGAGGAACCATTAAGAAGACCTCCCAATCCCCTCCCCACAACCCACCCCCAACACACACATACACACACACACACACACACACACACACGTGAGCATGCAAGCCTGCCTTGACAATGCTCTCCTCAAATCCTAGAGATCATAAGAAATAACTCATGTTTGGAGCCCTTAGTAATTTTCAATGCAGACAGCAAAAATGAATGTTTTCTATTTTAAAATATCCATGGTATTTATTGCCAAAATGTAGTAACGGAAACAATGTTTACCTTCTCCAAAAAAAAATGTACAAAATATATAAAAATTGTTTTCAGACACTGGACATCAGGCAGTACAGGACAGTGAGAAAAGACATAGAACATAAAGAAAGTGGCCCTGAGTTTGTCCAAACTTACCACCTAGATAGCATTTTAAAGCCAGTACTCAGAGAGCCAGAACCCAGGTGGGGACTGTGAGAATAGAAGAAAAGAATTAAGAGTTCACGCCAGGATGGCAGAATTTGCAAATAGATTCCCCAAGGAAGAAAGATATGTAAAGGATCCCTTTGGAGTTTTCAGTTGAATTCTGACCAGCCAGACTGAGAAGAAACTACACAAGCCAGAGGAAGAAACCAACTAAGGAGATGGTCCTCAGGACTCATAAAAGGACAGGAATATATTGTGTTTCTCCAAAGCAGAAATACTTTGTAATTTGAGAGACATTAAATTCAGCACTCAGAGTATTGATTTAGGAGTGGGGAAACATTAATCCTATACTCAAGACTGTTCTAATCTCCCCTAGCAAAATTTAAAATCTGCAAGGTTGAAATATTTATTTTCCATCACTGACCATGGCTGTCTTTTTATCTGGTTCCTCCGTAAATATTCATTAGGCGACTGAAAAATTAAGTCAAGATTTTGACTTTGTCCAGTTATCAGTATCTCACCCACCAGTGTCACAACTAAGAAGGTCACGAGGGAGAACATCACAGATGTACAATAAAGCCTCTCTTCCCATTTCTACTTTGTCCTCTGCCTTGCTTATTTTCCACTTAACACTAAATGACTACTTCTTTCTAGATAAAGTTATAAAATCTATCCCCAAAAGTTCAGTAAGTGTTTAGGGAACTTACGATGGCAGCACTGAGACTGTTTACTTCCTCATTTGGGGCAGACAATGTACTGATTGTTCAGTGGTATTACTGCATCGTTATGCAATTATCCACACAATCTCGTTCAGAAACCACCTCCCCGAGAATGTGCTGTTGATCTTTCCACCCATGACATTTGCTCCCAACTCAGTCTTACTGTTCATTAAGCCATCAATTTGATAAACTTAGTAATGTTGTTATAGAAATAATGAGTTAGTTTTCCAAAGCTAGTCTCACAAAAAAATATGCTGAAAAGAGATTTTTATGTTTTCTCATTTTTTGAAAGAGAGGATAGCATAGCCATACTTAGAAAAGGGGGGAAAATATTCTTTTCCACCAGGATTTCCCAGCTGTTGGGATCAAATCCTTATGTTCCCTGGAAAAACTTTGAATACACAAAGTTAAGTTGGCAATACTTGCTTTCTTAAACAAGCAGAAAGTGCTCAAGACTCTGCTGACATCCAACTTCTGAACCTAGTTGTGATGCCAGAATACACCTGCTGCCTTTCCCTTTGGTAGATTCTAAGAGATTGCCTAGGAGTCCATTGCCTGCAAAACTTCAAAGATTTCCAAAATAACATGAGTGCAGATGTTCCTTGTCCCAAGACTATCAATACTTTTGAATGTTCACCCATCTCTGAGGGCCTGTGCAGACAAGACGAGGCCTTAGGATGGAACCATTTTCTCTATCAATATTTTTCCATCTCATGAGATGTCATTAGGTAATTCTATTATCATTGCCCTATATTGAAAACCACATCTTATTTCCTTCCTGAATTCTTCCATAGACCAGATAAAGTCATAAAGTTCAAAAGCAAGTCATGGATGTTGAGAGGGGTGGTTTCAGATACCACCCTGTCTCTAACATTATTTCATTCTGGTCTACTCTGAGTGTATGTGCCTTTGTGTGGCAACTGAGGGAAGATCATATCAGTCTGTTGATTCCTATTCAGTATGATCTGAAATGTTATGCTTACCTGAGACCTTGTTTGTAATGCTGGAAAGATACCGCTTTTTACTTTTTTTTTTTTTTAAGATTTGTTTTTTATTTATTTATGCATAAAAGAACTGAAATGTAGGCCAGAGATGTGGAGGTGGGGGAGTGAAAGTTTTCATCAGAGACAGAGTGGGGAGCAGAACAGGCAGATTGATTGAAATACACTGCTGAGGGAAGTAGCAGGGAAGATAGGAGAGATCTGCTACAGATCTCCCTACCAGGAGATGGAACTTAGGTCACAGGGTTGGTAGCACTGAGACTTAACCCCTTGGCCACCAGGGAGGCCCCCAGGCTTCACATCTCTCTCTCTCTCTCTCCCCCTCCCTCCCTCCCTCTTTCTGACACTCACATTAATCCATACCTAGTTAAAAATTCATTCCGGCCCTCCCTGGTGGCACAGCGGGTTAAAGCACAGCACTAAGAAGCTTAAGCCAATTCCGCATGAGTTCGATCCCCGCATGCTCCGGAGGTGACCACATGGCGCGGCAGACCTCTCCTGACCCGCCTGCTGCTCCCCTCAGCAGTGTACTTCGTTGATCTGCCTGTTCTGCTCACCACTCTGTCTCTAGTGATTCCTCTCACTCTCCGCATCTCTGGCCTGTACCCCAGTTCTGTATGAATAAATAAATAAATCTTTAAAAAAAATTCATTCCAAGGACACAGGCCTAGAGTTTATAATAAATTTCCAACTTCATTTGAGTTTCTCCCACAGTTTTTTTAATGTATTTTTTTTTAAGATTTATTTATTTATGCTTACAGAACTGGGGTACAGGCCAGAGGTGTGGTGGATGAGAGGATTTACCAGGGACAGAGTAGGGAGCAGAACAGGCAATTCAACTGAAATACACTGCTGAGGGGAGCAGGGGGCAGGTCATGAGAGGTCTGCCAAGCCATGTGGCTCAGCTCCCTCAGTGGCTTCAGAGAGCTTCATAATGCAGTGCTTTAACCCATTGTGCCACCAGGGAGAACCCTAAAATGTATTTTTAAGAACAACCTGGAGATTCCTTGGAGTTGCTTGCTTATGGTAAAGAAATTTTCATGTACAGTGCAGCATTTTCTTAAATTTCACCTCATACTTCTTAGACTACATTGCAGTAACATGAACGTAAACTCATTATTTTAAAATAGCTTGACAGAATAACCACATTCTTTACAATTCTATTTCTATCCACCTACTCTTCAGGTGTTTCCAGGTTTATATCTAGAGCTATACAAAGAGAAATGTCTGCAATGATTTTCATCTATTGATAAATGATGGCGGTTTTAAAGTGGATGGTGTTTCTTTACAATCTTCAAATATTTCAATATAATGAAGGTGTGAGTGTTATTATTTAAGGTAATTTTATTTTATTAATTGTCTCCCTGTTTTCAAATTTCAAATGAAACAACTTTCATTTAAAAAAAAAAAAAGAAAAACTAAAAAGGTAAAATTTTAAAAGTTCTTGAAAAACTGTAATTCCATACCACTAGCTTCAAGCTACAGTATTGGATGTAGGTTTGTGTCTCTAAATAACTGGAATTGGTAGAAAGTAATTTGAAGAAAACCAGCATCTCTTCAGTCGCCATCCTTGGCGCACCAACTCTCCAACATAAGGGCTATCAGGTGAGTCACAACCAACTTTAATATTTTTTACACAGCCTAGACCTTGCCTCTGGATTTTATCCCCTAAAGTCCCCACCATAAACGAAACCTAGACTTTGTACACTGCTTGCTTATTAATTCCTTCTGTCAGATGACAGCCTGACATCCTAACTTCCTGCTAAATTAATCTTAAGAAACTGAGCCATAGTGTCAAGTTATGGCCCCCAAGAGACAGATTTTGAGGTTGTCAATGGTAATAGATATTGTGACAAATAGAAAGAAAGATAATTAACTATACAGATATTTTGAGACAAGCAAAAGCAAAGTAGCACAGACATCTACACAAGACCACAACTGGGTGAAGAAACCCTGAAAAGAAGGGTATAGAAAAAAACACATTCTATCATTTAGAATGAAAGGGCTTTTTCCAGGAAGATGTTCCATTGCCATCCCAGGTGAAACTTCTAACACATCAAGAAATGCAGAGAGTATACACAGCTTCCAGGGTCAAAAAGTGGAGAAAATCACAGGGTTGGAGGAATCTGTTATTTAGGAACATATTTTATTGATTTTGAATGTTTTTCAGAATATTTTCTGGTTTTTGAGGAATCTTCCAGAATGCAAAGAGAATAATAACAATGAAAAACATAAATATTGTGATAAAAGTAGTAAATGAAAACACCAGAATACATTTTAATCACTTGCTTACATTATAAAGATTTTTGCAAGCAAAAACAAGTTTCTGGATCTGTCCTAACAAGACAAATTCTTGAAGCCTAAAAACATGAACCATTATTTATTTAATGATCAAACTATCTCTGCAGAGAAGAAACAGAAAACCTGGGAGAAAAGCTGGGTAGAAAAGTTGCATCAGGCATATATGTCTACCATAAAGGACCACAATAAGAACTAAATCAAAGAAATGGAATAAAGGGATGTGATCGATGCTATTTACTTCTCAAAGCTTCTAAGCTCTCCAAAGACTGCCCAACATATTAAAGAGTGTTACTATCAGAAGTACCTGTGAAACGCTCAGTCTGTACAGCACATGAGTTTCCACAACACACGTGTGACACAACAAACAGCATAAACAAATGCTTACCTGTCTACTTAGACAGGTAAGAAAGTTGCCCACAGAGCAATCAATCCAGTTGCTAAACCAGTCTAAAGGTGGTTGTAATAAGTGGGGCTAAAACTGTGTTCTCTCGGGCCCTCCCTGGTGGCGCAGCGGGTTAAAGCGCAGCACTAAGAAGCTCAAGCCACTTCCACATGAGTTGGATCCCCACCTGCCCCGGAGATGACCACATGGCTTGGCAGACCTCTCCTGACCTGCCCGCTGCTCCCCTCAGTGTACTTGGTAGATCTGCCTGTTCTGCTCCCCATTCTGTCCCTGGTGAATCCTCTCACCCTCAGCATCTCTGGCCTGTACCCCAGTTCTGTACGAATAAATAAATAAATCTTAAAAAAAAAAAAAAAACCTGTGTTCTCTCAGAAAGCCTACCCCTCTGCATTTCCTACCCTAGTGAAAATTTAAAGCATGTGCTAGTTTGTCTCTTGTATCTGCTCTCTTCTCTAGATAATTGAGACTTCATTATATTTAGGAAAGCTGCCTCTGGTGTGCCTCGTAAATTCCAGGAACTCTAATTTGGGATCAAATCTCTAAGGAAAAGTCTGTCCATCTGTAAATCCTTTTTGTGTGTATATCTCTGATAAAGAGTTTAATTGGCTCCATTTCTTTTTGAACATTTTGTTTATGCACCTAATTATCCTGGGAAAACTGACATGTTTATCAATTTAAACTAAACAATTATACAGTAGAACAGAGCCATAAAGCAGGGTTTTCAGAAGGAGTTACAGCTCTGTTGACCACGGCTTGAGTAGTTTGTTTTCTCTAAAAGAGTATCATATTCAGGAATTTGGGGATTGAAAAAAAGAGAATTGTATTCTCAAAAAAAATGGTTTCGTCATTAAAGATTAAAGACAGTTACAGAATTTGTTTTCTGAGCCATGTGATCATGACAGGTTTGTGTAGATCATCATGATTAAAATGCAGTGAACATTCATGTATGTAACAACATATATGAGCTTGTTTTAATCTGACTAGAACACAAGCAAGTAATCTGTTAGATGCCCGAATTCCAGACTTGCTGCAGAATAGCGCCCTCTGCTGATCATTATTAAGCAGTACATGCTGAGAATACAAATGGACAAGAAGAAAGGGAAAGAAAAAGAGCAGAGCGGCGCGGGACGGGGCGGGGCCGGGGATACAGAGAAGAGAAGAAAGAAGTGAGTAAAACTGGAACATCTAAACTTTAACCAAGACTTTGGCACACATTAAAAATAAAATTTTTGCTCCATAGTTTGATTATTTAGTAGTGATTGTGACTTCATTGCAGAAAATGTTTGTCGTTTTTAAGAAATGAAAAATTAATGTACTGTGTTGAAGTCATTCTGAAACTACTGTCTGGTCATGTTTGGAAAATTTTCAAAGTTAAGAGTTAGAAAAATACCAATTAAGAAGAATTATTTATTACTACTATTACTCTTGCCATCAAATGTCATCTCTGTGACTGAGTTGCACTTTAATGGTCAGCAAGAGCCTCTCACGGAACTTGTTAAAAATACTGAAGACAGGGACCCTACCCTTAAGGATTCTGATGCAGCAGAGCTAAGGATTAAGGAGTTGCATTCTAGGGACTCCCTGGTGGCACAACAGTTCAAGACAGTGCTATCAAGCTACCGCCAGCCACTGCAGCACTAGTTTGATCCCTGGCTGGCCAGGAAGCTGACACTCATGGCACAGCAGACTTCTCCTGTCTTGCCCACTGCTCCCCTTAGCAGTGTATTTCAGTCAGTCTGCCTGTTCTGATCCCCACTCTGCTCATGAACCCTCTCATGTCCCTTGCACCTCTGGCCTATCCCCCAAATCTTGTGTGCATAAATAAATCTTTTTTTTTAAAAAAAAAAAAAGAGAGAATTGCATTCTAATGTTACAACTAGGGAATAGTGGAAAAGTAGCATATTTTGCTTAATTAGAAACATACGGGTCACCATGGACTTCATCTCTCATTCAGGGTACCAGAACTTTAACCTCAGTATTCTTGTCCCCTTCTATCTACTTATTTGGGTATCACTGTTATCATCACCACCTTCATTGCTCTACTTTAGTGAATATTTCCTATGTGCTAGACACTATATTCCCATTTCCTGAGATTGTCATTGCTTGGGAAAAACATGCATCTGTCTTGTTTATTTTTTTTATTTTTTTAAAAGATTTATTTATTTATTCATACAGAACTGGGGTACAGACCAGAGATGCAGAGGGTGAGAGGATTCATCAGAGACAGACTGGGGAGCAGAACAGGCAGATTTACGAAGTACACTGCTGAGGGGAGCAGCAGGCAGGTCAGGAGAGGTCTGCCTCACCATGTGGATCTCCTGCGGGGCAGGCGGGGATTGAACTCATGCGGAAGTGGCTTTAGCTTCTTAGTGCTGCGCTTTAACCCACTGCGCCACCAGGGAGGACCAGTCTTGTTTATTTTTTAAGTCTCAAATTCTATAGGAAAAAAATCTTGAACCATGGTTGCCATATAACTGAACCCCAACAAATGATGAGTTTCGCTTCCCTTTTCCTGTGTCCTTTGCCATTTTAGATTGAAACGCCTGCTTAATTATATCAGATCTTTTAATCATCCTGGAGAATTCCTAGCTGCTTTCCATCATTGCTTAGCATTCAAGTTCTATAAAACAAAGACATAGTCACTAGCTGATTTCCAAAGATGTATTCATTTCTTTCAAAGCTTTTGAATAATGTCTGTTCCCAGTTGTTCCCTGATGTACATGTCCTTATACCTTTTTCTGCCTTTCCCTGTGTGGTCTGAAGCCATGTTTCTGGTCTGGCACTTCTTTGTTTTCCACATGCTAAGATATGAGCATCTGCTGAGAAACTGGTAAAATTAAGTCTCAGTTGAAACCTTCCCCTCATGTCCTTTATACAAGACACCTAATGATTTCTCAGTAGCACCAATAAACAGACACTAGCAGCTTAAAGGTTCTACTATATAATTGTCTGGCAGCCATTTTACGCAGCTCACTAGCTAGTTAGGTCAGTTGGTACATTTCAACACATAAGAAAAAAGCATTTGGCTAGCAGAATCAGCAAGATTCTTTACTAATTTATATCACACAAAGTTCATGTGTAATATTAGAATTAGGCAGATTAGATTCAGATTCTCCAAAAATATTCTTTATTTTCTTAGTTTTCCTCTGCATTGGCTTCATTCTCAGATAGGCCCTCTCTCCATGTGGTGCTAGAGATGGCCCCTGAAATCCTTAAAGGG
Organism: Condylura cristata; assembly: GCF_000260355.1. Lineage (NCBI taxonomy): Eukaryota > Metazoa > Chordata > Mammalia > Eulipotyphla > Talpidae > Condylura > Condylura cristata. Next base: position 19,949,450 of record NW_004567106.1, on the reverse strand, counting down.
AGAGGCAGAGGGCCTGGTGATAGTTCCAGTAAAGAACATCAGCTGGTCACTTGCCCATCCCCGAAGTAATTGCTGTGAATAGGAAGAGAGAACATACAAGCACATGCCTGGCTCTTATAGGAGAGAGTGGAAGTTCTAGCCAAATCACAGGACAAGAAGTTGGCAAGAAAAACAAATGCTTACTCGTTAGAACACCTCTTAAAAACTTGCAGAAGATGAGTTTTCAAAAACAAAAAGGAAAAAAAGACTCACAAATCCATAACTTAAGCATCTGGAAGAAAATGTGACTTGACATGGCTGGAAAGACAGCAAAAATACTGCTCTGATGGAGTCATTGTAAATCTCAAAAGAAGACTAAAGAGAGAAGGAAGCTAAAGAATGCAGAAGGGGTGTGTGGGCAGACACAAAAGCAAGCATAAAGGCATGCTGAGAAGGCTACATTTCAAAATGAAAATGCCTATATACTTTTGTAGTCACTAAATGGGCTTATTACTAAACCAAAATTATGGGCAGAAATCTACACTGACTTTTTTTTTAGATAGATTGATCTGTGCATACAAAACTAGGGTACAGGCCAGAAGTGCAGGAGTAGTGAAAGAATTCACCAGAGACAGAGCGGGGAGCAGAACAGGCAGATGGGCGAAGTACAGTGCTGAGGGGAGCAGCGGGCTGGTCAGTTGTTGTCTGCCAAGCTATGTGGGTCAATTCCCCCGCCTGTGATAGAACTCTCAGTGAAGTGGCTGCGTCTAGCTAGCTTCATGGTGCTGTGCTTTAACCCACTGCGCTGCCAGGGAGGGTCCTGCACTGACTTATAACACAAATGTTCTTGAAGTAGATAAAGAACGGAACTCTGAAGTAGACTGATTTCTCATTAATTTTTGGCAAATGTGACTTGTTGCTGCCCCACAACTGTTCTAATCTCCTTAGTGGTAGAAATCTTTCATTGGGCTTGCAATGCATGGAGCCAAAGATGGTATTTTCTGCCTCTCTTATACCCTGTGTGATCTTTTGACAAAGCAGACTGTTTAGAGAATGTTGGTTCAGATGCATGGCCTCTTCCACTTACAGCTACCTGGAAGATAGAGGAGATGGATAGAGTTCATCAGCATGGTGGACGTGAGGCTCAAAGCCAAGTAGTAGTGTGATGGAAAAGGAAGACAAACTGGAATCCTGATGATGTGACCATTTTCACCCTCATTTTTTTTTTAAAGATGTATTTATTTGTGCATACAGACTGGGGTACAGGTCAGAGGCTCAGGGGCGGTGAGAGGCTTCACCAGAGACAGAGTGGGGAGCAGAACAGGCAGATGGATGAAGTACACTGCTGAGGGGAGCAGCGGGCGGGCCAGGAGAGGTCTACCATGCCATGTGGTCTCCTCCGGGGCAGGCGGGAATCGAACTCATGTGGAAGTGGCTCTAGTTTCTCAGTGCTGTGCTTTAACCCGCTGCGCCACCAGGGAGGGCCTTACCTTCATTTTTTTAAAGGCACTGTGACTTTGTGTGTCTTGTTATTTAAAATCAATTTTAATAACTGAAACAATCTCTGGTTGTAAAAGGATAAACCAAGTTTGGTATGTCAAGATAAGGAAAGAGTTCATTCATACAATAAAGTAAAATAGCCTTTGTGGCCAGTAGGGTTACAACTCTACTCTAGAGGGACTTACACAATCACCTAATGATTCCAAATTAATCAGATATCTCAGCAGAAGAAAAAAAAACACACACAGGGTAGCTGAGAGTTTGAAAATGAGCTGTAATAATAATTAGTTATAGTCACAAATTAAAGATACAGAAAAATATTGGATGTGGAGAAATTCATTATAGTTTTTCCTATGATAATTATTTTAGAAATGTTAGCATTTATATTGCAAGGTTCAAAAACAGAGTAGTTTAAAAGGAAGTTTAAATAATGGACAAAGAAGTGATAACTGAAATGCATTGCAGATTTGTTAAAAAAAATTATAAGGAATCATCTTTATTTTCCTATTCAATAAAATAATGCATTGCATGGACAGAGAGTAAGGATTTTTATTAAAATGTTCCTTAATATTCTACAGGAAAAGGTGAAAATGGTCTGAGTTAACTGATTGGACAGGTATGAAAAGTTTCACTTAGAAGATGGGCATTGATCTAAAGAGAGATTTCTAATGTCAATTCATAGGGAATTGTGTTAACCATAAAATGTTAACCATTTTCATCATTTCTTTTGATGAAACTACAGAAGATCCATTCACAAAGCCCAGAGGTTTTGACATGGAGTCAAAGGAACCCTGAATAAAAATGATATTTCAGAATTTACACTATTTTGAATAATGAACTCTTTCTAAGAAGATAAATATAACATGGATGAGCATACACACTGAAATAAGATCTCAAACATAAAAAAAGGGCTTAACACAACTTAGTATTTATTTACAAATTTGAATATATATTGTCATTTTGGTGTGAACTAATAGCATGATATGTTCACATGCACTGAAAAGTGAATTCATTTTTAGATCACAATATCAAAACAGTAAGAGGGAGGTGCTAAAACATCATAATGGGTCTGGCAACAAATTTGAGACAAAACCAAAAGTAGAACTGATAAGTCAAGAATTTAAGAGACCTTAAGGTTATATCAAAAGAAGAAGAGCTAAAGAAAAAAAAAATGGGAAGGCTAAAACCTAAAAGAAAGAAAACTGAGGAATACATGATAGAGCTCTATAGGTATACAAAAGGGTAGTTTTAAATTAGTGACTTCAGAAGCAGAACCAAGCCAAATGAAAACTCTGAGAAAACAAATGTTAGTTCAATAGGAAAAAGAAGTATCCATCAGATCTGTAAAAATGCAATCTGACTGCATCAGACAATCATAACAGACCATAAAGCTCTTGGGTCATTATTGGAGTCTACCCTGAAGGTGTCAAAATTGAAAAGAAACTTCTATGAGGTACTAACCAATGGTTCACATCAGAAAGTAAGTTTCCTTAAGGGATATTCAAGGAGAGAATATCTATAAGTAGAGGGAATAAATTACCTTTGGTTCCTCCCAACACTGGGGTCTGGTACATGTGATTCTTTAATTTTTTTTTAAATATTGATTGTAATTTGGGTGTTAGTTGATAAAACTACTGGTTTTTATGAAAACAGACCATAAAACTCTCAGATCATTATTGAAACCTATGCTGAAGGTGTCAAAATTGCAAAGAACCTTCTATGAGATTCCAACCACTTGCTCACATCAGGAAGGACCAAGCCTGCAGTGTAGTTCTTATTCCCCATAGAAGTTGCTGAAAGCTGTGGTTCCATGACGTCATAATTTGAAAGACAGAAGGAAAGCGCTTACTGCACTGCAGCTGTTCCAAGCACATTATAAGAGGAGATTACCAGTAGGGGCAAGTTCGCCCAGCACAGAGGAATTCAGATGATGCACTGGCAGCAATGACAGCAGAGGAGGCAACTGAGATAAGAGTCATCTGGAGGATAATTATAAACACGAGATAACCATCCAAAGCAAAGAGAGGATGAGTATAAATTGGTAACTGCTAACACACCTTAAGTGTTGAGGAAAGAGTAAAGGTAGGAGGGTCGAGGTGGGGAAACTGATGAGTAAGAAGACAGGTGCCACATGTCAATCTCACTCTTTAAGGGAAAGTGGGCTGGTCATCTTTCATTGGCCAGGGATCCTGAGAAATGGGTATAGACTCAATTATTTATACACTGATTACAGTGTGACCTCTAACAGATTAGTGTCTCTTCTGAATTTTCCTATAGGAAGTTCCAGAAGCAGTCAAAATCAACAGCACAGATTTTTGTAAATGTCTGAAATGACTGCCTTTTCCACCTGAAAGGACCAAAAAGGCTCCACAATAAAAAATAAAAACTCTATTAAAGTTTTGTAAGTAAGGGAACTCTAAACTAAATGAGAGCAGTGTTATAGTTAAACACTAGTACTTTTTTTCCCAGAGGAAAAATCATAAAGGCTAATTTTTTAGGAAAAAAATTCCTTTTCTCTACTCCTTTACTGATCAGATCAAAGCCATCAACTTTTTCAACCATGATGAGAAGACGCACTCCAAGATTCTGAAGCAGCCAGTAAGCTGAATCATTGCAGATTAAATAAACATGCTGAGTTGAATCAAAAAGTAAATAAAAAGCCTCTTCTGACATAAGTTTGTATTTACAGAAATCCTGTGACTAAAAGCAACTTAATTTTGGACCATTAAAAAAAACCAAACAAAACAAAATAAAGTTCCTCAAGTTTACATTATTTACACAATGTATCCAGAAACCCAGGGTCTAGCAAAAATATTAAAAATCAGTTAATTCATCAAAAAGTAATTTTAGCAAAAATCAAACAACTTTAAAGAAAGTTAAACCTATTCTCACACTAATTCTAATTCTGAAAAAATGTCCTCACCATCATCATGGCACTAGTGATTATAACAAAAGTCAGTGAAAAACATTATGGATGATGTATTTTTTTTTTAATTCAGCTAAGAATTCCCTAAGGGAAGATATCTCTAGTTACTTTACAGTGAAATACTATACTAGGAGTAAATGATCTCTGCATCTAAATCAAATTAATTTATCACAGATCCCAAAATTTTTAAGTACAATTTTATTTGACCCCTCAAGCTTTAACCACTTTTTTTTTTTCTAATTATCAAGAAAGGAGGAACAAAACCAACTCTTGAACAGAACCATCTCACAATCTGGTGCAGATTCTCAGTCGAGAAGCTTCACCTTGGTGGGCCTGCCCTTAGGTGTTAAGGCAAATGGCTGATGCGCAGATCAGCACCATGTAGCTTTCATCCCACAGCCAGGCCATTCAAGAACAGAGCACTGAACTTGGCATCAGGGCTGGGGAACAAGTGGAAAACACAGCTCACTTAACCTGGGGGTAGAGCTGAAGGTGAGGATGTTATAAAGATTTTCTGTAGAAAGGTGAGATAAGTCTAAAATACAGCTAGGACCCACTGAGCGAGAGAATTATTAAGAGAAAGAGGATGAGAATTCTAACCAGATAGCAGAAATGCAAGCAGTTAGGAAACAGAGCTTATGAATATTGGAAGTATTTCCTTGAAATTGTCTATAGCTAAGGGAGAATAAAGATTTGCAAAGGCTAAGATGGAGAGAATCATAAGCAGATCAAGTGCTGAGGGGGCCAAACAAAGAACTATAGCCTTTCTTCGCAAAAGATTCCAAGAACCACGGGGGAGTTTTTCTCATAAGGCAGTAGCTTGACCGGTGTGTGTTACTTAAAGCCATCCTATCAGAATGGAATGGAATGTGGAAGATTGGAAGGAAGAGGCCATCAGTCATAATCCAACTGAGAAATGGTGACAGTTTGAAATAAGGTAACCGAAGTGCGGCAAGGGCAACTAGGAGAGATGTGAAAGAAATTAAGACAAACTCTATAGGACTTGATAGGACTTAGAAAGTAAGGAAGCATAGACCCTGGTCTTACTAGAAAAATAGTCTGCCATTGTTCTTAGGACAGCAAATTCTGTAGTTTTAATATCTTTATGTATGTAGTTAAACATAAGTCATTGAGGAATTATAATGGTGGTGTCAGAAGAGCAGGTTAGAAATCAGTGGAGATGGAGAAGAACAAAACTAGGGATGCAAAACCATTATGTGCCCACTGTTGTCATCCAAGCAAGGAAGAGTGAGGCTCTGCTATAGATACGAGCAGTGAAAGCTGTCAAGAGGGTAGCGTCAGGAGAAGCACATGGTGACTTTTGCTCTAGTGTCTCTGCAGACAATAAAATTATCAGATATGGGGCCCCCTCCCTAGTGATGCAGCAGGTTAAAGCACAGCACTAAGAAGATAAAGCCACCACAGCATGAGTTCGATTCCCGCCTGTCCCGGAGGTGACCACCTGGAGAGTCAGATCTCTCCTGACCAGCCCACTGCTCCCCTCAGCAGTGTACTTCATCCATCTGCCTGTTCTGCTCCCCACTCTGTCTCTGGTGAATCCTTTGACTGCCCCTGTACCTCTGTCCTGTACCCCAGTTCTGTATGCATAAACAAATAAAATCTTTTTAAAAAATTATCAGATATGAATGGAACACCTAAAAATAAATCTTACTTTTTTCTTTCACAGTCAGGACATACTTCTTACATGCATCAATCACACAGACATTAATTTGTCAATCTCCAGAGCTGAGCTATGTCTTAGAAACATTATTGAAGACTAGGTAAATATGAACACCTGTATTTTGCACATCAATATTCAGATATTATAGCACTAAATCAATCATGAAAATATTCAGATATAACTGCACAGATTTACCAATCTCTACCCTCACATATGTTATTGCACACTTTTAAAAGCTTTGAGGCTTGTAAGATTCTAACCCTCAAGCTGTTTGAATGCTATTTCCAAGAAACAACTAAGTTACTTTTAAACCAGTTCCAAGTTGTGAATGTAAACTATTAGCAGAATACAAACATCTTTTCTAATTGCACGATTTAGACAACAATAACGACAAAACTTCTGCCTATTATTCCTGCACAAAGGTAAAAATAATCTTACATCCACAGGATAATCAAATACAACTTTCTGGAATTAGGACGGTTGGCTGGCAGTATTATAAAGTAGTTCTTCAAATTTCTTGGTCATTTGTTTGACATAATCAAAATCAAGCATTTTAGGAAAGAGAAAAGAGTGCATTTTGCTTTTTTATCCATGAGCATTTAAAAACTGCTTCAGGCCTATCTGCTAATTGCTGTCATTCTTACTGAAGGGTTGTTTGCTGTTACTGACATTGTGAGGGACTTTCTAAGTTGCAGGGGGCAGCCAGAGAAAGGACATCTTTTCTTGACCTCACTTTGAGATGGTTAGGATATCTCTGACCTCTCCCTCTGATTCCTATTATTTGCCCATCCAAAAGAGAGAGAAAAGAACTAATCTGATTAATCCAGACCTTAACCTAGAGTGTGTTTTACTGTTGGAAGCTTGCAGCAACTTAAAAGCAAGAATTAGTGCAGGAACTTCCCTTTTTTTTTTAAACTCGAATGAGGTGTGACCTCCTGCTGTTGTTTCCTGTTCTAAGTGGTCAGCAAAGCTTTAAGGGGCTTTTTTGCAAAGTCAAGGAGGAGGATACTATTCCAACCCCCTCCAGTCTCTAAAAGCAGTTGTGAGACTGATCTGTGGGTTTCTTTCAAGTGATGAACCCCGGACTATACTCTGCCTATGTACTCTTCACCCAACTGCTCTAATAAAATCGCTATGCATTTTTGCTCTAAAATTTGGATTTGGTGCAGAAGGAAGGAAATCTTATTTTAACCTCAAGTCCAAACCACATTCTCTTTAACCAAGAGCCTGTGATTGAATGTTGGTTGTTTTTGTTTTTTATCCTGCCCTTAATTTTTTGATTGATAATCCTCAAATACATTTATGCATTTTCCATATGAAAATCCCATAGAAGGACCAACACCCTACTCAGAAAATAGATGCCATCACAGGGAAGAAGTACTTGGAGATCAGCCTTCATGATGCCTTTGTAAATTTGACTCTAAATTTAAGTAAAACAAAAGGAAATAAGGGGACTCCATAAGACTTAAAAAATCCAAAGGGGAAAAATGCATATAATGAAAAGGCAGCCTGACAGGTATGGAAGATATTTATAAGTTATCTCTCAGACACGGAGTTAGTATTCAAATTATATAAACAACTGAATACTGGGTAACAAGAAGAAGAATGGTATGCAAGCAGATTTAAAACTGGGCAGAGGATCTAAATAGTCATTTCACCAAAGTGGGTACAAATGGCAAACATAGAAGATGCTCTTAATTGTTTATCATTAGAGAAATGCATATCAAATATGCATTTGCAGTGCAATAACTCCAAAGTGAAGTCACAGTTCATGAAAGTACCCATCTCTCTACGTCCCAGACAGCAAATTTAAACTTTTATACTTGTCAGTCTGCCTTTACAATTTCCTTACTATAGTGACCAGGGTGAGTTTTTCGATTAGGAAAGTTGTTGACTGAATTTATTTACCTATGAAATTTCTCTTTATCTTGCCTTTTTTACTTTTAGATTATCTTTCCGTTTAAGAATATGATGTGTCCTTTCATTCGTTTGATCTTTTATGTCTTCATAAATCAAAAAGGTTTCATCTATAACCTATATTTTTCTTATTAATTTCATAAGAAATATATTCAGTATTTGTCAAAATCTTAATAGGATATTGTGTACCTACTTATGAGGGCTTATGCTATAAAGGAAACATTGAGTTTGGTATTTTTATATTACACTGTTACAGCTTATTGTGTTTATGTATTAATTCTAAAATTTTTAAATATGTATTTTTTGTCATCAGTGGAAAAAAATTACCAGTTTCCTTTCTATATTTATATATTTCTAATGTTTGTGATTAATGATTGACATTAAATTCATTAGGGAAACTTTCATCTTTGACTTGGAAGTGTTTAAGTAAACCTGAAAATAAATGGTTAACTTTTGTAGCTATTTTAATAAAATCTAGTTGTAAAACAACCTAAACTTGGTGGTATTTTTCATAATAAACTTTTATTCAGTTTTCCTACATCTTTAATGACAATTGTTTTTATTGGATTTTTCACCTATTTTCCCTAAGGAATAGTTGGCTTGGTAATTTACATTTTGATATTTTGTTCATAAGATCTAGATTTGTGGCTATAGAATTCCATGTATTTCTTTAGCTTTTAAAAGATTTTTGCCTTGGGCCCTCCCTGTTGGCGCAGCAGTTTAAAAGCTCAGCACTAGGAAGCTAAAGCCACTTCAGCATGAGTTGGTGACCAACACCTAAAAAGTTTTGTGAAAAATGTGCAGTAAAATATAAATATAGAGAGAATAGAGTAGTTCATTAATGCATCACTCTGATTCAACAATCATGAACACATGTAGGTAACCACAGGTAGCATCTGGCAGACCTCCTTGACCCTCCTGCTGTTCCCTCAGCAGTGTACTTAGTCAATCTGCCTATTCTGCTCCCTACTCTGTCTCTGGTAAATCCTCTCACCACCCCTGTACCTCTGGCATGTACCCCAGTTCTGTATGCATAAATAAATCTTTAAAAAAAAATTTTTAATTTAAAAAAAGAAGCTAAAACCACTTTAGCATGCGTTTGATGCCCTCCCTGGAGGTGACCCACATGGTGCAGCAGGCCTCTCCTATCCCATCTGTTGCTCCCCTCAGCAGTATACTTTGTCGATCTGCCTGTTCTGCTCCCCACTCTGTCTCTGGGGAAGCCTCTTACTGTTCCTGTACCTCTGGCCTGTACCCCAGTTCTGTATGCATAAATAAATAAATCTTAAAAAAAAAAGACTTTTGGGCCCTCCCTGGTGGCGCAGCGG
>NW_004567106.1:19937632-19939974 GCF_000260355.1 Condylura cristata | reverse complement strand
TACCCCAAAATGATATCAGTGAAATGATTTTGGCTTTGTGTTCATGATTGTTGAATCAGAGTGATGCATAATGAACTACTCTATTCTCTCTATATTTATATTTTACTGCACATTTTTCACAAAACTTTTTAGATGTTGGAAATGACTACTAATTTGTATGTATGGTACTAAAATTACTGTGTAGACATGCATATCACTTAACGTTTCTCTGTGTTACTGTCAGGATGGGAATAATAACCAAATGCCTTGTTAGTGACCCTCTATTCAGAAGATTAAGACCATCAACTGTGAATTCCCCATGCCTCCCCCACCATACTTACTTTAAATATTTAGTCTAAGTGAGTCCTCTTAGCTTTTTGTTTTGGATAAAGAGGAGTCTCTCCTTTCCAGAAGCATCTCTTCAAACTTTTACCAAGAACCAACCTACCTAAGTATCCTTTCAGCATTTATATGCATTCTATACTTCTCACCCACATTCAAGCATGCACAGGCTAAACTAGCTCCAAAATAATTGCTAGATATAGCTACCTAGCAAGTTCAGAAGATATATTACAAGGGGGTAATTTGTATTTCTCTCTTTTCTATTAGAAGTGACCACCAACTTGAGATGACTCAACATAGTCTTGTCCTCCCTGACTGTTTGCATATCTTAGAATCACTTAGGAAATCTCCCCGGAGGAAGAGAGGAAGAAGCACACAGATCAGTGTCCTTTAAAAGGTTGGGTAAGCGGGCCCTCCCTGGTGGTGCAGCGTGTTAAAGCACTGCACTGAGAAGCTAAAGCCACTTCCGCATGAGTTCGATTCCTGCCTGCCCTGGAGGTGACCACATGACATGGCATACCTCTCCTGACCCTCTGGCTGCTCCCCTCAGCAGTGTACTTCATCGATCTGCCTGTTCTGCTCCCCATTCTGCCTCTGGTGAAGTGCCTCACCGCCCCTGCTCCTCTGGCCTGTACCCCAGTTCTGTATGTACAAATAAATAAATCTTTAACAACAAAAAAAAAGTTGGGTAAGCAGTCAGCCTGCCTAAGGAAGCACAGAGGCTTTCCAGATCCACTGCTCTGCAGCTTGCTCTAGTTTAAGCCCAGGTTGTCTTAAAGGCCCTTGCCTGTCTTTTTGTTTCTTTTTCTTTACACATAAAAACAATTCCTCTTACATGACTGAATCATAATTTATTTAACCATTTGGTTCTGAAGTTTTCAAATAGAAAACTGGCTTATGTTTGGAGAAAAGAGGAAGACAAGGGAACAGAAATGGTCAGCAAAGTACCTTCTCACCGCTCAACCTGCCTGAGCATCGCTCTGTATTGGGCTCAGCTCCAGCCAAGCCTGGGAGTAAACAGTAACTAGTGCTCACTGTGTCCACTCTGTTTAGGGGCACGAGTGACCTGACATTTTGCATTGGATGGTGAAAGCATTTCAATTTTGTATAATTAAGGAAGAACAAAGCTTTGGAAGGGAGTTACAAAGCATCTGGAGAAAGACAGATACCTAAATAACTTATAGGAAAGGTCAAAAGGGATGAACATATCAAACTCTAACATGAAGATAGTTTTCTCCAAGAAATGTAAGCACACTTTTATTTCCTCCCAATTAAATGTAACAAATAATATGAGGCTACCAGAAGGGGAAGGTGGAGAGCAAGGGACAAGGGACCCAAGAATGATAGCAGACTTTGGGTGTGGCAACAGACATCTGAGGGGGTATGATCCTGTACCTCTAAGTCACATACAGTGTTGTAAACCAGTGTTTCTTCAATTTTTTAAAAGAAAAAAATAAATAAGTGTGCTGCTTGTCATTTTTTGTCATTATGTCTAAAACCTGCTTTGCTTTGTACCCACTCAAAAAAAAATATTCTTTAACGAATAATGAATCAATGTTTTTTCACAATCTCTATCTCCTTGAGTGTCTCTGCAGCCCTGGAGATGTGTCTCTGCAGAACAGAGGCAGAGCAGATTGAATATGCCATTCTGCCTGAAATTCTTCCTTCTTAGTTTCACTAATTGTTTGACAACCTCAGCCTCCACTGATTGTTTTGCTTGGTATTCTAACTCTTTCCTAGACCTGACACTCCTCATCCTTAAACTTTGACCTTTGTAATTTGACTGCCTACAATGTAATATATACTAAATGTAGCGCTTGATATATATTGAAATTTGAAAATAAAGGGATAACAAAAAAAGCTATTCAACAAAGATGCTAAGCAAAAAATAAATAATAGTACACAACCATAATATTAGACAAGGTACACTTGAAGACTAGAAATGTATTATGCCACATCCCCTCCCGCCGTGCCTAAGTGAGAAATCCTTAGAACTTGGCACGGTCAAGATACCGGGCACA
>NW_004567106.1:19906770-19936827 GCF_000260355.1 Condylura cristata | reverse complement strand
AAAAAAAAATACATTACACTCAGATATGCACTCCTAGGAGTCTTTTCTGTCTGTCACTCAACCTAATCCTTGTCCACCCTGCGCCAGAATTGCCATCCCTGAAACTTGTCTCCTGCTCCTGCTGCACTGGTCTGCGACAGTATTAGAGATAAGTATATACATTTCAGAGTGATAATGTCATTTTAAGAGTATGTAACAGGCCTACAATCATCCGTATCTAATAAAGTTTTCAAGATCTATATAGAGTCAGAAAAAACAGAGGAATTAAACAAATTCATGATGATAGAGGAAGAAATATACTCCTCACAATAACTGGTAGAATAAGCAAGTAAAAAAAGCATTATTACCATGTATAATTTTATGATTGACAAACCTGACATTTATAGAATGCTATATAGAACATTTCAGAGTACATGTTCTTTTCCATTCTGTTTCATACAATGGAACATTTGCCCAAATAGAACATTTTCTACACTACACAATAAGTCTTCACTAGTTCAAAGGGTTGAAATCTTATGAAAAATGTTTCCTGACTTCAGTGGCAGTAAGGTGAAATCAATAATAGAAAGAAAACTAGGAATCAAATTTGCTAAAATTAAGCAATATATGTCTGAATAGCCCATGGGTCAATTTAGAAAAGTTGCATCTCACAATCATAATACTGAGCAAAAGAAGCCAGACACATGAAAGCAGCCAGAGTACAAAGCATACATACTGAATGGTTTCAATTATGTAGGTTTTTAAACATCTCTGGTGACAGATCAGAATAAGAGCGCCATTTCAGGGAGGCTTTTTCTGAAAGAGGCCTCTGGGGTGGCAGCAATATGTTATTTCGTTTTCACCTTTTACTTTATTTCCTTAACTACATTATCAGCAAGAAGAATGTAAGGTAACTGACTTTTTTTTCCCCTGAAATTTCAGATTTGAATTATTCTCAAGCTCTATCCTCAGAAGCTTTTCCTCTAATTCTAATAGTTGAACGCAGAACACATATGTCTCATGTACACCTCTGTTTAAACCTCTAACTTTGCAAAATTTCACTGAACTATACCCTTAAAATCTGTATATTGTACTATATTATGGTTTATTGCTGAGGTTTGTCAAAAACAATTCATTTATTTTTTAAATAAAGCTTCTCTTTAACACTAATTCTTATTTCTCCCCCTCTATCATGGTTACCAATGAGAACAGTATCAACAGTTGAATAAAACAGTGTGTAAAATTAAGAAAAAGAAGAAATGTTGATCCAGGAGGTAAGAAATATAGTCTGTGTAGGCTAATCTTTATGTTTCTGACTTGAGCAACCACTGAGATAAGAAACTCTGGAAGAGATCAAGATTTGGGAGTCAAGAAAAGATTTGAATAGGTGGACATTCAAAGAGGACTCAATGGGAATATATAGATAGGTATATAAGGGAATATATAGACAGGTGTGCAATTCCTCGCTCTAAGGCCAGGTAAACTATCTATCCTCTGTGATTATGTAATCCTCTCTTGTGGCATGTGTCATACCACATAGGAACTGGTTTTTGTTTGCTTGCTAGCTTCTTTTCTTTCCTTTTGTTCTATTTATGGAATTTATTTTTTAATTAAGGACATAATAAATAGCATATTTGAGCATTCAAAATGTGCCAGATATTCTGTTCCAGATATTTTATTCTATTTTACTTTATTCTATTTCTGGCCTCTATCTTTAGCCCAGACCACAATATTCAAATTCCTTCCCATTAAATATGGCCTTCATGATCTCAATTATACAGGTTTAAAGAATTCCACTAAAATTATTATTATGCTGTCTTCCCATCATTTTCCCAGTTACACAGATTCACAATACAGTTGCTTTAAATTTTCCCTTTTTGAAGTTCCCATGTGTTATGAATGCCTGAAGGTTTTTCTTTTAAACCATCTCTTGCATCCCCCAGTTCTTCCATTTCCATTTATGTGACAAAAGCCCCTTATCCATATGTGGAGAAGCCCCACCATCCCTGATCTCTACCTATCACTTCCTGGCATCTGATTTGAGCCTCTCTTCTGTTTAAACTTTCTTTGAACAGCTGCTCCATGCGTTTTCTTAAGGCATTATTTTGCTCATTGTTTCTTTTACTTAAAACAACCTTTTATTATTTTCCATAACTAAAAAAAAAGAAAAATGTTCAACCTATTAATATAGATTTAACAGAATCTCCCAACCTGTTTTTTCCTATCAGAACAAAATCAGGTTATTAGTTATCCCTCTGTTATCCCCCTCATGCTTATTCTTTACTCTTCACGTTCTTCTCATTCATCTGCACTCTTTAAATCATGTTTATCACTCAAGAACATTACTCTACAAGAGAACTCGGATTTCTCAATCACACAGACACATTACAACCTGTCAATTCACTGGCGCCAGAAGTTCAGTCAAATTACCTAACCTCAGGATCTATTTCCTGATCTGTAGTTTACAAATAATTATTAGGTTCTTTTCATCTGTCAGAACCTATGTTAATCTTAAAGACACAAAGACGACCAATTCAGATAAATCCACACAATGTAATGGCAGACATTCATAAAATAAATTATTACTCACTTTGCACAATGCTAGGACCAGAAGACATATAAAGCTTAAAGACATATAAAGTTTAAAGACATTAAAGACATATGATACAATCACATAGTAAGGTGGGTAATCATCATCATCATTATTATTAAATCTTAAAAGTCCGGTCAAATATTTATCTCCTCTAATACACTCTATACTTCTCCAATTTCATCTATAAGTACCTATGACCTTCGTGTTACTATGCCATCTACAGATTCCTTCATTGCCTTAACTCTTCTTTCTGTATTTACCATAGAACTGAAAAATGGGTTATATTTACATGTTATATTGCCATTAAATGTTGTGAACATTTCATTGCCACAAGTAGACCTAAGTATTGTAAGAGTGTGAACTGAATTTTAGAGTATGACTAAGTTTGAAAGTCTTAAGTTCTAAAGCTCCCAGCATATGTTAAATATTCACTGATTTAATGAGTCCAGCCCTGAGTCTGAATCTCAGCAGAGTACTTGAAATGATTCCAAAATTTTCTCCTCCCACACAGAAAATCGATACAGCCAAGAATATTGGGAAGTGGAAACATCATTTCTCACTCTCTTTGTGAGTTTTCCCACCCGTTTTCCTCTCTAGTCTGCCAAATGCTTCAAATCCCTAGGAGCCCAGGAAAACGCTGGTTTGGGGAACTGACAAAAGAGAGATGAAATGTTAATTAAGAGCAAAAAAAAAAAAGTTTCACAGAATCAGAGCCAGAATTCCTGAAAAAATATTTTAAAATTGAATTTCTAAAAGGAGCCTTGATTCTTGAAGTATGTTTATTTCCCCTCCGGCTTGGGAGATTTTCCAAAGGAAGTTAAAACCCAAATACTTCCCAGTAGGAATAGTAGACATTGGCTTGCCAAGTCTAGAATCTTTTAACTCATTGGATCCTAGATTTTGAAAAGCTATCCCAGGGAACACCATTTTACCTTCCCTTGGGAAATAATTTCAGTCTCAAACCTTTGAGACTAAAATATTATTCTAATATTTTAAGTTATACTCAAGTAATATTAGTGTAAATACTAAGCAATTAAACAATGATTTGTATTCTGTCAACAGTTTATATCTGAATACTGATGAGGAGGCTGTTTGGTGAGAATGTGAAATGTTTCCAAACCCATAATATTGAGAAAAAGAGGCAGTGATGATAAAATTTCAAACTATATGTCTGGGTTATAAGCAGTAATATTTATAGTAAACTGTTCCACTATATTCCCCTGATAACATTGAAACCAATATTTTAAAATATAGTTAGAAAATAGTCACCCATATGTATCCATACATTCACTGCTCAACATTAGATTTTATTGACCTGCCATATTTTGTTTCACAAATATTTTCAGAATGACCTGCATGTAAGTATGCTAAGTTTTATAAGAATATAAAAATTAATAACAGTCTTAAGTCCTTCAGAATCATAACTTGATTCAGAGGGGGATATCTATAGGCATAACACAAATGAAAGTTGATACAAAGTGACCTCTCAAAAAGATGATAATAGAGATACATATAATACACTATGGGGCAAGAGACTCATTGAAAGGTGAATAGAAAATTAAATTCTTCTAAGAAGGCTTCATAGGGAAATGGTATTTGATCAGAGAGTAAGTAGATATGCTTTTACAGGGGAGAGGGGGGATGTAAAGGAGCCTTCCAGAGAGAAACAACAGTTGAAGGGAAACTTACAAAAATATTTTTAAACTTTTTTAAATCTAATTGCTAGAATATATTCACACCCCCCAAAAATAGGAGTTCAGACTGTACCTGGTAGCAAAGATGGACTCTAAAAACACAAGTGCAAATACCTTGAAGAGTATTAGCAGTTACCACATTCAAGGGACAAGTCAAAGGAAAAAGAGGAAGATTCAGACCACAGAACCAGGAGCAGGTATTTGAACAGGTGATGGGTTAAGATGTAGATCCTGGGAACTACCAGCTACAGCCATGTCCTTGAGTACAAAGTCACCAGAAAGATAGAGCCACCAGTTCACAACGCAGGCCCACATAAACTGACACTAATGTCATGTGTGCCACTATTGGGAAAAAAGATTTCAGCCAGACATTTCCATTTTCTTGTTTACATAATGCAAAATGATTAGTCACATTAATTAGTTTTGGTTTTGGTTAGCCTTACTATTTCAGAATTTTAGAAAATGGACCTTACCTTTATATGGATTTGGGGATGGCTTTGCAAGTTTCATCGCCATTACATGTTAGTCATAACAACATGCTTTCTTCCTAGAAGTGATCATGATCATATATTATAGAGTCTACAAATCATATCTTGTTTCTATTAGTAGAATTTTAGAAAATGAAAGTAGTATGCATAACTACTACAATAAGCTACTTAATATACTTGAAAAAATAGATGCCATAATTCTTAAGTAGAGGATAAAATGTTGTCATGTTACATCAGTACACTGAAACATTAAGTCTTTATTGTATTTGTACTGTACAGTCATTCAAGTATTTTATACCTTTCTAACCATCATTTCCCATTTTTGCAAAAGAAACTGAGCAGTTACACACAGATTATAAAACTTGAGTTTTAGCAACACTTGCTTCTGGTCCTTTTGATACGGGCTATTCTAAAGATGCAAAAACACTAATTTAAAGGGATATATAAGGGCTAGATCCACTCCTACATTCACTGCATACTATTTGCAATAGCCAATTTATGGAAGCAACTTCAGCACCAGTAACAGATGAGTGAGTCAAGAAGATGTGGTATATACACACAACAGAATACTAGCAGCTATCAGCAAAGATGAGATCCTGGCATTTGCAACAACTTGGATAGAAGTAGAGGGGATTATGCTAAGGAAAATAAGTCAGAAAAAGAAAGACAAACACCAGATGAGTTCATTCACATGTTGATATAAAGGAACAAAGCAAAGGAACAGTCCAAAACAAATCCTTGAAATATAACTGTTAGAAGTAAAGCTACCAGAAGCAATGGGCAGAGGCAGAAAAAAATAGGAGCAAGGGGAACCCACGGGATCCTGGTGGAGGATTATTGGGACATTGGAAATGGATGTGATGTGATGTGATGTGATGTGATGTGATGTGATGTGATGTGATGTGATGTGATGTGATGTGATAACAAACACTTGAGGAGGTGTGAACCTGTGCTCCTAAAATACATACAGTTTTGCAAACCAATGCTTCCTCATTAAATATAGCTTAAAAATAAATAAAAGAATGATGTAATAAAAAAAAAAAAAGAGGGTTAACAAAAAACAAAACCGGCCCTCCCTGGTGGCGCAGCGGGTTAAAGCACAGCACTGAGAATCTAAGGCCGCTTTCACATGAGTTCTATTCCCGCCTGCCCCGGAGGTGACCACATGGCGTGGCAGACCTCTCCTGACCCGCCCGCTGCTCCCCTCAGCAGTGTACTTCATCCATCTGCCTGTTCTGTTCCCCACTCTGTCTCTGGTGAAGCCTCTCGCCGCCCCTGGGCCTCTGGCCTGTACCCCAGTTCTGTATGCACCAATAAATAAATCTTAAAAAAAAAAAAAACCTTGCGATTCAGTCCCCGTTATGACTTTACATAAGGGCTTTGGTGTGTTAGGCATCTAACGTGTATCTCTAATCTCTTCCAGCTCTGCAATTCTTGTATATCATCCTGTTCATATTATTTTAATCCTCATAAAATGTCTTAATATTATAGGAAACATTTAATCTCAATTTCTTGGATGGACAAATTTCAGAATCTACACATTAAAATCTCATCATTTCAAAGAGGAGTTATAAGACCCAGCTCTATCATTAAATTCTTACTGTTCTAGGAAAAAAACAGACCCCGTCTATCCTTTCTTCTTCCATCACTAGTTCTTGTTAATGCCAAGTCCATGATTTCAGCTGCCTTTATTGGCCATCCAAGAGCCTGTGATTCACCACATAGTTTAGCATTTACTTTGTAGGCTCAAAATAGAGTTGTGCCAGGCCCCTCTCTACAGCTTTCATGCTGCTTAAATCCAGCCCATCCCCAGGATAGCTATTAGCCTGGCCATCTGTTTCTTAAATACTGATGCTGGCCCCTCCCTGCCTCATATCTCAGGAGTGAGTCAAACATTTGCAAAAAGGCAGAAGTAACTGTTTACATTTCACTTCTTCAAAGCACTGCACACAATACTTTTTCTCTCACATAGCAGAGCTTCCCCAAAATATTCTTTCTGTGCTACAGTTGTGAAATTGTAACAAGCAATTTTCCCAAGTCTTTTCTTTTCTTACGGGAACACATTCCTTAAATTCAGATTTAGGATGTCCCAAATTTCGAATGTAACACATGGTTAAAATCTAATGTCTTACTATTGAAAATAAGAAGCATGTGATACTACATGTAATATTAACTACATGGTTAATATTACATTTGACAAACTCCAAATACTTTTATTCTGATATGAAAGTATATTTTTACAACTTAAAAGCATTTGCTTATTAAAATTTAATAACTGTGCTAAGAGTTCCTGGCCAATTAAACCTTATCATTTTAATTTGGAAACAAGAATAATGTAAAGCTGGTGGCAAGTTTCTACAAAAAGAAGTAAAAATATCAGGCTGTAAGAGAAGTTAGAGATTATTTGATCCATTATTTTCTCTTACTAGATAAGGATTTTAAAATCCCTTAAGAAATACCAAATAATTAACTGTCATAAATACATAAATATGATATAAATAATAAAATTAAAATTGCAAAACACTAATAAGTAGGTTTATTCTGTGTAATGAACAATCATTATGTATTTCATTTTTCATATATATAAGGCAAACTTTAAAAGCTCTTTTAAATACAATTGGAGTGCATAACAAGACTGAAAAAGAGTCCAATGCCATAATTTTGTAAGAGATCAATGCAAAAAAAAAAAAAGAGAGAGAGAGAGAGAATAGCAGACAGAAAATGAGACCCAGGAGTACTATTACCAAATTTTAAATTAAGTCAATGATAAACTCTCCTCCAACCCTAAATTCTGGAGCAACCAATATGCTGAAATGCTATACCTCATGTGCTCAGATGGATTCTGAGCAGAGTTCTGATTAATCTGTTGTCTAAGTCATTTGTGTTGGCTATTTGAATGAAGTGCCTAGGAAAGAGAAGGCATGGTAATCATATACAATGGTACCCTAACTGAGTCTAGTTTGGAACTCAGATTTTGGGCAGAAGTCCTTGTAGGGTCATTATGTCCCTAAAAGACTGGATGAGGAAGCACACGAAAGCTCTCTCCACTCCGGGACTCAAGTATGTGACTTACTGTCAATCTATGTCATGAAGGCAAATGAGACTTTCAAAATATACTTTTTAAAAGGAAAAGTATTGGCCATGTAGTAACCCTTATCCAATAAAAACCTTAGTGTCAAAAGGAGAAAAGCGATCTTGAAAACCACAGTGATAGCTGTTACTTCAAGCAATACTTAACTGCTACCACACATGTTTGGGTTCTAAATAAGAACACAGAAACTAATATTACTAACCAGCAGAGTCTAGGTTGCACTGACAAGCTCCTCACAGGATCAATCTAACAGGACAGAGCCTTTCTTACAAACTTCACCACAAACTCCCACAAAATGTTAGTAGCTCTAAGAACACGATGCACACCAACAAAGAACTGCATCTAACAAAGCAGCAGAGCAAGTGTCTTTGGTATAGAGCATCTCTGAGCAGCAATATAGGGTGGTTAACTACTTCGGAAGGCTGCACATGTGATTTAGCTGCTTCTAAAATTACCTGGAGATAAAGTTCTAGGAAATAGTTTCTGATGAAGTATTAAATCAACAAAATTTAGATTCATATTTGGTTACATTATTTGTATCTACAGGCCAATTAACCTGGAGATACATTAAAGACAATGCTTTAATGTGGCATAGATATTAACCACCAATAAATAATAAGAGAAACTGCAATCACATATCTGCCCATCTTGTCTCTGCTCACCTCCCTCCTAGATCTCCTCCGTAAAACAGAAGTTATTAATTGGGTTGATTAGAAATGGTCACAGTGACCCTTGCACGGGACAGTCTGTCTTCCAAGGCGTGGGCATGTGAGTCAAAAACAACTCTTTCCCTTGTAGTAACAGAATTAATAAGCCATTTGGAACATCCATTTGGAGACCTATTCCCATTCTCCCAGATTCAAGGGCTAATTATCCTTTCTTGTATGTACCAAAACATCCTAGTCCCCAATTTTTTTTAATGTTACTTAGTATTTTTAATGAAGGAAATATTAAAATGATCAATATCAAAGAATAAATGCTGGTGAGGATGTGGAGAAAAGAGGACATTCCTAGAACAAACTTTTAAAGGGGCAGGAAAGAGGAAGACTGAGGATTCTAGTCTCAGTCTTATATTCTAACTTGACTTTTGAACAGAGCTCTGATTTGCAAGAACGGACATTTCTGCATCTCTAAATGAAGTCACCTACATCATAACCCTTTAAACTTACATGGAAAAAAGCTGATGAATAGACAGGATTCACTTATATTATATTCATCAAATATATTAACATCCCTCCTCTTATTCCCAACAATACCATAATGATACCTTTAATTCTAAAAAAAAAAAAAAGCAAAACTCTATAGTGGATAATTTTAATATGTACTGTGGGACAAAATGATCACAGATTATTGTTCTGTATTGCAATGTGGTCCCTGCATGGCTCCTGCCAAGAGAAATTTGCAAACAAGAATCTGTGTGTCTGTGCCTCTGTTGGAAAGAAACACTGACAAGATTTCCTCTATCCAACTCCTTAGAAGCCAGGTACCCATCTGTAACCATGTTCCCATGGCACACCTCAGATACATGTCTCTTAGTAAATCTACAGAGTATACACCTATTTTTGACCATGTGATATGAAAACATGGTCGTCCATCTCGTTACTGTTTTCCGTGTGCTAAAAAAAAGTCTCTGCTTCTGTTTTCTGAAAATCTACTGCTAAATGCTATTTCATGAACAGTTTCAATGTACCCATTACTGCTCTGATTTCTAAGTGCTGTTCTATTTCTGCTCATCATTTAACTCAGCCAATTCAAAGGTATTCACTTCCTACTACACACCCATAGGCAGCTACTAAATGTGCTGCTGATACAAATGTGTCTACCCAATTTTTAGCAGCATTTCCAGGGACTGCTTAGAAAACAGGGTGACTGCACCAGCTGAGTTACAGCAACTCTGCCGTGATTGGTAGCAGACTGATATTCATGAAGACCCCAGGGTTTGTGATTCTGTCTCCACTTGGATTTTCACTGTGGTTTCTGAGGGTTGCTCTTTAACCATTCCAGATGTTGGAAGTGGTGCCTATGGCAGATCCAAGACTAGATGTCACTTGGTATGTTGGCCACCACAATGTGTTATTAAACTTGAACTAGGTCTGGAAAAATTGATTCGATGTTGGAATGTTGGCACTCAAATCAGAGTGACAAGGAACACATGGAACTTCTCTTTATTTTATTTTAAGCTCTTCTATACTGTCATCTTGTATAGCTTAGTCATCACATTTCTAATTGTGCCTCACCATAGGATTCACTGTTAGCTTCTGGAAATTCCTAAACTTTCCTAAGTAACCTTATATATACCCCCAAAGCATTAGGATATAAATTTTATTATTTCACTAGAATGGTGAACATAAAAAGATAAATAGTATAGAATTTAAGATGCATTTAGAATTATGAAACATTTAGAGTCTAAAAGAAATGATGCTATGGAATTTGTTTCAAAATAATCTGAGTTCAGAGACACTGACTAGTCAGAGTAAAGATGAAATAATATTGCTCACAGATGGATAATTATTACAAGTCATTGATGAGTATTTCAGGCTAATTATAATCTTCTATTTGCTTTTATATATGTCTGATTTTCTAGAAGAAAACATTTTTTTGAAAAATGCAGGTGCTACTGTAACACCAACCCTAATTCTTTTCCCTAGGGACACCAAAACAAAGGTTTTCAATCAAAGGTCTAGTTCTCTATTTATTATAAATATTTCCTCAGGGCTTGAGTAAATGTTGCTATACATATCTATTAATCAAAAAAAACTTGAGTTGTTTTATATATGAGCTTTGTTGGGAATTAAAGATGAAGTAGATATACATACAGGCCCCAAACAGCATTTAGCCAAGTAAAAGTTAAAGCTTAAGTAAGAGTTAAAGCTTGAACATGTGCGAGAATATGACAAGAGCAAAGTGTGCAGTGCCGCAGACAAGGCTCTTACAGAGGTGACACCCACAGTTTGCCCTGTGGGCAAAGATGGCTGGGATTCCTGAGCTTGCCTCTAGCCAGTTGTCATAGACTCACCCTTTGAAAGTGGGTGCCTCGTGCCTTAGAAGTTTGTGTGTATACATAACTGCATTTACACATACACAAAGAAAAGGCCCTCCCAAGTCTAAAATAGAGACTTCCACTTCAGCTGTGACAAGTTTATTAGACTAGGGAAGTAATATGTTCTTTTAAATTAGACCAACCTGGGCTCTCTCCTGGTGGCGGAGCGGGTTAAAGCACAGCACTCAAAAGCTAATGCCACTTGATCATGAGTTCGATCCTGGCCCCTGAGGTGACCCACATAGCGCAGCAGACCTCTCCGGATCCATCCGCTGCTCCCCTCAACAGTGTATTTCGACAGTCTGCTCCCTGGTAACTCTAGTGAATCCTCACACCACCCCTGCGCCTCTGGCCTGTACCCCAGCTTTTTATGCATAAATAAATAAATCTTTAAAAAAAATTAGGCCAACCTAATCCCCACCCCCACCACCTCCCGCTTCATGCAGAGAGGTGGAATAGCTTCCTGGGTTCCCTTCAGCAGATAACACCTAGGTCCACTAGACTGTAGCATTCTGAAAGAGACAATCCAGAAAATAGACACTTAACCAAAAGCATTATGAGGCACTTGCTCCTCAAGCCTTCAGCAGTGAACTAACCCAGATCTTGTTTCTGCCGAGTTTTCTATGTGCTCACTGGGTTCTATGGGAAGTGTAGTCAGGGAACTGGAGGGTAGTATTTTACCTGGGGAGAGGTAACTCCTCCCAAATAACAGAAAGCCCCAGAGTTCCTTTTGGCTTTATGGGAGAATAGAAAGAAAATCCAAAATGAGAGTTAATAACAACAGAAAGATCTTACCTCCAAAAGGCAAAATCTGGGACCTTGCCAGTGGCCTAGCAGGTTAAAGCACAGCACTAAGAAGCTAAAGCCACTTTAGCATGAGTTCAACCCCCGCCTGCCCCGGAGATGACCCATATGGCACTGGCAGGCCTCTCCTGTCCTGCCTGCTGCTCCCCTTAGCAGTGTACTTCAATGATATGCCTGTTCTGCTCTCCACTCTGTCTTTGGTGAATCCTCTCACCACCCTTGCACCTCTGGCCTGTACCCCAGTTCTGTATGCACAAATAAATAAATCTTTAAAAAAAAAAAGTAACAAGTTATGCATCAATTTAAAAAAAAAAAGACAAAATCTAATCCACCAGTCATATGCAAACCATTGCACTGTTAACTGCCTCCATTTTTACATTAAAATGCCGGTGTCCAGTGCTGTTATCTCAAGAGGACTCTGAGGAGTCCATTTTGCCCTTGACTGGGATCACTATCACTCTCCTCCTATTCTGGACCTAGAAAGCAGAGAAAGAACAAATGCAAAGTCTTTGTTCCCCCCAAGAGGAACACATAAACCACTGAAGGAGAAAGGTAAGTTGTTCCTTTGTGCATTGCCATCCTTATTACAGGAAATTACAAAGAAAGATCTCATTGGCTATCTCTTTCTGATCGTATTTAAAATCTCAACTACAATTTAGTTTTATATACTTGCATTTTACCACACACACATCATTTTCTCTATGTACAAGAATGAATCGATCTGAACATTCAATGATCCATGACTATATCTGAAAGGCTTATAGTCATTCCAGTATATTTATTGTGCCGACTCTGTGCATTACCATAAATGTATGAAATGAGACCATGTATTTTCAATTACCCCATTCATGAAAATGTCTTTTCAATCAATCACAGCTTCTTATTGTGAGACCAGCTGTTTGTTTCATAGTAAAGTTCAAGAGCCAAGCGAAGTTTCAAGGGCAATGAATATTCTGCTGTTTTCCATGTGATTGGCTTCACATACTGTAAAATCTCCTACATGTCAAAGGCAACAATTTTCAACACTGGTGAGGAGGACTGAAAAAGTGGCATACCTAAGGAAATTTCCAAATGTTCACCTCTTGTGGCAATAAAAACATGCCATGGAGATGTACCTGCTTGGTAAGCAGAATATGGTGAATTTTGCCCTCCATGTTACAAGGCCAGACAATTGAATCTCAGTGTAATTCAGCTGAAAACTTCACACGGAATGATTCACATTACAATTAAGAAATATACAAGAATAAAGCACTCATTTTTACTTTAAACTTAACATGAGCCATTTATCTCATCAATGGTACTTGGGTGGGAGACAAGGGTGAGTGGTACCTATTCAGTATTTGAGCTGCTACCATTGCAGACTATTTCTATTTCCATTAGCTTTTAGCTAAAAGTGGGTGTTCATAGGACAGGAGAAAGCTAGAAATACATAGAAATTCCATATCCTAAATTTAACTTGGGTTATCTTGAGCTACACAAATTGTTCTATATAATTTTCATCTTTCTCCCCTTACCTGTAGTTAATTTAATGAAACAAAGAATATTATTATTACATTCAGGAAAAATAAAAGAACTTCTCCCCAGAATGGAAGAAGGTAATCTAAATACCTTCCAAAGCCTTGTGAGAAACATGCACAGCACTCAAGGAGACATCTAAGGTCACAGGTAAAAATGTTCAAATTTAATCATATAATACTTGAGAATACATTTGTTATATAGCCACAGTGGATATCTCTGATTTCATCAATAGCACCAAAATTTGGTACCAGAATGCTGTTCATTTTATCTAAATAAGTAATAGCTACAAAATGGCCATTCATATGCCTGAAATGGGCTTTTGTAATGATCCTTTGCAATATGCAAACCACCTTAAGCAGCACACCTTTGATACTGCAGATGTGAATGAATGGGCAACATACAATATCCTATCATGCATAGTCTTATAGAGAAAACTTTCACAAAATTTAGAAACTCTTAAAATGAAGTACCTGTGTTTACTCTAACTTACCAATCTTGTGAATTTTTCATAGCCTTGTCCCTGCATGAAAATGTTTATATAAATTGCAGTAGTGTAGTGAAAGCACAGTAAACCACCTTGACTTCTTAATTGAAGTGTCTAGAAACATGCATTCAATTCCATTCTATATCTATTCTTAGCCAGGATGTTTTTCAATTAAGTACATTGCTCAGTTTTTATATTCTTGCATGATTACAAGAACAAAAACTGAGAAAATGAAAATCATAGAAAATTTTCTAGCTAATACACACAATCTTTTTTTTTTCTTAACAATCTAAAGTCACAATTTATTAGTAAGTCTAGCCTTTGGTTCAGCTAACCAACTTTGAATCTTCCTGTTTATATACAAGTTAATATGTTTAGAATGCTAAGGATTTCACTTTACCTAATCCTGGCTAAGGAACTAAAACTTACATAAACAGGAAGTTTGAAAAAAAATAATTTATTAATGAGATCTAGGTTAGATGTACCAGTAAGTGAACCTCAGATTTAGAAAAGACAGTGACCAGCTTTTGTGCAAATGTGCAGAATCTTTGTTTCCTTTTTGTAAAACAATGTGTGCGTAATTGGACTATTTTTAAATAGTGTTGTGATTTCTCATATGAGTATTATTATTATATACAAAAAAACAAGGACTCATCTATCATTTTAAAAATCAGTATTACGAAAATGAGCATTACTATAAAATTATAATATCTCATGATCTGAGGCTCATCTACTGCTGTTTAATTCAAATAATGTCAGAACCATCAAGTCTATCTTTAAAATAAGAGCTTTTGAAAAGATTAGTTCCTTTAGATATGCTAGTAATTTTGCTGTTGTCATTGACACTCATTCCTTATAATGCCAGATACAGCCCATTATGATATAAAGTTCAGAAAATATTTATTTCTGAGAACTGCAATCTATCAGATAACTTTAAATAACAAATTCCAGGAATCAAGCACTAACAGAAAGTACTTCTCTTCGGAGATTATTTGTCTTTATAATACTCTTTCATATTTTGATGAGATTATTAAAAGTATGTTATCCCTAACTATTGGAGTAGATAAGGATAGCCATGTTTAAATTCTTCTAAGCAACAAACTTTCAGAAAAAGTCTTCAAAAAGTAGTGTTCTTTTATATTTTCTTTATCGAAGTTATTTTTTTTTCCAATGCAAAAATAGTAATGCCAAGTCTTCATGATGGATTTTTGGTAGTTTATAGTAAAAAAAAAAAAATCTAACAACAGTGGTGGCATATAAGGTAAGGTAAAAAAATAAGGTAAGCCATAAACATATTCCTAGTAGCAGTGTGTTAAATCCATATACAGTTATAGTATAGAAATTTAATTCAGGGCCTCCTTGGTGGCACAGGGGTTAAAGACAGTGCTATCAAGCTATTGCCAGCTGCTGCAGCACAAGTTCAATCCCCAGCTCTCCTGTGCCCACTGTTCCACTCAGCAGTGTATTTCTGTTGAAATAACCAGCGGAAATAAAACTATTTTCTTCATTTTACAGATAACAACTTAAGGAACTTCAGAAACCTTCCTGATACTTGATAAGCTCAATTTTCTCTCTAGAAAAGTTAAACTAAAGCACAGCACAAAAGTACTATGTTTCAAATATTCTTACAAATATTAGCTATTATCATTCTGAATCACACATTATTACCTCATTATTAGTTTTATTTATTTGTCATTATTAGTAGTGATTGTAATATTACCTGGCCTGAAATAATAAGCTAGTTAAGAGCACAAAACAGTTTTCTTTTAAAAAATTATGTCCTATATACTCAAATTAAAAACGATATTTTTCTACGCAACATAATAAAATACTAAAATAGGGGAAGGGAAATTAGGAAAGAGATTTTGACACTGTCTCTAGACTATGCTCTCCAGTTCCCTGTCCATAACGCCACTTTACTGCCTAAAAAAAAAAAAAAATGTCAGTCTCCACTGTGACTCTACAGCAATGACATAGATCCTCCAAGTTCATGGCCTACAAAGCACTTTCGCTCAGAGTAAACTCTTTCCCAGTCATCTCTTATTATTCCTGCCTTCTCTTTCAAAGTTTTGTAGCATCTCTGAACAAAGCCTTGAGGAAACATTGAAGTGTTACACTGAAAACTGAAAATAGTCAATTTACCTCACGCAAAGGAAACTTGGAACAGAGGCCTATTGTTCCTGTAGATGGAAGGAGCAGGATACTCTTTCATGTCTCCTTCAGCAGGAAACCAAGCCACAATTAATGTCTCAGTAAGTTGTCCAGAGGGAGTAATGGTGAAAAAGAGAGGTGGGGGAAGAGGGGAGGAAGAAAGAGAAATAGAAAAATACAAGATGATATCACTTAGAGCAGGAGTTTAAAGGATCGGGGAAGGGGGAGGTTATTTATTACTTTATTTATAATAAAGTAAAAATGAACATCAACTAATAACTATAAACCAGAGACATTCTATGGAGTGAAGAGGGGAACAAGATCAAAACTGGGGCAGGAGGAACACATGGAACTATGGTGATGGGACATGAGTGAAGTGGTAGAAGTCCATGGGGATGACAACCAAGATGAAAAAACGCAGATGTGTGTATGTGTAGATAGATAGATAGACAGACAGACAGACAGACAGACAGACAAATAGATAGAGAAAAATGAAGAAAGGGAGGAAGAGAGTGATTAATTATATTTCTTAATACTCAGCTACAAGCAATGTCACATTTCTTTGCTAAAGAGAAAAATTAATGCTTACTTTGGCAACACGCACACACAAATTGGAACAATACAAAGAAGATTAGCATGGCTGTGGCCAAGGATGACATGAAAATTCAAGAAGCATTCCATATTTTAAAAAATAAAAAATAAAGAGAAAAATTACACTGGTTGTTTCTTAAAAATGACAAGAAAGACTTTTGATGACTGCAGTAATGACCAAGACTTGCAAGTTTCCTGTTGAACCCAAAAGGCAGGAGCCAAAGGCAGAAAAGTTTGTAAGAACTGGAATGAGCTAGAGAAGTCAGAGAAGGAGGTGGGACCCTGCAGTGATGTGTTTGCTAATTGGTGCTCAATGAAGTTAGACTCCTATGGTCACACACAGCCCTTTTTTCCTGATAATTACATTTCAGAGATGATCCCCACATCTTTGAGAAAGATTCCAGTGGAGAGTAGATTTGTATCTCAAAGAGACAGAAAAACTATTTACAATTACATGTTTTCTGATCAAAATGCCCCAAATAAAAAAATGTCAGGGACCTTGAGGTCTGGAAGAAAGCTGATTAAAACTCAGTCAAGGACTTTAAATGGTGAACTTCATATAGTTTATACAGTGGCTGATTTATCATATTATATCATATTATATACCTGATCTTACAATGTAATGTTACTTCAAATGTATATATACATACATACACACACATATATAAAATTTTTAAATCCTGAAAATATTAATTAAGTTGAGAGGATTATTAAGGCCATGTTGGTCACCTTTTTCTCTCTCAGACAGAGAACACTGGCCCAAATGTTACCTGCCTGGCTCTCAAAAATTGCTAGTCATAGGTGGTTGGAAAGGATACCTTACCCTTCTCTGTATTTTTGGATGAATCTCCAGTGCTTACCACAACCTAGAAGATTTGGGGAAAGGCTTCTCTCTAGCCCACACTCAACCCCATTCTCAAGTTCTCACAATCACTATAAAGTTCATAACCCACTCTTCCTTTTCACTCTGTTGCCTAGGAATTCTGCCTTGACCTCTCCAAATCACACCTTTTGGTAGACTTTGGGTTACTGCCCTTCAAGATCTGCCCTATGACCCATACCTCACACAGTGAAATAGAACAAAATTCAAACACTACTAAGAACGTGTCTCCTCTTAGGTGTTGTCTGTTTTTACCTTTCTCAATCTAGATGTTTCCAAAATCAAAAGTGATGGGGAGATTATTTTCAGACTATCTGGACATTTTTACTTTTGGTCAGTCAACACAAAAATCCTAAATAAGAATCTTGGAGTGCATTCACAAAAAAGCAAAAGCGATAGCTCTTTCCATTTCTTACAGATTCTATGGAAGAAAATAAAACAGACAGTAATAACATGCAGGTATGTGTAGTTATTTATATATAAGCAAAATTTGAGAATTAAAATATAAAGATTAACAATGCTGTAGTTCATTTATTGGCGGATAATATTTTAAATTCCCGTTTTGAATATCTTTCTATTTTCTGTGAATACCAATAAAAGGTTATTAAAAGCGGGAAGATTTCTTTCTTCATGGAAAGGAAATTATTCTGTCTTTTTTAATCATTAAAGAAAATGGAAATAGCTTCATTCTAGTACACTCAGAAAATGGGGGTTTTAGGAAGAAATGTAAATGTTGAGCTACATGAGATTTAGTCAAACCAATCCAATTTCCCCCATAATAATCTTATCTACAATTGTCTTAAGGGAAATTCAACAGGTGATAAGTGATATAATTTTTATACAAATTTAAGCATACACTAGGATGTTCTAAAACTAAAATCTCTACTAAATAATAACTTTGTTTGCAATCAGCAACAAAATATCTGTTATGAGTCCATTTCTCTGATCCTTTGCACACTATATTGAGCTGTCATCAAAGCCTCTTCTGTGAAACAGTCTAGCAACTATTCGTTTTTTGTTTTGTTTTGTTTTTTAACAGTGTTTCAAATAGTAAAGAAAGCTCTGGGAATTTATATCATAAAAACCTGCTACTGAGAAAAAAACGAAGCCAATGTATCATGAAGAGAATTCTTATTTTCCTATTTCTGTTGTGTTCTTATTCTTTTTTCCCAGGACTTGGCCTTAAGTTCCTGCTAAAAAGTTTCTAATTAACTAAAGGGAAGTCCTGTCTAGACTAGATAAAAAATCAGTTTTTTCTTATCTAAAGAACAACACTTCCTTTTATCTCTTGTTAATGTGATAGATCTATTTGCCAAAATTCTAGCTAATATGTTGTAGTTCTTAACATAGTGTTGCTGTAATCAATATTCAAGGAAACTGAATTTAAAATAAGTAATTCTATATAGAAATGACTAATTTTTATTTCAACAATCAAGGGAAGTTCATTTAGGATACTGATTTCAAAATTGCATTTATTTAACTGAATCAATCTACTATTTACAGGCAAGACACTAAGAAAGAATCATAATGATATGCAAACAAAGTAACAGCTAAATGATGGGTGAATGGATGGATTCACGTGTCTTATCATGGGACTTATCATTGTCTTCTTCTTGCAGTTTGAACAGTGTATCAGAATAAATTTTTAATAAAACCTACTTATTCCTTCTGCTGTTATAAAACAGCAATTCCTTTGCCTGCATCTGATTAGGTGTTTTTTCTCATAATTGCCAATTTAAACACATGAATTTCTAAAATGCATTTCTCAGAATCTTAATACTATTAGATACTGAGTGAAATAAAAGATTGGAAATGCACACGTGCAAGTTAGAATCAACTGCTGGGAAGTGCCACAGTAGGAAGTCTGGTTAGGTAAATTTAATCAGTATTTCCTAAATTTGACCTTGGAACTCTTGAGTGTTTGTACATTTTGAGAAAAATTACTTTCCTAATTTAATTGGTTCTCTAGATCCTAGTAGCTTTTCATTTGCTTTGAACAGAGAAGGTAGAAAACAACCCAATCTGTCTTATTTAAAAGGAAAAGAGATGCCTTCCCTGGTGGTACAGCAGGTTAAAGCACAACATGCAACCTAGCCGCAGCCACTTCAGTGCGAATTCAATCCCTGGCCACTGAAGGTGACCCACATGACGTGGCAGACCTCTCCTGACCTCCAGCCGCTCCCCTCAGCAGTGTACTTTGTCAATTTGCCTTTTCTGCTCCCCACTCTGATTCTGGTGAATTGTCTCACCGCCCCTGTGCCACTGGCCTGTACCCCAGTTTTGTGTGCATAAATAAACAAATCTTAAAAAAAAAAAAGGAAAAGAGTATTAAACATGTTACAGTAGCACAGATTACAGATTTGGGCACACACATTCCTCTTGTTACTTCTCCCTGCATTATTTCATTCTACTTTTTTATAAATTAATACACACTCACAAGTGAAATCATTCAGGGACCCACATTTCAACTCCCCTCCCCATGTATCTTCAGATAACATCTGGTCTGATTAGGTGTATCCTGCTCCTGGTCCTGATCTCTTTGCTTGAAGTAGGTAGTGCATCAGCATGGGATTCATGACTTTTGGAAAACAAACAGCAGGCGGAGGAGCACAGCAACTATCCACCACTATCAGTAACACACCTGCAACAGGTGAGAGAGCAAATGCAGGGGTCCAAAGGGCAGGCAGAGCAGCTGACTGGAATCACTTTAATGCTATTGAAAAACAAATTCTGGTCACTTTGATCCAGTAGAGTTAGAATACCAGGCAGAGGGGTAAATTTTTAAGAATATATCTTTTTTCGATAAACACATGCCTTTTGCAGCAACATGGATGGAGCTGGAAGGGATCATGCTCAGTGAAATAAGCCAGAAAGAAAAGGAAAAAAGACCAGATGGTCTCACTCATAGCAGGAGTATAAAAGACCAGAGGAGAAAATAATAATGATAATGAACAACTATATACCAGAGAAATTTTACGGGGGTGGAGTGGGGAATGGAATCAAAAATGGTGGGGGAGGGAAGTGCACTGGACTATGGTGATGGCACACAGGTGAATTGGTGGTGGGAAGCCCATAGAGATTACAACGGAGATGGAAAAAGGCACAAAATGATGTAAAAATAAACTATTATATTATTTTTTAAATTATCTTTTTTAATTTCAGTCCTATCTTTATTTGATAGGCATGTTAATAAAAAAGAACCACCTCTTTAAATTTTGTTTTCTTTTTATTAACACAAGATGTGTATGTGGGTCTCTTAAAAAAAAAATTAAGCCTATAAAAGGATCTTAAAATGAAAAGCAATGTTCTCAAGCCCCACCCTGCCCTCTCAACCCCATATACCACTTCCTACTTCTGTTTCTGTTTATAATTCTTCCAGTTGTTCCCCCTCCCACTGAAATTAAATGCTTATAGCACAATTTTTTAGGTATATAAGACATTATCCATTTACTTCTGCTCAAAGAAACTGAATTTCTGTGTACTTTTTTCCTTTAGTTTCATTTACTTGAATTATATTTGTTATCTGTTAATAGTAAATTTCAGTATCTCATTATTCTCTTTGATCATTGGCAGCATTTATGTCATCTGTTGTATTATATTAAATCTTACACATTTTGCCTATAGGTTGATTCTCAAAATTGTAAACAAATTAGTTAATATCCTTAGTGGAGGATTTTGCTTACTTGTAATCCATAAGCAATCCCATTTTGTCCAATCTCTGCCTGCTATTTGCCAGGATAGGATACTTTAAATACATTCCCCCACACTCCCCACCAAGATGATTCTAGAATCAATTTAGAGTTGTCCAATGATATGCATTTGGAAACATATTGGAGGTGCAATGGAGAGAGGAGCCACTCTTTCTGTGCCCAGCTGGCACCCTGGACTTTGTGGACTTGAGTATCCCAGCCTGCATGCCCCCTGCAGTCCTCTGCTGAGTGCCAGTGAGTTCTGTGATGATCTACTGCTGCTTTCTCCCTCAGGGGGAGATCCAACTTGTAAACGTGGCAGTAAAGCTCCTACTAGCAGCTACTGAATTTCTACACCTTCAGCCCATTCAATGATTCTGCAAGCACCTTTTTCCTAGTAATGAACCCACTCTCCTTAAATGATTTTCAGTGTTTCTTCTACACTAGAAAATCTGACTTGTGCATGTTTATGTACAATTTGTTGACAGAAGAATCTGTAAGTTGGGAGTACTTTCTTTCCCCATAGGCTCAACGTCTGTACATATGTCCCACTCAAAACTTTCTCTGATCCTATGTTGCTTGCTCAGTTTCCTGTCACATTATGTTTGTTTCAGCATTGAGCCTTCAATTTATCATGGAATTGGTCATTCTATTTCCTTGTTGAGAAAACTAATATATACCTTTATCACCAACTTATTAATATCATCCAGCATCTTAAGAAATCCATTTCAACATCTCTTTAAAACAAAACAAACTACTCTTTGAAACTACTCTTCTTCAAATTGTTAATATAACAATTATTCTAACTAAATGTATGAATTAGTGCCACTGTTTATCAAATCCTTTGAAACCTTCCTTCTTCCTTCCTTTCTTTCTTTTTTCCTTTCCTTTTTTTCCTATGTAATCCAAATAGATCAAAGGAAATTATGTTACTTCATCTGAATAAAAATCGATGCAAACTACACTAAATCCTTATGTTTCTAAAATATGTAAGTTTGCTTTCTCAAGTGATTAAAGTCTTTATTTAACATAAAATCCTAAATTCAGACAATTTTTTCTTCAGATCTTTTATGGAATTGATCTGTTGTTTCCTGGCATCTATGATTCTTAAGCTCTTTGAATTCTTCCTAATTCTTCCTAATATATACCAGTCATTTCCCTCTGATATCTCAGAAGTATCTAAGACCTTTTCCCTTTGATATAAGAAATGTCACAAACATGAATCACACTATATATTTTAATTTACTCTGACAAGAGCAACTCTTTAGCCCTAAAGACTTCTTCTTTCTTTGAGGGGAGGGATAGCAGGGGATGGACTTCTTTCTCATTTTTCTTTGAAATTTTCTACACCATACTTTGTTCCACATTTCTGGCCCTACTATTATAATGCTTAGATTTTTCTGTTTTAACTTTAAAGCTATTACTCTTACCCTCACTTCATTTTCCAAGCAATTTCCTCAGCGTTCTCTTCAAAATTTTGACTGAAAGATTTACCTTTACTAAAGTTTAATTTCCAAAAGGTCTTACTTGTTCTCTAATATTTCATAGGTGCTTGGTTTTTGTTTTATTGTAGTTGTGTTGTTGTTGTTACATTAATCTATTTTTTTATATTAGCAGTTTGCTGAATTATCTTTGTTTCTATTGAATTTATTTATTTTTCTTGGCTTTCCCCTTTCACACTGTTGGTCTTCTTCACATATTTCAGATCTGAGAATGAGGGCCTCTGTTATATTTTCCAAGTAGCTGAAATTTCCTCTGCTCAAAATATTGAGTTGACTTCCTTAACTTGGGTACATAAATACATGTATTTATATTTTAACTCTAGTTCCTTTGTGTATGATGTATGTATCTGAGGGACACCTGGGACTCATTGAATTTGCTTAGGCGCTCTGCTAGGAACCTAAGCTTTAGGTGAAGAAGGCCTCTAATTTCCAGAACAGGGAACTTTACGTCATAGCACAGAAATGACATTTTTATTCCTATTATAAGCACAATGTCAGGAGAAGGACAAGACAGGAAGCAGATAGCTGAAAAGAGAATGGCATCTCATAGGGATGCCTATGGGGAACTTGGGTCCAAGAGAAAACCACAACAAAGCGTCTGAAGTAGCATCTCATCCGTGAATGAGAACAAAAAAAGGAAAAGTAACAGCACATAGGGAGAGAAAACCCTGAAATTTTCACCTATTTCAAATATTCCATAGTAATATATGTGCATTCTATGCTTAATCTTGTTCAGTTGTAACCTATTCTTTAAATTGTTTCATTGCCTATAGGTATATAATTCTTCTTACTCCAATATTCACCTAAGAAAAAAACATTTCTTCCTGTTCCCTGCCAATTGGAAGACTAAAGCTGAAGTAAGTGTAGATATGCCCTTACTTGCTGGCATGGCCCTGGAACATGGGAGAGACAAATGCTTGGCACAGCTGCCATTTACATCATCACAGCCTTAGTCAGTTGAACTCCATGTGTGGATACTTCCAGTTATATGCATTACCCACTTACATGGTAACGTTTGGAATACTGTAATAGCATGTATGTGTATTGCTTGATTTTTATAAGCTTTTACATGTGTCTAAGATCTCGATATTTTATTTTCAAACCCTGATGTTTTCAAATACTTAGGTTTCTGCCAGAGTCCAAATTTTGTCAGATAAACCTAGACATGAATGGGGGGAAGAGTGTTGGTCAGTATTAGCACTGGCAATTTGTTAATCAGGAAGCCACACTGTTTCTTTTTAGAATATTACTTTTTTATAAGATATCCGACACCCCCCCCAAAAAAAAAAACAAGATCCATTTACCAAGCTAGCCAGATAGGTTAATGTCATATTATTATTTTCTAGATAGTAATGGACACGAGTCATTCAGAACAATAAGTCTGCAAGCACAGAATTAGTTAACTATACATAAGCGTAGAAAAATACTCCAGAGGATAGTAAAGTTTTTATTTTTGTTTAAAATAGAAAATCAAGATTCCATGCCAAAAGCAGAAAAATAGTTCATTTACATTAAGACCATATGACTACTGAAATCTAAATCTGCATAAGTAGCAAGCTTCCCCAACTTAATGGTCAAATGTGTAGTAATATTATTCTCTATGTTCCAAAGCAGTGTCAACAAATGTGGTATATTATTTCCCAAGGGGGAGTGTCAACTGAGGAACACTGCTTTACAACACTGTATGTGATTCTGAGGTATAGGACTCCACCACTTCATCTATGATCAAGGTATTCCAGTGTCTGGGATTGAGAATTTTAGTTTCCCATCAACCATCTTGTGATTAAAGCAATGGACTTCCTGACTAACATGTAAATTCAGACAGAACAAAAATATTATTTTCAACTTTTAATAAACTGTGGGTCAATATAAATTACAAATATTTGGATGGAAAACAAGAGGAATTAAACTTAGGGAGAGAAACTAGAAGGAAAGAGGGCCTCCCTGGTGGTGCAAGGGGTTGTCTCAGCACTATGAACTATCAGTAGTCACTGCAGCACAAGTTCAACCCCCAGCAGGGGAGGTGACCCACACAAGGCGCAGACCTCTCCTCTCTGACAGAGAAAAATCATCAACCCCATCCTTTTTGAGAAACATAAGCCATATTCCACCTGAGGAATAACATATAAAGAAATGGATTGTTTACATTTATTTCCTATTTCTAAAATAAATCAGAGTAAAATTGGAAGAAAGAAAAATTGTTGAATCAGGCAAAAATGAACCCCAGGAGATCCATGCTGTTATGTTTTCCATAGGTCTAGATAATTGTTCCCCTCAACAGTCATACTCTTGTTTTGAGGTGTTCACTCAGCTATGTTTGGTCAAAATACAAGAAAATACCATCACATTAATGACAGTGAGGCACTAATGAAGAATACCAGGAGAAATGGAAAACTCTACAGAATAGTAAGTAAGCATGGTCTTAGTGTTCTGTATCAGGGGATTATATTCACTTTGCTTTGAATTTTTATGGTAATAATCAATGAATCAACACAAAAATGGTTATCTTTTCTTCTGCTAAAAAAGTAAACATGAATGATAAAAATTAAAACATTTGTAGTTTTATATTAAAGTTGTAAAAATACTATTATGATTTCATTTATAGGTGGTAGAGAAACCAAACAAATAAACAGAATAAAACAAACTTTTAGGTAATATCATTTAGTGTTACCAGAAGGAAAGGGAGTGGGAGGTAGGTAAACTGGGTAAAATGTGTCTAGAATTGACTTGTAGTGGTAGATTTAATGTAGTATATACATATTGGTCTGTAGTGACGCACATCTGAAACTTAGATATTATAGTTCAATATTACTATGAATATAAATGTTAAAAACAGTATAGAAAATGTTTAAATTTTATGTGAGTGTTTTGTCTATCTCTTATCACTAGATAAGTCTTTTTTTTCTAAATCCTATTCTTGGCAAACAGCATTCTATTAGTAATGTTGAAATTAGAACACAATGACTATTAAATAATGAAGTACCTAAAATGAAGCTTTTTTATAAGGCAAAAAATAAAGCCTCCAAAAGACTGCTTCTTCATGCATCAATACATCAAAATTATCTTTCTACTGGTAATAGAATTTAGTAAAATTTTTAAAATGTTGATTTTTTTTAAATGATGGCTCTTCTACAAAATAAATTTAAAAGGTGATACTAATGTATTTATTAGTAAGTTTTCCTATATATTGCAGTACAACAATTTATGTCAGATCAAGGGTGCTTGGTGGTAGGAGAGCTACAATGACTACATCTAAAGGGAGAAATTCTACATTGCCAAAATATTAACAAAGATGTAAACAGGGGAACTTCATTCATAAAAAAATAAATATTTCAGCTCTCACAAAATATTGGGGTTTTATTTAAATTCATTCCCTTAACAAACATTTATTGAGTGCCTTTTGCTAGGAAATTAGTTAATACCAGCTACCGTGTGAGTGAGACAGGTCATCCCAGCTGCTTGTCACAGAGGGAGAGAGATGAAGGTGGTAAGGATTTCTGTTATTCACTCATACAACAGATATTCACAGGGGCCTTATACCTGACTCTACTGTACCCTTGAAACACTGCAATGAGCACAACAAACTGTGTTTTCAAGGAACTTAAACTATAGTTAGAGAAAGATATTATCAATGAAAAGATTTTTTTTTTATTTTAATGCATGGAGATAAAGAAAGCAGGGCAAAGGGACAGGAAATGGAATCAAAAGGTGGGGTGGGTGGTTAGTTGACATGGGTTTATGTGGGCTGGTCTGGAAAGCCCTCCCTGAAGAAAAGGAAGGAAAGAAAGGTGGAGCTGAGAGGGCAAGACTGTTCCACCACCCAGAGATGGTAATTATGATAGGGCTAGAAATAGCTGACAGGTGTTCAAGCTTCTTTGGTGCAGTACAGAAGTATTCTACACACTTCAAATGTATCAGTGTTTAATCTTCATGGCATCACTGAGGTAAATATTATGCTCACTTCACAAATCAGAAAACAGAGATGCTGGGATACCTCTATTTGTTTTGTTTTTGGTGCTTCACTTTATTGAGCTTTGCAGACACTGCACTTCTTCACAAGCTGTGACAATCCTGAATCATGCAAGCCTGTCAGCACCACCTTTCCAAGAGTTTACATAAGGGTTAGCATATTTTAGCAAAAAAAGAAAAAAAGGGGGGGGATTTTTTAAAATTAAGATATGTACATTATTTTTCAAGACACAATGCTATTATATATTCCATAGACTATATTAGGATGTAAATTTAATAAGCACTGGGAAACCCAAAAATTCGTGGGATTCACCCAATGCAATGATCTGGACTTGGCCCTACAGTCTCTCCAAAGTGTGCTTGGATAGAAACTTCATGTGATAATTCAAGATCCACAATTTTTTGAACACAGACCTCAAATACATACACACATACATGAATATATGTGAATATATGAATCTGGTGTTCAGTGTTTACTGTTTCAGAAAAGGCTTTTCTAAAAACAGATCTCACTCAAGAAGGGTAGTTTCTACATTCCCTATGATTTTTGTATCCTACCATCATTGAATTTACTGAGTGAGAGAAAATATTCCCTGCTCCTCTGGAATGTGACTCCTCTGATGTTTGACCATTTCTCTGATTACATTAAGTCATTAGAATGCTAGTTTGGTTTGCTTGGACTTACCATGTTAAAATACCTTTAAGCCACACATTATACAATTCTGTTTGAGAGAAGAAGGTGTTGACAGAAGACCGTTCTGGGATTGTACAAATGAACTCCACCTCAATCTGTTTTCACAGGAATGTTCAATGTTTTATAGTACACTGTGGTTTTGGATTTAAGATCAAAATTGGAACTGAATTGCTTTTTGTTCAGTAAAGCAGAACTAAAATGTCACAGCTGTAAAATGTAAAAATGTGTGTCTTTCTTTTTTTTTTTTAGAAGTCAGCTGTCCTGTCACGAGCACCACCAGCCAGCCTATGCAGGTCCTCCCAGTCTCCCGAGACGTCACTTGATTGCAAAGTTCTGTCCAAAGACTGCATGGGGTGCTTTTCCTCTCTGTTCTTGGAATGTAACCCATCTCAAGTCAGTGACTTTTACCTCAAAGCAGGAGGAAGATAAACTGCCACATTCTTGCTTTCACGCTATAATATTCCTCATCCCAAATAGATACACACATAAGGTCTAATTTTTTTTTATATTGACATTTTGACTTTTTTTAAACCCTCCAATATTTATGTATGGAAGCACTAGAAAATATGGCCTCTGCCTGCAAGGTGAAACCCAAAACACATTAAAATTCACATAATACCATCATCACCTTTTGCAAACAAGGGATGGGGAGACAGTTTCAGACATGCTGAGAGGCCTCAGGGAAGGAGAAATGACCTCTCAGACACCAACTTTCCTATTCAATTCACTGCTTCCATTTTGACAAAGCAAAAAAAAAAAAAAAACTTTAATTAATCTGATTTATCACTACCTTAGGAATTTTAACTTATTTTAGGGTAAAAGAATGGGTGTCTACAAATTATTTCTGTAGGTAATGAGCCAAAAATTATTAATTCATGAAGTAATTAAAAATAAATGTCATTAAAACTCAAGAAAGGATATTATAATGTACCGGCACAATACTTCAGAATCTGTATTGCTATTATTCAAAAAAATATAAATGCATATATCAGTATAAAGAGATTTTTAAATAGTGCATAAAACTTCCATAAGGGCCCAGATAAGGAACCACAGTCCTACTGAGTACATGATTTGTCTGAAAACAAAGTAAGAAGTGGTAAAAATCCTCTGATGCTATGGTTACATTCTGTGATATCCTGCCCATCACAACACATCTCCAGGTCCGTTCATCTCCCTCACTTGAGTCTTACAAAAATGCTATGGTCCGGACCTCCCTGGTGGCGCAGCGGGTTAAAGCACAGCATTGAGAAGCTGAAGCCACTTCCACATGAGTTCCATTCCCGCCTGCCCCGGAGGTGACCACATGGCGTGGCAGACCTCTCCTGACATGCCCACTGCCCCCCCTCAGCAGTGTACTTAGTCAATCTGCCTGTTCTGCTCCCCACTCTGTCTATGGTGAGGCCTCTTGCCGCCCCTGAGCCTCTGGCCTGTACCCCAGTTCTGTATGCACAAATAAATAAATCTTTAAAAAAAAAATGCTATGGTCCATCTAGAATGATGTAGATCGTGTTTCAGAGAAAAAATAATGATCTCTTAGTGACTGAAAGCTGTGGACTAGAACATGTCAGATTAGCTTCATTCTGCAGCACTCTGCATGGGCATCAGTGTACTACAATGAAGCACTACAGTACTTCATTCGTCTATCCCAGGTCTACTGCAAGACAGATGAAGTCCTAATTATAAGAAATAAAACTTAAAGTGAGTTTCTCTTTCTGCACAAGGTCTTACAGAGCTCAGATGCAACAAAATCTGAATTCTACCAGTTTCCTTTCCCCTCTTCCCTATGGCTATCTTCCATATTATATATTCTGGTGCTCATCTACTGTCAGAACCAGAGCTAATGTGGCTCACTGATGCTAATGAAACATAATTACATGAAATTTTCCCAAAGAAAAAGTAGACCAAGAAAAGATGATTTACCTTATAGATTGTATTTACATAGAATCATCAGAGAGAGCAAAAAAATAAAGTGTCAAAGGCAAAAAAGCCATGTATTCAAGTCATATTTAAAGAAAAAATGTCTTGACAAGCAATGAGTTAGACAGCAAAAAAGGGAGAAGCAAGGAAGTTTGAAATAGGATCAATGGCTAGAGACATCAATTGTTGCACATGCATTTTTTTTTTGAGATTTATCTCATTTTATTCTCCTAACAACCCTGTGAAATAACATTTGTAAATATGAAGTGGGATATCAGGAACATAGCACAAGTGGACAATAGCATGTGCTTAGATGAGAGACATGTATAGGACTGAGAAAAGTATATGGCCTATAAAAAGGCAACTTGCCTGAAAATTTTATATTTAAAAATAAAAAGTAATGGGATTTTGGAACAAGGACTTCCAGTCTGATAAATAGCCAGGTCTGAAAATTAGCTTTGCACTATCATGTAAAATGAGCACTCCCAATTCTAAATATCTCTACAAGAAAATAGTAGAAAGCATAGAAACTAAAAGGCCTATTTACTAAAAATGGAGATTTGAGCTCAGCTCAGGGACAAACCTGTACAACCACAACTGAGTTCTGTGAAAATATAAGCTTTGAGGTAAAGTGAGGTATGGGCTGAACACTGCTCAGAGGATGAGTTGAGTTACTTGGAAAAATGGATCTTCCCTAAGGAAAGCAGAAAAAATGCCAATGTTACAATAAGGCATGGTCAGATTACTGGCGGGCCTGGGTCACCAGTTTCTCATTTGCTGGTAACAGACAGGAATTGGATGCCAACTCAGCCCTCACCCCTCACATATCTCTCCTAGGACAGCACAGAGCAAGGAAAGTTCTGCATGCACAGGTTTTAGGTAAGATGGGTGAAACTGTGGAGATGACAAATATGACTAACATGAAAGGGAAAGGGTGTGTGTGTGTGTGTGTGTGTGTGTGTGTGTGTGTGTG
>NW_004567106.1:19876383-19906670 GCF_000260355.1 Condylura cristata | reverse complement strand
TGTGTGTGTGTGTGTGTGAGAAAGAGAGAAGAGAGAGAGAGAGAGAGAGGAAGGAAAGAAGGAAGGAAGGAAGGGAGACTTTTAGGAGACCAGTGTTCTAACCCCTGAGCTACAGAGCTTTGGCATGGAAGGGAGACTTTTAAAAAGAAGCACATATACTTCTTTAGAAACCCTATAGTTCTGGGGAGTGGGCATAGGTGATGTAAAGAAGAAACAAAGATTATTCCTTCTCTAGAAAAATACTTGTTGAGCTCATAAGACATTTCAGGCAAAACATATTTCCTGCATACTCCCTAGGCAAATGTTTTAAACAAACAGAGGGGGAAAAAAACTATGTGCTTTCATCTTCCTTGTAAAGTAACACTCCACCCCATTTCTCCAAGACAAGTTGGCTCTAGAAAAGACCTAACTAGTCAATACTCATGGACCACTGTTTAATTGTTTAATTTGACCTCATCTCTTTGTGCTTTGGAGGCTGGGCCTACCTAGTGAAAAAGGGTAAATCACATGAGAAACAATTTGCTTCAGAAACTAAACCTCAGTACAAAGTTGTTTTCCTGAGATCCAAGACTTAGCTCATTCAGAAATAGAAGGGGGTTGTCCATTTGCATGCAGATGTAGAGTAAGATGATGTGCTTCCACAGGAGGATTTGTTAAATATTAATGAACCCACAAAATATAAAGAACCCCTCCTGTGGGCTAACTGCTTTTAGAAATGCTTAATTCCTATGAGTAACCACTTCATTAATTTTGCCAAGCAATACTTACTATGTTCAACCTTTCATGGCTCATTTCCAAAATGTTAACATTAAAGCAACAACATTATTTGCAAACCACAGTATAGCAAATAAAGCACTAAAAAAAAAGAAGAAGAAGAAATTTTGAATTGTGTTCACTTTCTTAATGTTCCACTTAATGTAGTTTAAAGACTAAAACTCCTTGGCCTAACTCATCTAGTCTTTTTTCATTATGAACCTGTGGTAGATTGAAATATATGTCCCAATGATGCCCACCACCCAATCCCCAAAATCTATGGATATTATCATACAAGGCTATAAGGATTCTACCTATAGTATTTTGTGAAAAGATCTGTGACAAAGAGATTGGTCTGGATTATCCCAGGATGTTGGAGGAGAGGGTAATATAACCACAAGGGTCCTTAGAAGAATACAGGAAGATCAGGTGAAGGAGAAAGGTTATGATGGAACCAGAACTTAGAGGGTTGCATCCATAAGCTAAGCAATATGGCAACTTCTAGAAGTTGAAAAGCCAAAGAACAGATTCTTTTGCAATCCTGGAGATACCACTGCCTCCAACATTTTTTTCCCCTTATTCTGATTCTGACACCCAGAACAATAATAGAAATTTGTGTTGTTGTAAGCTTCTAAATGCATGGAAATTTGCTAGATAGCAACAAGATAGCACTTGTAAATGTCTGAAAAGTTTGAAATATCATTGTAAATAACCCATGAAACTCCATCCATGTTCATCTCACCCATGACCAAATTTTGAGCAGTCTGTGATCCACTCCTGACATACAAGCTGTCCACTGGCACAACTACATCTGATTAAACCAACTACACTTTCACTGGCAGGTGTCTGAGGGTCCAAGGAAGCTAGAATATGAAAAATCTGGTGAGATGCTCCACATTGGATGGTGACCACAAAAGTAACAATTTTGATGGCAAGACACCAAAACATAAAAAATATAACAAAAAGGAGTTAAAAGCAGAGAGAAAGAGAAAATAGGGAGGAAACTGAGGCCTAATGAGGACAGAGTGAACAGAAGAGGGAATAATGGAACCAAATATTAGAAACAAGGTCATTCTTGGGTAGTAGGCAGTAGTTCCCTTCACCTATGATTGTCCCACATGGGAACTCTCGAATATCTGGATAAATGGAAATAAACTACATGCCAGTTCTTCATGAGATCTAGGCTTACACTGAGGTTAGTTCCTGTGCTTCCTTATTTTCCCACAAAGCCTTCAATAAATACCACATCTCATCTGAAATGACTATGTAGGTTATCTCCCTTACAGTCATAAGAAACCTACTCATAATTCTCACTGCTCTATTATCACCTTTTTAAAATATCATTAAGCCCATAGGACTGGACATTTCTCTCAAGAAGTTATACAAATGGCCAACATGAACTTGAAGAGATGTTCGATGTCACTAGTAATTAGGGAAATGCAAGTCAAAACTACATTGTATATCATTGTACACTATCAGAATGACTATGTTGAAAAAAGCATTGATGAAGATGTGGTGTAATTGCTGCTGGAGCTATAAAATGGTGCAACCATCCCAGAAAATGTTGGTTTCTCAGTAAGTTAAAGACCAGTACCTGACAATCCAGTAATGCCACTTCTAGGCTTTTACGTAAAATAATCTAAACAAAAACTTGTCCATGAATGTTCACAACCATACCCCCCCAAAAAAGGTAAGAATGACAAAAATGGTCAACAGTGAATGAATGGTTAATTACATTTTAGTGTATGCATGTAATGGAATAGTATCCATCCACAGAAAGGAATGAAGAACTGATACATGCTACACAGGACTGAACCTGGGAAATAGTTGTTGAGGGGAACAAAGCCAAACACCAAAAGCCACATATTATATGATTCCATTTGTATGAAATATCCAGGAAGATAGAAAACAGATTATTGTTGGTAACCAAGGGTTGAATGGAAATGGAAATATTGGCTCAGTTGGTACAAACATCCCTTTGGGGGGTACTGAAGATATCCTACAACTAAGTAGTGGTGATGTCTGTGCAATTTTTTGAATGTCCTAATGCTATGGATTTGTACATGTTCAAATGAGTAACATCGTACATTTTATGAATTTGACCACAACAGTCAAAGAAGGCTGGAAATGTATTTCACATGGCATGTTGATTTATTTGTCATACTTTATAGATATTTCCTTCAAGCTATGGTTATGTTGGCAAATAGCCCAATCAAGCTCCACAAGAACTTGGGACTTGGGTTTTTCCATTCCTTGAAGGGGCCAGCCTAGGACAAATGACACAGATTTCTCTTCGCAGCTTCTCAGAATCAGACCCAGGGGTCCCTTCACATAGGCCACTGATGTCAGCCTTTGCTCTGTTATTCATAGATAGCTG
Organism: Condylura cristata; assembly: GCF_000260355.1. NCBI lineage: Eukaryota > Metazoa > Chordata > Mammalia > Eulipotyphla > Talpidae > Condylura > Condylura cristata. The sequence continues at coordinate 19,903,540 of NW_004567106.1, read as the reverse complement.
ATTTTGTACAGTGTAGAAAGCAGTGGCATCTGTCCAGATTAATCTGACCTTGAGAAAGCCTCTGAGTGAACTTGAAAAGCTATATAAAAATCTAGATTCGTGACCTTTCATTTCATACTTGTAATATGATATCAGGATATGATAAAGTAAAATGATCCCTTGGTAACAAATAGGTTAAGAAATTATTGACACCACTAGGGAGTCATTTCTTTAAAGATATAGAAAGATACTCCAAAAGGGTGTTGTAGTTACATGTCCCCAAACTCTACAAAAAAATTAATTTATCCAGTGCAAAAAGTGATAAAATGGCCCACCTATTCTGAGAGAAAAAAAGACCAAATAAAATGTTTTGCTTCCCAAAATTTTCCAGAAATGCTTTTTTAATCAGCAGATAGCACTGCCAACCTGTAATGTCCACTTTCTTTTAATTCCTTTGTTATATAGAAATTTTATAATAAACAATGTCTATAAATTTCATGCTGAGAATAATTGTATTACACATAGCACTAGCTGGCCATCTCCAAAATTCTGAAATAAAAAAAAACAATTCAATTTCATATAGAAATAGCCTTTAAACAGTATCTTTGTTGTAATTAACTAACTAATGTGAATTGGCCATTTTCTATGGAATAAGCACCCTACTAGGTCCCTGCATACAGTTCTTAATCCTAACAGGCTGAAAGTGGTTTATTTCCAACTCTACAAAAGAGAAAAATGAGGCTTAGTTCAGTCATGTTCTTTGTCCACACCAAACATCTTTGTAAGAGTAGAACCAGGTTCCAAAATAAGGTTTGCTCCCTCCAAACCCAAATCCTCAACTAAAATACTCCATACAATGTCTGAGACCACAGCACTGTCAGTGTTTCAGGAAAGACATTTCAAGAACAGACTTAGAACATCAAGGCAGGTCATCTTAAACCACTGGACACATAGGCAACCATAACTCACACCCTTCAAAAAGTGAATTTGATTTATACCCTAAATACCACCTGTAACCAAAACCCATCAAAGCTTTAAACAAGTTTGGCCTTATTTATATGTTGGGAAATTTAAGAATGAAAGGTGATATCGTATTGAATCATATTGCCTAGGCTAAAAACCTGGAACAGCTCAGAATAAAGGCACCCTAAAACACAGAAATGATGCAAACTCCCCTTGCTGTGCCATCAAAGAGAGGCTTATCTAGTGAGACAGTCTGTCCAGACAGCAGCAGAGAAGGTAGAAGTATGTTGTTTGCATATGAAAATCTGACCTTTCTATAATCAGATATTTTTCTTAACTGTTAACAGGGGGGAAGGACAGTGGTTGGCCTATTATGACACTAGTCTGAGTAAAAAGTTAGCTATCTAATGCAAAATAAAAGAAAAAAGAAGTATAAGGCACAAGAATAAGTAGTTTGAATTTTTGTGATAAATCCTACATCTTATTTTAAAGGTTATCTGATTTAAAGAATTCAGCCCAGCAAGAGTTTTCCTTTGACTTAAAAAAATATTAGTCATCTCTGAGGTAAAGATACATTGGCCACTTGTCATAAACAAGCACGACATATTCCCACTCTGTCACTTTTCACCACTATTTTCCAGAATGGACACAACAGGTTATGAACACAGCTGAGGAAGATTCCCTTCCCAGGCAGTGAGGCTATACCATAGTGAGCTATACCAGAGCTATTTTTTCTCTTTTGCTGACATACCACAAAAAAAAAAAAAAAAAAAGATTCCCTCCATCAAAAACTGTACCTGAACTCTGAACTTTGACATTTACCTTTTCAGTAGTCAGGACCCACCAAAGTGAGAAAAAAAAACCTTTCTCAAGCTTCCCCATGACTGCGAGGCCCTTCAACATAGGAGAGTACACAAGTCTCATGAGAAGATCTTGAGGACACAAGCAACTCCATGAGGTCCTGGTCCACAAGGGCACAGCTTCCAATTTCTTGTTCTACACACTGGCTTCTCCAATGCAGCACCATAGCACATCCAGTTTCTTCTTTACAATACTATTCCTGATAGTATTGAACAAGCATACTCATATCCTATTTGACACACAACTTCATTTTGGTTTTCAGTCACACTCACATTAAAATATATTCAGGGTTCTCCCTGGTGGCACATGGGTTAAAGCATTGCATTATGAAGCTCTCTGAAGCCACTGCAGCACAAATTCAATCCCCGGCCAGGGAAGAGACCCACATGGCATGGCAGACCTCTCCTGACCTGCCTGTTGCTACCCCCATCAATGTATTTCAGTAGATCTGCCTGTTCTGCTCCCCACTCTGTCTCTGGTGAATCCTCTTACTGACCACACCTCTGGCCTGTACCCCAATTCTGTAAGCATAAATAAATTAATCTGTAAAAAAAAAAAAATTCTGTGGGACTGGTCCTTCCTTTTTCCTGGATAAATAGCAGTTTTCATCAACTTTCCACTCCCTCCTAGACAGTATGCAACTCATTTCAAACATTAAAACTATAGTCCTAATGTTAATCAAAAATCTTTTAATTAAACATATAAACCAGCCTTCCCTGGCGGCGCAACAGGACAAAGCACAGCACTGTAAGCTAGCAGCAGCCACTTCAATGTGAGGTTGATCAAGGCCCCAGAGGTGACCAACATGGCACAGCAGACCTCTCCTGTCTCACCCACTGCTCCTCTCAGCAGTGTACTTTAGTCAATATGCCTGTTCTGCTCCCCACTCTGTCTCTGGTGAATCTCACTCTCCTATACCTCTGGCCTATACCCCAGTTCTGTATCCATAAATAAATAAATCTTTAAAAAAAATAGCAACATATAAGCTTCTCCTTCCCTTGGCTTAAGCTGGTTACACACTAACTAAACCTACCTGGGAAAAAGCAACACAACTAGATATTTCTGTGTTTCTCTCACTTGCACATTATCTCTTTCCTTAATTCTGAGTTAGGTGCAAGATTAGAAAGATCAAAGTCTAGAAAATGATTGGGAAATATTTTTCCTAATCTGGTACTATTTTAAAGTTATTCCCCATAAAATGTAGGGCAGAAGTAAAAACTTTGCCCTTGAATCAAATCAGAAATCAAACTTGCCAGAAACAAAGTAAGTCAAAAAAGAAATGAAATATCTAGAAGAGATTAGCATTCAGACAAGCCAAGGGGGTTAGAATGTGTAGGGAAGAATACTGGAAACAAGGGGAAAATATAATAGTAATAGCGTAATTTGAACTATGTTCTGTTCTCACAGATACATCCAATGAAACCAAAGAAATTTAACAAATGCATAATAAAATACCTATCATAGTCTTATGCCTGAAATATCAGCCAACTTTACAAAATCATTTATATAAAAAGAAGAAGAAGAAATGAAAAGTAAAATTTGTTAGATTCAGAGCAATTGTATAGTTACTCTGACCAGAATAACCCTTATAGGAAAAAAAATCATGGCAGTAATACTTGGCTAAAAATGAATGAGATTGATAATAAACCATGTTACTTATTTTAGTGCTTGTTTGTTGTTAAGGCATTCATTTATCTCCCAATTTTCAGAATTGAAAATTGGCTTTAAAATTTGGCTTTAAATATTTTTAATAGATTTAGAATTCTACACTGACAATATAATTTTTTTAGCACTTTTGAATATTGTTTAATTGTCTTTTGTGCTTCAATATTTCTGACAGGTCTGTAATAATACTTTTCTATCCTTTTAGAAATATTTACCCTTTTTGTGACCGTTTTAATATTTTCTCTTTATCACTGTTGAGACCAGAATTTAAATATGCTTCACTTGTGATTTTTACTTTTTTGCAATGAGTTGAGACTCCTCTCCATATGGATTTAAAATTTTAGAAATTTGGAAAATTTCCCAGTCATTTTTTTTTCATAAAGCCTCTTTTCCCACTCCAGAGGTTTTTGTGCTTCTAGGTTAAATAGACTTGAAATATGGTTAAGGTGATGTGTATTCAATAAATGTTGTTCCAGAAGTTACTGAGCCTCTACTCATTTTTTTTTAGTTTATTACTCTTTGTACTCAAGTGTGTATAATATCTGTTCTTATAGCTCTAATTTTATGATCATTTCTCTTAGTATCCAGTGTACTCTTAATTATATCCAGACATTGTATGTTTCATCTCAAGCATTTCCATTGCTTATTTTTATATCATCCATTTCTCTCTTTACTAGTTTCATATTTATGTATATCTTTAAAAATATCCCATCTATATTTATAAATGCTTATCTAAAATTCTTCTTTTAAAATTTCCTTCTTACTGACATTCCTGGCTCTGTTTATATGACTCATGCTACCTGCCTGCCCCATATTTAGGATATAAGCCTCCTTGTAATATAGTAATTTTTAATTGGATGGCAGACATTTAAAATTTTCTATTGTTAAATGATAGAATTTTAAGTCCCTTTAAAAATAGTAGGACTTTTGGGCCCTCCCAGGTGGCACAGTGGGTTAAAGCACAGCTCTAAGAAGCTAAAGCCACTTTCGCATGGGTTCAATCCCCACCTGCCCTGGAGGTGACCCACATGGTGCAGCAGACCTCTCCTGACCTGCCTGCTGCTCCCCTCAGCAGTGTACTTCCATTATCTGCCTGCTCTGCTCCCCATTCTGCCTCTGGTGAATACTTTCACCGACCCTGTACCTCTGGCCTGTACCCCAGATCTGTATACAGAAATAAATATTAAAAAACAAATTTCCAGACTATAAGACCAATTAGTGATTGCCAGAAGCAAACAGGGAGCAAAGTGGATAAGTCAGGTTAAAGGTTAGTTCTATGGTAAAGGATAAAATTTTAGCGGTGAGCTTGATGAATTATATATAGATATTAATTTAAGAGATGTACACCTGAAACTTATATAATGTTATAATACAATGTAACTTCAATAAAAAGTAAAAATAAAAGCTAAATTTATATAACATTTAGAATAAGTATGTAAAAAATTGGAAAAATTAAAAAGACACCTTGCCAAAGAGGAAATGCAAATGGACAACAGGTGTATGAAAAAATGTTCAATATCACTTTTACTCAGGGAAGTATAAATCAAAAGCACAATGAGATACCACCTCACACCAGTAAGGTGTGAACCCTCTTACACTGCTGTTGGGAATGTGAACTGATCTAACCACTGTGGAAAAGTGTGTGGAGTTTCCACAAATTACTAAAAATGGAGCTAGCTTATGACCCAGAAATTGCACTCTAGAAATCTACCCAAAGGTTACAAAAACATTAATTTGAAAGGTAACAAACACTCCTTTGTTCATCACTGCACATTTATAGTAAGATATGGAAACAATCTAAATACCCAAAATGTAGATGACTGGATCAAGAAGTGGTATATATGCATACAATGGAATACTACTCAGCAACCAAAACACATAAACTCATGCCATTTGCAGTGACATGGATGGTGCTGAAAGGGATTATGCTCAATGAAATGAGTCAGAAGAAAAAAGAAAAATATTGGATGATTTAAATTTATAGAATGAATATAGGGAATTGAACAGTGGTCCCAAAAAAGGGCAAAACTTGCAGAAAAACTAGAGATCTGAGGTATAGAGCAGAGGAGAGAGAGGGAGAGTTGTCAAAACAGGAGGGAAGAGCACAGGACTATGGGGACAGTTCATGGGTGCTGTGGCGGTAGGAGATTAATGGGGACTACACTTGAGGGGAGAAATCAAATATTGCACAGAAATGTAAGAAAATAAAAGCTTCATCAATTAAAAAGGAAATAAAATCAAAGTTGTTTGAATAAGCAAAGATTTGTTAGTGAAAACAGAAATAGAAAATAAACCAAAAATTCATAAAAATTAAAACTTCCACTTTTAGTAAAACAATAAAATGAAGTCAAATTACACATTAGGAGAGATTATTCCTTCTAATATAGAAGCTATATCCAGAATATAAAGCTACTCTTAACACCTCAATATTAAGATGAAAACAAGTTAGTATTTTAAAAATAGGTGACACATCTGAATAGACTTAACCAAAAAGATCTATAAATGCGTGAAAACATGAGATATTACAACATATACATGGACTTCCTAAAGTTAAAGGCTCACAGTACTAAGTAATGATAAATAAGTAGCACTACTACGTGTAATGTAAATTAGTACACTTTTGAATAAAGGTTTGTAGTTCCTCAATACATTGAACAATACAGTGGTCATATATGACTCTACAATTCCACTTGTAAGTATCTGCCCAAGATAAATGATAATATGTCTATATCTAAAACCTGGTTCTCAGATACTTGCAACAGCTTTATTCATCATAACCCAAAGCTAGAAATAACCCAAATGTTTAACAATAGATGACTGAGTTAATACTGAAGTATGTCCACACAATGACATAATATTAAAAACGGCAAAGAATGTTCTAGTGATATGTGCAACAACATGGATGAAATTTCAAAAACTTTGGGGTTAGAAAAAAAAGCTAGACAGGGCTGACTTGATTCCTGGCCATAGAGGTGACCCACATGGTGCAGTAGACCTCTCTTGCCATGCCCGCAGTCTATTTCAATAAATCTACCTGTTCTGCCTCCCACTGTCTCTTTGGTGAATCCTCTCACTGCCCCACTCCACTCCCCACACATCTGGCCTACACCCCAGGTCTTCTAACCAAAAATAAGTGTTGTTTTTAAAAAGAAGCTAAGCACAAAATACTACACAAGTATACTTTTATTTAGAAAAGAATAAGCTAATCTATAGTCACAGAAAACTGATTAGTGTTTGCCTGCACCTGAGGGTAGGAGGTTGCCTGCAAAACAGCATTATGGAATTTTTTGGGCTGATGGAAAAATACAGTATCTTTACTGAGCTGGGTTATATGAGTATACATTTTCCTTATTAAACCATAAAATTCTTTGTACCTTGAATTGTATGCATTTAACTGTATGTAAATTCAATCTTTATTGAAATGTAAAATATATAAATATTCCAGGAGTCAAATATTCCACTTTCAGTAACATCATCCTCACTCACTCACCCATGGATGACACTCACTCTGGCCCCTCACAATTTCTAATCCATACAGATAAAATGATTTGCTCTTTAATGACAACTAGAGTCAGATATTTTGCGCTGTGTTTTTCTGAGTAAACAAGTTGGCTCTGGATACCTTTCTTTCTGTTGAGCCCCCTGGCCTACCTTTATCTTTAGTCATCACAAACTCACAATTAACAGGGAAGACTGCTATAGCAGAAAGGAACAGAACATATGCATATCAAGTATAAAATAATTTAGGCCCAAGTCATGTTTATCCATTCCATCTCTTCTCCCTTGCTCCTCACTGTGAGTTGATTTAATAGGCCATGCAATCTGAGTACCTTAATTTGATCTGTGAGAACTTCTGTACATTGACCTCTAAAATAGTTGCTGGTAGCAGTCTTGGAGGCTACCATAACATCAAGGTGATTTCAATCATGGTAAGGGTACCACCAACTTAAATGGTGAAATCCAAAATGGGATCAACCTTAAAAACTGAAATTATAAAGATAGTCAAACAAAAATAAACATATACTAATTGAATACAGAGAAAAAGTCTAAGTGAAAGTGGGACAAGAATGCTAAAGGTAGGGTCTCCCTGGTGGCACAAGGGGTTGAGTCTCAGCACTGTGAAGCTACCCAAAGCCACTGTAGCATGAGTTCAATCCCTGGGCAGAGAGATGACCCACGTGGCACAGCAGACCTCTCCTGACTCATCTACTGTCCCCTTAGCAGTGTATTTCAATCAATCTGCCTGTTCTGCTCCCCACTCTTTTTCTGGTGGTTCCTTTCACCCAGCACTTATGGCCTACACCCTGCTCTTGTATGTACAAATAAAAATTAAAAAAAAAAAAAAAAAGAATACTAAAGGTGAATTAAAAGAAAGCAATTGCATATAAAATAAAAACCAATAGTTTATTGTGATATCAACAGGTATGTGATGTTAGTGAGACAAGGTCCCAAATCATATGATTCTAATCATTATATAATGAAAATGTTCTCACTTTTTATATTTTATGAAACATCTTTATTTCTGACAGTAGACATAATTTTTGAAAGAGCTTGACAATGGAAAACTGAGACGTGCATAGATATTTCACTTTTTCCTCTTGTAGAAAATTAACAATTCTAAAACATGGCAATATAAAGATTAATATAATCTAGATAATTTAGTTGTAAATTTGGTTGTGACTCTTCAAGAAAATGAACAGCTGTAGTAGTGAGAGCAGATTCAAAATATTAATAGAAACACTGCTGAGAGTTATGTCATAGTCCATTACTTTTCAATGAGTAGAATCAACAGAAAACAATTATCAAGTACATGTTAAGATTTTGACATATTACTATGGATTTATAATCTAAGAACTACAAATAGGGCAGAAACACTTTCATCATGACAACTACCTGTCCATTAGACCCCTACAATTCCTACAATCGAGTCTTCATCTCTAATCAATATACGCTAAACAGTTTGCATGTAGTACAAGATGGTATGTTAGTCAGTAAGTGAAGTAAAAAGAAATTGTTAAAGATATCTTTAAGACAAATGCATTTGTCACTAGCAGTTAAACTCTAAACCTATCCCCAATATACATATATTCCCTGGAGTCACCAAGATGTTATTTGCTCAGCTGACTTTCTGAATCTTACAGACATATTCATCTCATGATACCCATCAGAACCATCAGAGATGAAGCAGGTCCTCCTGCCACATGAGGAAAGAGATGTAGAAATGAATAGACAAAGTTTCTCTCTACCTTGTTCAGTTTTTCCCCAGGCACAAGCTTCCTATCTCTAACACCATTCCTATACAAACATCAGCAGCAAGAACAATTATCTAAATGGAAATAAGACTGACCTTTGACACTTGTTTTGGCATCTAAACCAGAGCTCTTGTGGGGTCTTGATAAGCAAAGTTATATACATACAAAGCTGGTGTTCAACCAATAGGAGCTGGTATCTCCCTTTGATGCATTTGTAGCATCTTAATACTTCCTCCATAAATTAGTAAATAGATGCTGCTGGAATTAGTCACCACCAAACCTCCTCCTACATATACGGAGCATCCACACATGATTGAATCACCCTTCACTTCCCCTAGAGTCCCCTAGGTTTAGTATGCATTTGATTCATCAATACTTGTGCCATATCAATTGTTAGATATTCTGGATCTATTCTAATAGTGTATGCACAATCATACACAAGGGGAAATAAATTGAGCATATAACCATTCTTGGGAAGATGGATTTTTCAACTAACCATGTTGTCTAACAATTTTAAAAAAGTCGCTCCACTCATACAACTGTGGTAGATATTTTGCTTAAATAAATATGGACACACCTGGTAACCATATATTTAATAATATCAATGTCATGGGAAAATATTAAATATGAAGCAGATTTTTAAATTAAAGATCATCAATCTTTGGGGTATATATATTTATCAAACAAGGCAACTTTTTGAAACACTTGACAAGCTGTTATAATTTAAAACATAAATTATAAACTTATAATTTATAAGTTCAAAGGATGACCGTTAAGTTACACTTTGAGATGATTACATAAACTAGACTTTTAGTAAGCTAGTTTGTTACATTCTCATTTGTAACCTACTAGAACTAGTCTGTTGAAAATCCTATAGGCTTTATTATTTGAAAATTTCTATCAGTTTTATCATATATTAGTGGAAGAAACGGCAATATATACAATGTGGTTAGTAGTAGTTGTTCTTAAATAGTTTTAGGGAAATGGATGCTGTTGCTATTCATGTATTAAAATACTCCCTTTGCGCCATAGACATGTAAATATTCAAATCACAATGTCACAGTTTCTTTCTCCTTAAGGTAAACATGTATTTTTCTCCCTCCATGTTCAAGTTCCTCTTCCCTGTTCATTTGTTTGTTCCCCTTTCCTTGGAATGTAGTGACACCTAATGCCAGAATGAGAGAATGTCGTCCAGCTCTGGCAGGGTCAAGCTTCCCAAGTGCCTGGCTGCTCTGGTTGCTGCCTCAGCTTCTCACCAGCAGAGTGCGCTAGCATAATGTGTTGGGCCATGAAAAACCAGACCAAAGCTTGAGTTGAACCTACTTAAAATGAAAATGTAGTTAGTACTTGAAACCATTTGTATAATGAAGTTTCAAAACTAGCTGTTTCTTGAGAGAAGCCTCTTTTACAAAATTGTACATTTATGGAAAATAATACATTACGGTATGTATAAATGTATAAATATATTAGACTTTAGGAATACCTCATATATTCCACTAGTGCATCCTATTTATAGTTTGACAAGGTTGTAGGCTTAGTGGTTTCATTTGAATAACAGTTATAATAATAAGGAAATATTTACTGTAAATATGTAAAAAATCCTTTTTATATTCACTTGTTTCTTCTTTTAAGAAAGAGTGGTAATACTGTCTTACCTCCATAATTACAATAGAGCCAGTTCATTGAAGGCCCACATGTCTGGGAAGGTGTTGTGCACTTTATCACTTCACATTCTCTCTCATTTAATCTTCATGACAACTGTGTGCATGAGTAAGTTATGTGGGATCACAGTGGTGGCTACTAATCTGGTGTATGAATTCAGACCACTTGGCCTTATAACAGAAAAACCCCTACAGGCCAACTGAGAAAGCTAACAGCCCCACAATCACTGTTCTCCCAGTAAGTCCTTTATGTGTAAGTTGTCTGGGCAATTGTTAAGGAAATGAAGTAACGTTAGAGAAAGAATGGTGATGTGTGATTAAAATCCGTGATCCCACTGTGAAGTACATGATTAAAAAAAGAAAATTCCCCTTTCATGCTCTTACTTTCCCTCCAATCAGTATTAGAGAATCAGTTCCCCATCCTGGCACCATGGCCTACTTTTTGAGAAGTTGTAACCTGCCTACTTCTCATTTGGAAGGACCCTATTCTTACCACTATATATGATGACTCCCTTAGTGGGAAAAACACAAAATTTCAAAAGTTCCAAGTTTGACATCAGACTGTCACTATGATCTTGGACAAGTCACTGAACCTACTTAAACTCAATTTAAGATGGAGCAGATGGTGTCTTTCAATTCAAGTTGGCAATCTGAACCCACATTCTTCTAAAGTCCTGCACTGAATAGGGAAAAGTGATACCACTTTGGAAACTAAAGGAAGTCATATTTAGACAAACTGAAATTCAACAAATCTGAGATAGTATAGGAAGGTTAGACTGAATGACAAACTGATGAACCCATAATCTAATATATTGAACTGTCTACCTTAGGGGCATTAAAGAAACACACATACATACACGGACACACACATGGACACACACATATGGACACACACATCTCTTAAAGAAGCCCTGAAAATGAGGCTGTTATGGAATGTTAAGTGGGAGCACATTTTGATTCTGTGAATGTTTCCAAGAACTACAGTTGTAGTTTTCAAAAACTGGAATCTCCCTGAAGTAGGGAGTCACAAAGCAACCCACAACATAAATATGGTAAATGTGCTGACTTAGGAAATTGATGACACTCCCAATTTTAAGATCTGGCTAGACATACCTCTATAGAAACACCTAGTCTTATATACATAAAAATAAGATCTGCAGTCAGAAACAACAATTGGAAAAGAAAAGATATTTAATTGAAAAGTAGAGAAGAAAGATGTTTTTACTATAATGGCAACAGTAAACAGTAAACTGAATATTGCAAAAATCAAAGCAGTTAGTTAGAAAACAACCTTGAGAAATTCAGGCCTCTAAGGATGAGGCTAAGGAAATGAAAATTATAAAGGACACATAGATAATAGTATCAGAAATCCAATACACATAAAACAAGCTTTCCACACAGAAAAAGTTAAATAGAATGAAAATCAATAGCCAACTATGTAATAAGAAAATAAACTTTTAGAAAACCAAACACAAACCTGGGTATTCACATAAAATAAATTCATTGAGTTTTAGGAAAAGTCAAGGAGTGACAATTAATACTTCATAACATCTATTAAATTTAATTTCAAGAATAAGCAATTCTACAAACATCTAAGCATAAAACTATGTCACACAGTGAAGAGCATTATGTTTGATTTAAATCTTTCTTCAACACCAACCAGCAGAAAAGACACTGATTGAACAGTGTAAGGTAAATAGTACACTTAATAATTACATCTAAAATTTACTGAATCATCTAGAATTTACTGCAACTATTTTGCAGTGTTTAACTTTTTGATATATTTTGTATATTTACATTTTATATATATTTTTACATCATTATTTCTTTTCATATGTTGTATGTTTATCCATTCATATTTGGTCTCCAAGGAGCTGCCACCACCAGTTTACCTGTGCATTATCACCATAATCCCTTGTACTCTTCCCTGTTGCCTGTTGATTTTGATTTTTACTTTGTCATAATTACTATTCCTCCTCCACCCCTTATTTGGGACCCCTACAATCTTCCTATAGGTGAAACCAACCAGTATTTTTCTTTTTCTTTCTGGCTTTTTTCAATGAGCAGGAACCCTTCCAACTCCATCCATGTTGTTGCAAATGGAATAAGTTTATCTTTTTATTGCTGTGTAATAGTCCATATTGTATATATACCACACCTTCTTGATCCAGTCATCTATTTTTGGCAACGGGGTTCTTTCCATAGCTTACCTATCGTGAATTATGCTGAATAAACATAGGAATACAGGTATTCTTTTAAATTAATGTGTCTTTTTTGTCTCTGTTGGGTAAATGCTCAGGAGTGAAACTGCTGGGTCATATGGATGGTCCATTTTTAGCAATTTGAGGAAACCCTACACAGCTTTCCACAGTGGTTGAACCAATTTGCCTCCCTACTAGGGAGGTTCATCTCAGGATGAACAAGTAATCAAATAAGAATCCGATTATCAGGAGAAAAGGAAAAATTTAATTGTATATATATATATTAAATTATACACAACACACACACATATGGAGAAACGCTAACATATATGGGAGCAAAAAAAAAGGGTATTTATCTGGGCTTCCTTGATGGTGCAACATAGGAGATGAACCACAATTAACATAACATTGAATTGAGCTTTCAGAGAAATTCAGAGAAAGACATTCCAGACCTATATAGATAAATATATATTTATCACCCACATATACTTGTTCTAAAATTCTAAGAAAATTAAAAAAACATCCAATGAGGAATGAAATCAATGAAATTAAAAGTCAAGCTGCATTAAAATTAAAGTGTGGATACTAAATTTTATCAGTTAGGATACTGTTGATGAAAAGCAACAGAAAACTGATTCAGGTGGCTTAAAAGAGAGGAAAAAATAACATTTTATAGAACAAACTCTAAGTCATTAAGATTCCAAGACTGATTAAAACAAGGACTGATATTCAAACAAAAATATGCATCGACATGTAATTCACCCCATATTTCAGATTCTTTACAGTAAATCTAAATTTTGTCCATCTTGGTTAACCTGATGCAGCTGCCCCAGTCCAGATATGATTACATATAATGGAAAATGGGGCCATTCTCTTTAAATTTATTAATTTTTATTAATGAGAAAAAATTCCTTGTATTTCCCTAATATTTCCTAGGGCAAAATAACATCACACACTCCTATTTATACCAATATTGGTTTAGAATGAAATCACCATGGTTGGGTTAAAGTAGACCAGAGGTTCTCAACCCTGGCACTATTTACATTTGGGGCTGGAAAATTCTATGTGGGGAGTTGGCCTATACATGTAAGGTATTTAAAATCATCTCTGGCCTCTACCCACTAGATGTCAGTAGCACCTCTCGTATATGGCAAACAAAACTATCTCTAGGGTAGGCCTCCTTGGTGGCTCAGGGGTTAAAGTCTCAGCGCTATGAAGCTATCAGCATCCACTGAAGCATGAGTTGGATCCCCCACCAGCATGCTGACCCACATGGCACAGCAGACCTCTCCTGTCTTGACCACAGTTAGGTGTACTTCAGTAGATCTGCCTATTGTGCTCCCCACTCTATCTCTGGTGAATTATCTCACCCTTTGCACCTCTGACCTACACCCTAGTTCTTTTATGCATGAATAAAAGGTAAGTTATTTTTAAGTCTAGTTTTATTGCTTCAAAGTTTACTTTTTTTGAAGATGTATTTATTTATGTATACAAGAACAGGGGTGTAGGCCAGAGGTACAAGAGTGAGAAGATTCACTAGAGACAGAGTAGGGAGCAGAACAGCTATATCTAATGAATCATGGATTAACTATACAATGTTTTTAAAATATATTAGGTAAATATATACAAGCTTATCTAGTTGCCTGTTTTCCTACTACTTTGCACGTGAACATTTTCTACAAAAACTGTAAAGGATAAGCAAACAGTAAAAGTGTTGAATTTTAAAACAGCATTTTCCTATCTCTCAAAAAAAAAATTTCTTTAGCTCTTAATTATACTCCTGTAAACAGAGTTAACCTTAGGAATTTCTATTTACTTTATATCTAATCTGCAAGCCTCAGTGAACTTAAACCAAGAACAAAGGTGTACACACACTTCTGCATTCATACTACTGGCTCTTTTCTTCCTTTTTTTTTTTTTTTTTAAGTATTGAACTTCAGCCAAACATGAAATTACCTTGGGAAATAAAAAAAAAAAAAAAAAGGTGAAGAGAGAAAAAAAAGACCATGGGTGGTATCTGGCCTCATTTTATGAGAACACTCAATCTTATTTTAGAGGAAAACAAGATTTTTTTTTGGTGTGAGAAACATGAGAAGTAGAAAGTAGAGAGTTTGTCAGGCAAGCCTATTTATGTAAATTTGCAAGTGACTATGTTCTTCTTTTGAAGCAGGTGGGGCTGTAGATCAGGTGTGTGTGTGTCTATAAATCCACACCCATTTTTTAACCAGAAACACAAGAACACAATTCCAGTCAAGAGCACTCCCCAGTTCAGGTAAGCAAAATTTCCACATTATTTAGATGGTGGCCAAGCTTTACTATATTTCAGTGATTAATGTATTGCTAATCAAAAGTTAGATCTTCAGTAAAGGGTTGAAAAATAAATGTAATTATAATTTTTTTCTTAATAAACTGGATTGGATTTTCTTTGCTGTCTTAATACTTTCACTCTCTACTTAGAGATATTCAAATAAGTCAACACTTATTTAAAGGACAAAGATGGTCCTTTAAAAGTTGTGCTACAGGTAACAACTATTATTCCTTGTTTTTTTTTAATTTTGTATTACTTTAAAACAAGCAATTTTTATGTAATATCTAAGTAAATAGCAATGTTAAGTCACTTGAAAAGAAAAATACTAGCATGAGATTAATATTAACTAACTGGTTAATATTAATAACACCTAATTGTATATTCATGTATTTCCCAAGTGCCCTGGAAACTGATCCAGATCCATCACCATGTCATATTCACATGACCTCCCCCACCCCCACCCAGTGGCTTAAGTACAGACCTGGAACTAAGGGGCCCTCTATAGCTCATGTCCCCTTGAACTTAGAAAAACAATTGTTCATCCACAAATAACAATACACACACACAAAGGGGGAAAAAAAGACTCAAAAGTAACAATACATCACTGAATGACTTTGTCCAGAATATATTTAATAGAAAGTTTGCAGTTTATCAAAAAATGTGAAACAGAAAATTGATGGTTTGATTTTAAAGTGGAAGCATCTTTGATAGTATTATATCAATACTTGATATTTAAGGGGGGAAATGGCTCCCACTCTGAATTTAGCAACTTTAAAATCAGAGCACGGTGAACTTTCTTTCTCTTTGAATATACGCCACCTACTTATCCGTCTCTACCACACAGGACCTTTCTAATGCTTCCTCAAATGAACTTCTCTTGCCTCTTCTTTATATCCAAGATCTCGTCAAGAACTTTAAGGCAATTATGGACTCCCTCCCCCAGGAAAATACACAGAGGCAGATAAAATTTTACATGAAATTTCAGGGTCTTTTTGAGCCTCCTTTAGTTTACTTACAGATCTTCTCAAAGCCACTGAATCCAGACAAGACCCAGCCTTCATGGTTACTTCCATTTTTTCGCTTCAATTTTCAAACTACAAGAGTCTGCCCTCCCCAGATCACACTTTGTGTTCCTGATTGAGCTGCCTCCTCTTACCTACTAAGAATCTACTCTTTCTTTGTTTCAGTGTTTAGGTACTAGATGACAAGTTATTAAGATAAAAGATGACATTCTAAAATGTTTTATAGTATTAAGAAGTTAGAGGAACTTGAACTTCGATATTTACCAGTCACGTGGTTAATATTTAACAGGGTTTCAAAGGAGGCTTCATGTCTCATAAATCTTCTGATTTTCCAACAAACCTAGTATCATTTAATAAAGCAACTTCCAAGTTTGATAAGAATCACAAAAAGTCACTATCTTGTTGAGGAATTGACTAGTAAATAATGCAAGCCAACAAGATTATTTCAAGAGATCTTGAATAAACAGAAAAGATTTCTGTACATTTTATATTTTGAGGTAATTTTAAAACTGCATATGTCAACTACTTTCAAATGGGTTTATATGCTACAAATATTATAACTGCATATCTCACAATAAGCACTCTAAGTAACATTTACTATGATTTAGAACTTTTGATTGAATCTTAGTTTTAGTAACAGTACATTGAATTAAAGAGCAGTTTGACTTTTAACTGACCAAGGAATAATGCAGCTATAGGAAGTCTATACATATATTTAATTTATAGCAATATGGCAACAAATGTGATTTTTTTAAAAAGGACTGAGCTGAACACAAAGGACACAAAGCTGAGTAAATGATGGAAGGATAAAAAAGATAGATGATTATGGAAGAACTGAAAAACAAGGATCCTCCATATTTTATTTTTCTCTAAATCCTACTTTAAGCAGTAATTTGTTAATGCTTAATTTTATTATCTTAGTATAAGTTGAAAATGTTTATTTAATGCATTAGATCAAGAAAAATTAAAAGACATAGACTATGCATGCCAAAAGTCACCTATGCAGTGCACTTTAAAGTTGTAAGACCTTTAAAAAACAATCTTCTTTGAGTGTCACTATAGTGTTATATATTATGCAGCCTAATCGGATTTGAGTACCTGCTGAAATCTCTTTTAACTTCATTGTACTGCTCCCAAGATGCACAAAAAGCAAGTTTTCACTCAGCAGACATTTATAGAATCTAATTCATTTTGGAAATATTAAAACAAAATGCGAATGAAAGTTCTAGACAGCTGTACCATGTCAGCTCATATATGTGGAGCAACATGTCAGCATATACTTGGTTTTACTCAACAAGTATCTTTTTTTTTTTTTTAAAGATTTATTTATTTATGGATACAGAACTGGGTACAGGCCAGAGGTACAGGGATGGTGAGAGGATTCACCACACACAGAGCAGGGAGCAGAAAAGGCAGAAAGATGAAGTACACTGCTGAGGGGAGCGGCAGGCGGGTCAGGAGAGGTCTGCCTCCTCTCCCTCTCCATGTGGTAACCTCGGGGCAGGCGGGGAGGCGGGGATCAAACTCATGCGGAAGTGGCTTGCGCTTCTTAGTGCAGTGCTTTAAACTGCTGCGCCACCAGGGAGGGTCTCAACAAGTATCTTAGTGACAGTCAAAGTAGCTGATGTGGTTCTGAACTTTTTTCTCGTGATTTAACCTTTTTTAAGGGATTCTTGAGAACACAGGATGCTACATTCAGCTTTGGCTCTCTGCATCTTACTCGTCATAGTTCCTTCCAACCTTGCCATTGCAATCAAAAAGGAAAAGAGAACTCCTCAGAAACTCTCAAGAGGTACTAGAATCTCATTTTCTTTTCTCAATCAGTAATCTAGATTGTTCATAAATTTCTGGACTAAATGGAATGTTTTCTTGTGTACCATTTTAGAACTATTGCATCTTTTTAAGCAATGGTTGCTGATAACGTTGGTGAACAGAGCCCTAGTCCAAATATATGTTATAACGAGGTTCTAGAGCCCTCAAAATCTTGTCCATTTCTCTGTCCTCTATTTATTAAGGCAAGGAAAAAATGTGAAATGATTTTACACTAGAATCTCAAGGAAATTATACTCTATCCTACCCTCTTACAATTAGTCAATTAGATGTGTACTATATTGAGTCCAGAGAACAGCTGCAGTGATTTTAAGATCATAATCTCATTAGCTATATGCTCAGAAAACATTTCTTCTTTGTACTTACCATTTGTTTTCCTCTGAAACAAATATATTTTCGTCTTTAAAGATATGTCTCATTTTAAAAATACTTTCAAAATTTGCTTCTGTATCACCAGGTAACAGAAATGGGGGAAAAAATCATTCTCCACATAGCTAGTTCAAAATTAGTAGTACAAGACCCCTCTAGTGACCTAGGGGTTAAATCTCAGCACTGTCACCTGGATAGCCTTAGTTCTATACCAGGCCAGGAGGCTAAATCACGTGGCCCAGCAGACCTTCTGTCTCCTCCACTGCTCTCCTCAGCAGTGCGTTTCAATACACTAAGCCTGTTTTGCTCTCCATTCTGTCTTTGGTGAATTTTCTCATACACAAACCCCATACATACACATACCTCTGGCCTACACCCCAGTTCTTCTTAGCAAAATAAATAAAATCTTTAAAAAAAAATTAGTACTATAAAACACAAAAGCCTTGTTCAGTAACTGGAATGGTAATATAAATAGAGCACAGGCCACTACAGCATGATTTCAAATTCTAAAATATTGACGTTCTTTTGAAGTTCATCCATTCCTTAATAGATATACAGTACATCAGCCAATTAGTAATCAATATTCACCCAACTTAGTTTTACTTCATTTTAACAGTAACAGAAATATAAATCTAGACTATCAGTACATTTCTGCAAAAGGAATAAGAGGGAAATTTTTCTAAGCATAATTTATCATGTATCTCTTCATATAAGCACAATAACTAAAAAAACAATAAGCTCAGTGTTGTGAAGTGACAAGGACAAAATGAACCATTTCCCTTAAGGGTCCTATAGGAACAACACACATAACCATTACATAAGGCACCAACATTTCATAGAGTCACTTTCAACTTCCTATAAAAATTTTTCAGTGAAGTTTATGAAGAATATATTAAAATGCATAATAATTTTCAAGCAATTCCATGAGTCTGCTATTTCAGTTCTTTAGAAACTACTTTAGTAACTTTGACAGGTTAACAGCTGGAAACTCTATGATTAAGAACTAATGTTCATTTAGTTAAGTTTTTTACCATCTATTGTCACAAAGGGAACAATTGAAAAACTGTTAAATAAGTCAAAGCAGAGATGAGAGGGAAGTTTGGATGCAATGAGCAGAACAACACATGGAGCCTCCTGGAGCAGGGTGCAGCACCAGTAAAGAGAGTATTTAGGAGACAAAGGAAAATTAATTGGGAAAAGGTAATAAATGGTTCAAGAAAAAGTTATCTAAAAATATCTTAACTTCCACCCAGCATCTAATCTAGTACCACATATTGGAAAATGAGTAAAATTTAAGATATGTATGCATAGAAGAACTAGAGATAGAATTAATGAACAGATCTTGAAGAGAGATTACATTCTATACCACACTTGGCCTATTATGATTATGAGATAAAAATAATTGGAATATAATAGGACTTCCCAACAAGGTTATAAATTAACTGTTTAAGAGAAAGACTTTCATTGTTCTGTCTTGTGGATACCCAGTGCTAAGTGGAGTAAGGCATATAGCAGATGTTCTTTCAATATCTGTGGAACTAAGTTGAATAGAAGCTGAGATCAGTGATTTTTCCCATAGCTGAATTTCCAGCATTAACTATAACTGGCAACACAGTCGGGAAATTAAGAAGGATCCCAATCTCAGTGACTGTTTCTACACTATTATTAGTTAAACACAATTTAGTATGAAGTTGCATGTGTTCATGTGGCAAGCAAAGTTACATAAAAAATCATTCATGACTGTTACCCTTTCAAGTTTGAAAGGTTTCTGCTAATTTAACTGAAACAAAGTGTTTTCCAGTGTTTCAATAAGATGGATACCAATAAAATTAGACAACAACAACAATGGTAAGAGTATAAAATACTGAAATTACTCTGAAAACAGTCAGCATTTCCTCAAATGATTAAATTTAGAGTGACCCTATGGTCCAGCAATTGCATTCCTAAGTATATACCTAACAGAAATTAAAACAAGTCCACCCCAAAGCTTGCACACAATGTTTATGGCAGCATATTCATAAATGGCCAAAGAAAATGCAACCATCTATGCATAAACTGTTGAACAGCTCAATAAAATGCAGTATGTTCATTCATACATGTACTAATACTTAGACATGTGAAAGAATAAACTGTTACATGCTACAACATAAATGGACCCTGAACACATATTTTTTAAAAGCTTTAATCATGAAAGACCGCATATATGATTCCATTTATAGGAGCTATCCAGAATAAGGAAATCAACTGAAACATCGAAACAGAAAGTAGATTGATAGGGTTGGGAGATAGAGGGGTTAGGGTTTGAGAGCTAAAGATTACAAGCTTCCTCTTTTTTTTTTTTAAGATTTATTTATGCATACAGAACTGGGGTACAAGCCAGAAGTGCAGGCATGGTGACAGAATCCACCAGAAGCAAAGTGGGAAGGAAAACAGGCAAATCCATGAAGTATACTGCTGAGGGGAGGTCTGCTACACCATGTGGGTCACCTCCCTGGCCCAGAATAGAACTTGTGCAGAAGCAAGCATCTGCATCTAGCTCGATAGTGCTGCACTTTAACCCTCTGTGCCACCAGGAAGGGCCTTATAAGCTTCCTCTTTTAGGTGATAAAAATATTCTATTATTGGTTTTGTTGTTTTTTGCAAACTTTTGTTTTTCCAAAAAAAAAAGTACACACCTCCCGTGGATGAGTTGTATTGGTATGTGAGTTATATTTTCATAATGCTGTCTGCAAAACAAAACAAAACAAAACAAAAGCACAAATGAACAAAAATACTAGAACCATTTTATCTTGCTGCATAATTCTTGGTCACATTTTAGCCACAATATTAAACCCAGAAACCTCAATATGACAACATTTGAAACATAGTAAAATATAGGGGGCAAACAAACCTGCACATATTTCTATTTTCAAATGAATTCAATCTTTGTCATCTGTAGAGTAAGACATTTCCTAAAAATACTCTGGGTTATCTCTGGATAAACTGTACATTTCTAACCTTAAGATATTTAACCTATAATATACATTCCTAGTTCCTCATATCAATTCTTTAAAGGCTAGCAGTTTCTTTCTATTCTCTTCTTTCTGCTTCACCTTCACTCTTCAAAACATCTGTGATTTATTGTGACTCTCAATCATGAACTTCCCACACCAGAATTCTTTCTGTGTCCGTAGTTAAAACTTTGGAATTCTTTTCCCCACAATATGTACTGATTTTGAAAGGGTCACCATCTCTTGGCACTTAAATACAATGGCGAGGTCTAAGGTATTTTTGACAGTATGAAAAGATTAACTGTTATTTCCTCTTCCTGATCTGAAAACCGGGGCTTTTGTGTGGTCAAGAGATATACTTTGAATGACCACTAATTATAACAACATTTAATAAGCACTCAGTTGACTGAGGTTTGAAACACTGTCACAAACCCTCAGCACTGTAATCTAAAAGAAAACCAACTCATATGTTTAGTTATAATTATGCCCCCTCTATATCACATGTCAGAAAACTGCTTGGTAATTTAGCCGAACATCTGTAGGTAGACATTTGATTATCAGATGCTCATTTCAGCACTCTTCTGCTATGCTGGTTAATGTACATTCATTTTCTTCTTCTATTTTAGGGTGGGGAGATGGCATCACATGGGTGCAGACTTATGAAGAAGGTCTCTTTCAAATTCAAAAAAGGTAAAACACCGTTAGTTAATCTTGACAGACTCTCCTGATAGGAGAGTCAAAACTATCATGTTAGCTTTTGAAAGTTCAACACAGGTAGTTACTATATTCTTTTGTGATTATTTAGATAAAGAGTTGACCTTAGCATTTTTTTTTTTATGAACAAGCACTCAAAATATTTTGTAGCAGTTTCTTAATTAGCCAAGCAAGCTCTTGAATATAGAGTGTCTGAACAAAACAGTATCACTAATAGAGGCTAAACAACTTAAATAGAAAACTAATAAAGTGACAATAGTCAGGCCTGTCTGATTATCAGAACAATTCGGAGAGTTTTCTTTAAAATCTTTATATTAATAAGATATAAAGATATATAATAATATAGAAAGATATATTAATAAGATATAAACCTGCTGGTGGTACAGCAGGTTAAAGCACAGCACTAAGAAGCTAAAACCCCTCCGCAAGAGTTCCATCCCCGCCTGCCCCGGAGGTGACCACATGGCGTGGCAGACCTCTCCTGACCCAGCCGCTGCTCCCCTCAGCAGTGTACTTCGTCAGTCGGCCAGTTCTGCTCCCGACTCTGTTTCTGGTGAATCCTCTCACTGCCCCTGGCAGTGTACCCCACTCTGGTACTGTACCCCAGATCTGTATGAATAAATAAATCTTTTTTAAAAATTATATTAATAGGCCCTCCCTGGTGGCGCAGCGGGCTAAAGCACAGCACTGAGAATCTAAAGCCGCTTCCGCATGAGTTCGATTCCCGCCTGCCCCGGAGGTGACCACATGGCGTGGCAGACCTCTCCTGACCCAGCCGCTGCTCCCCTCAGCAGTGTACTTCATCAGTCGGCCAGTTCTGCTCCCGACTCTGTCTCTGGTGAAGCCTCTCGCCACCCCTGCACTTCTGGCCTGTACCCCTCAGTTCTGTAGGCATAAATAAATAAATCTTTAAAAAAAATTATATTAATAAAAGTAATGTAAATAAAAATAAGAAAAAGAAGAACCAAAGATTTAAAAGATAGTTCACAAAAGACAAAATTATCCTAAGCATGTAATATTAACTTTTTTACATCTTTGTTGATGTGTGATGTGCAAAGGTGAAGGTGTAACCTCATCAATCATGTTATATACATATTTAGTGAAATGATTACAAACAAGTTAATTAACACATCCACCCTCATGCAGTTATCCTCTATGCACCATGCTGCGCAGTAGATCCCCAGGTCCCCAAGACGTGCTCAGTTATAACTGGAAGTTTCTAACACAGAACCGACTTCATACATTTTCCTTGATTAGTCCCGTCTCACCCTCAGCCTATGGGAAACATGGATTCTTTACTTGTTGAATTCACGTCTTTTTTTTTTTTTCCACACAAATACATGAGAACTTACAGTATATGTCAAATTTTAAAATGTCAAATTCTAAATATTAATTTGACAAATGATGCGGAGAAGCAGTTATGGTTGACAAACTAAGGTCTTATAAAATTTCAGAAATACAAGTACCAAAAATATTTACTCTTCCAACACAAACTTCTTATAATCTGGTAGTCTAGATCATGAGATTTTAGACCAGGATCACCTGTTCTTATTCAATTGTGACATCAGAATAGCTTTTATAAAAACAAAATCTATATACACATATATATGTATATAGATAGATATATGTATATGTATATTTATATATACACACAATATATATATATATATATATATTGTGGCCATGAAATTCACAGGGAATTCAAATTCGGTGTCATCAAGTCAAATTTTACTTTAGCATAGGCTCATCTTTTTATTACAACACGTATTTTCTTTGACTGTTTTTGCACAATAATGACAGAGCTGAGCAGTTGCCAGTGAGAGCACATGGTCTGTGAAAACTTAAATATTTACTATCAGTCTCTTTGTTGAAAGTTTTTGAGTCATTCTTTTAGATTTTCCCTACTTCAATTTCTGCTAGAAATATATGCTTTTCTTGAAAAAAAAATAGTGTCTTGGTGTGATGTCTAACCAATTTTGTTGTAGGTGAACTTTATATTCTAATTTTTCTGTTACTCTAAAATAACATGGAAGTCAATTAACTACCATAAAAACAACTTTTCATGGTTTAAAAATCAGTATGACAACTGAACAATTCATTGACAGGGACCTGTCACTGAGATGAGAATGAAAATTCATTTTTTAAAACAAGAGTGTGAAAATGGTCAAAAACCTTTTATAAAAACTAAAAACAATTAAAATAATTAAATACAAATTTTGACACCTGAAATATAAGATATTCACTGGAAATGAATATTTTGCTCATGATATCCTTTCATCTTTGGAGACAGAACTGATTTTTTTTTTCTAATACTATAGTGTACATAAGAGTCATCTACTGAGCTTGTAAACTACAAATATTCTTGGACTCCAACTTTAGAAATTCTTATTAAATGGGTCTGGGACAGAGCCTGAGAATTTACATTTCCAATGTATCCCCTGATGAAATAACTTCCCAGATCTGGGGCATGGTTTGAATAACTCTGCCACATTGTCATGATTTGTCATTCTGAGATTTTTACTTTGTCTCCTTGGAAACACTAAATTTTAAATCTAGTTTCACTTTACATTTCTATTCAAACTTAATCTGTTGATTTAATTTTATCTATTTTAGTAACAAGCCACTGATGGTTATTCATCATTTAGAGGATTGCCAATACTGCCAAGGTAATTCTGCACCTGAGATCTTATTTCTAAAATAAAATGGGAAAGTGACCTGATCAGAAAATGCCAACTGAGGAACCAAAAAGACTCCTGACAAAGTACTGCCATTATACAAGTACTCAAAATCTACAATGATTGAGAACTATTATATATATTTATAGTGTATGTCCTTTAGAATTTTACCTCTCTGCATCCACAAAAAGAAAAAAAGCAGGGAAAAACTTCAAGGAAATGTCATTTTTAACCAATTAATCAGTGAGTTCCATCAAGTTATAAAATTAGTGGTTCATTAATATCATTATTCCTTGATGTCTCCCAATGAAGGACAAAATGACAATGGGCCAGTGAACTATTTATGTACAAGTTATATATGTAAACAAGCACAAAATGTTGTTTATCTTGCTATCTTATACTGGAAATATCCTTATTCTTAAAATTAACTGGGGCTTTATCTTCTCCTATAGCACTTAAAAAAATGTTTGCAGAAAGTAAAGAAATACAAGAAATGGCTAAGAATAATTTCATCATGCTGAATCTCGTGGTATGGGAACTTTACAATGTTTCTTACTAATACAACACACAGAAAAATTTGAACTTTTTTCTATCCAAAGTGTTGATACTAGAATGTTATGTAGAACTGTAAAAAGCAAAAATAAGCAATTAAAAGAAAACTTTGCTCATATAACTTATTTTTCAAATTATCAAAAACAATCCAAAATAATCCAATCTAATAAGATTCATTACTTTCTTCTGCTAGCATGAGACCAATGATAAGAATTTATCACCTGATGGGCAATATGTACCTAGAATCATGTTTGTGGGTATGTATGTGATCTCATGCATCAGATCAATAAAATTACTAGAATTATTAACTTTTTGCTTTACTTTTTATTGCTGATTGTTTTAAATAAGTTTCATGATGAGTATAACATAGTATATGCAGATATTAATTTATAATCATATAATTTATACCTAGAATCTATGTAATGTTATAAGCCAATGCAATCAAGAAGTTTTTTGAAGTGCTAATTCAAATTCTATACTTTTAATGCAAAGTCATAACTGATCTGAGCAATAACAATTGTAGTTACAACCACAATTACTACACATTGGTAATCTGTATTAAATGTGTATTAAAATACATTTTAAATATATGTAAAAAACTAACTCATTCTATTAAATTAATATCAGTGCTGACAGTAACGACACATTAAAATGAGATTTTAGGTTAGCTTATAATAAACTCACATGTATAAAAATGCAGCATGAGCTTGAGAATATATTAAGTAATGTATCAATGACTCATTTTTTTTTCTGGACAGATCCTTCTTTAACAGTCAGAGCTGATATTACTGGAAGATACTCTAATAGACTATACACATATGAGCCTCAGGATTTACCAATATGTAAGTATTGACAAATTTCTTAGACAGTGGTACTGACACTTAATTGGTCAAAGGCTGTCCCCAAACAGTGCTATTTGAAAATAAGCATCAGTGACCTGATGGTGGTGGCAGTAGATATGCAAATGCTTTGCTCCCACCAAAATCAGAATTTCTGGGGCATCTCCATATCTCTGTTTTAACAGGAATATCTAATGGTTATTATGATGACTAAATTTTAAGAACATTAAAAAAGAATCTAGTGCATATTAAAATTGAATGTAAAAGAGTAAATCCATTGTTCTGGTCTCAAAGATCACATGTGTTTACCTCTAATAAAAATCTTCACAAAATTCACTATCAACTATATTTAATAAAATAACTGTCAGACCCAGTGACAAATACAAAATGATCAATTAATACATATATATTCCCTCAAAACCCTTATGATAATATTATTTAGCATAAAGCTGGTCTATCAGCTTAAAGTTTTCTAATATTTAAATTTATGTTTAGAATAAAATTATTTAATGTTGCAGATAAATTCCCATATTCTCATAGCCATTAATTTAATTTAAACACATCAATTCTGAATTGGGGTT
Organism: Condylura cristata; assembly: GCF_000260355.1. NCBI lineage: Eukaryota > Metazoa > Chordata > Mammalia > Eulipotyphla > Talpidae > Condylura > Condylura cristata. The sequence goes on along the minus strand of NW_004567106.1, from coordinate 19,877,078 downwards.
AATAGATTATAATGTGTTATTTTCATGTCTTAATTTAATGATATATTTTACTTTTATTTTAGTGATAGAAAACATGAAGAAAGCATTAAAACTTATGCAGTCAGAGTTATAAGGAATGGCCTCCAAAAGGTAAAAATCTCATGAAGAAAAGATTAACTGACTGACACTAACTGAAAGTATATAGATTTTGTAGCATTACCATTTAGATTTTTGATGTGCTAGTGAAATAATATTTCAATAAATGTCAAAATTTGAGTGTGACAAGTAGTAATTTGACTTCTGCCTGTATCCATAGTAAATAAGGCTTGTCATGGTAAAGAAAGGAATGCCTAAGTAAGAGATATTTGCATCAGTTATCTTTATTTCTTTAACACTCTACCAGACAAGCTATTGTTAATTATCCTCCCTCAGAGATATTGAACCTGCTAGTGTGGTCAAAAATGACCTTCTTGCACCTGCCAAAACAAACAGATGCGTCTTAGGCCTCCATGGTGGTACAGGGTTAAGTCCCAGCACTAGCAAGCTATCACCAACAACTGTAGCACGAGTTCCATCCCCTGCCAGGGAGGTGACACACATGGTATGGCAGACATCTCTCCAGTATCACCCACGGCTCCCCTCAGCAGTGTATTTCAGTAGATCTGCCTGTTCTGCCCTCCACTGTTACTGCTGAATCCTCTTACCCTTTGCATCTC
>NW_004567106.1:19874896-19875773 GCF_000260355.1 Condylura cristata | reverse complement strand
ATGCATTCCAAAATTATCAAAATGCAACCACTAATATAATTCTTCCCTTGAAGCTCTTTGAGGAACAACACCATTTCTCGCATTCCTTTAAATAATAACAAAAAAAAAAAAAAAGCCTGCTAATGAAAATCCATAACCATTTGGGAGTAATTCTCTAAAGAGAATTTTTTAGGAGGACAGAAATTCTTCTAATACATAGTATTTGATTGCACTTAACAAACTGGAATTATTGTTGAGATACATAAAAGTACACTTTCACAGAAGACAGATATTTAATGTTTATATTATAGATATCTGATTAATACCTATGTTTCATGAGTCAGAGAAACAGAGTACCTCCAGTTTTATTTGATCATTATTCTGTTCATTTTAACAGACTTTTAATAAACCAATCTATTTGGATATAAGTAGGTTGTATGACCATAAGCACTAGATATTCAAGTATCCTATTTTCAAAGAATATTAAGAAGCTTATGTTTTCTAAAAACAATTAATTTACATCACTGTTAGTACCTTGTAAAATATAGGATCTTCCCCCAACAGATGCAATCACCATAGTGCACACCCTGCCAAAACACCCCTATCTACCACAATATCCATTGTGCTCTCAACACACTTTGTCTTTGTGTCACCCCAAAAAGCTCCCCCTAAGGATATCTCAGTTCTTTGGTTAACTTTCAAGATTTAAGGAGCCTATTTTTATTTTTATTTTTATATTCTAGATTAAAATCTGTAAATTTTAATTAAAGTCATGAATCAAAGTGCAGTGCAACCTCTGGCTTAATAACTGAACTTATGAAGATTAAAATAATGCAGCTAACATAATAATCAAACTGCATGGTACTGGAATAAGAATAGACATACAGACCAGTGGATT
>NW_004567106.1:19872154-19873768 GCF_000260355.1 Condylura cristata | reverse complement strand
CAGAGACATTTTGTGGGGATGGAGTGGAGAATGGGATCAAAAACGGGGTGGGGGTTGAGAGAAATGCACGGGATTATGGTGATGGCACACGGGTGATTTGGTGATGGGTAACCTGCGGGGATTACAATCGGGATGGAAAAAAAATGTACAAAATGATGTAAAAATAAACTTTTGTAATAAAAAAAAATGCAGCTGATTCCATTGTTACATAATTAGTGCATCAAAGAATATCAGTCATCATTTCAGTAAGCTAAGACTAGGTCAGTTGATAATTTAGTTATTGCTTTAAGAACTAATAAACAAAATAGAATATTCACTTATTTTTCTTTGATCTGTGTAGTATATTACTTGGTGAAAAATTATTTATAGCAAAATAATGGGCCTTTGTATTTTAAAAAGCCTAATTATAGTTCACTATATATAACTTACTTGTGCATATAATTACACATACACTATCACTTAATATACATGCAATTACTTGATGATAATTTACATTAGTCACTGTACCCTTGTCACCAATTAGCTTCTTTCTCTGCCCTACTCATACAATTAATACTATATCCTAGATGATATTCCTACCTAATTTTCATAAAATTAGTGGTTTGGATTCAATCACTCCTACGTTTACCTCTAGCTTTTAATTCTAGGAATACACTTAGAATATATATGCATATATAATTTAACTTCTTTTACTTTCATAACCTCCAAAAGTATATTTATTCCTTCTCTAACAAATCCAATGTTAAGAATTATATTACTAACAACTACCTAAAATAATTTACAAATTCTGTGCATACAGGAATTTTTTATATGAGCTATCTGAACTTTCATTTTGTTTCAAAGATAAGTATATCAAAAAATCTCAAAAAAGAGAATAACTTGTCAGTAAAGCCTACGACTTCCATTTATATCTAGAGGAAAATAACAATGCTTTCAGTATAAATACATCCTATGCAATATTTGGGACAAACTTATACTAAAAATTTATTTGTTGTTTCTGTGAAATTCACATTAAGCTGGGTGACAGGACTTTTATTTACTAATACTGGAACCATAGATTATAATTATTACAGACGATGCTCCTTATCTATTCTCCATCCTTTTATTTACCACCTGAAACAGCAACATTACTTTACACTTCAAATCAATCTGCCAATTTATGATTTCAAAAAGCTCACTCAGTTTACAGCATTTATTCATTACCAGTTATTAAAAAAAAAAATTCTACTCTGTACTAGATATTGTGAACACAAAGATGAACCAGATAAGAGGAAGGTAATTTTGTCCCCCAAGGGACACATAGTCTAGTATGTATCACAGATGGGAAGTAACTTCTGACTAAGTAAGGAAATAGGATGACTTGGGAGTAACAGAAAAATGGCCATAAAGTCCAAGGAGGGCTTTCAGGCTTCCATAAAATACAGCATTCGTGAATCTTGATGCAAATGTATGCTACCATTATGGATAGGGAATCCAAGTATGCTATCTGGAAAGGTATCAAGGAGCCTTTTCTTTTAAGTACAGTTGGTTTATATCATCTTGTAAATACAGGATATCCCTCTCCCCATGCAATTTTATATTTCCTCTCTCTCTCTCTCTCTCTCTCTCTCTCTC
>NW_004567106.1:19783868-19871879 GCF_000260355.1 Condylura cristata | reverse complement strand
ATGTTATTATAAGTCAAATCATATCTCCCTAAATTCATGGGTCAAAACCCTAAATCCAAAGTACCACAAAAAAGTGACCTTCTTTGGAAAAAGAATCTTTGAAGAATAGTTTATTATCTAGAGGTCATACTAGAGCAGGGAATCTCTAAATCCTTGTGTCTCATATCCTTACCCAAAGGGGACATTTGTATACATGGAGACATGCACTCAGAGAACACAGCATGCAAAGATGAAGGTTGAGATCTGGGCGGTACCACTGATGCTAAGGACACAGCTGGTTGCCAATAGACCACCAGAGCTGAGTAAGAGGCATGGAAGAGATTCTGTATAGCTCTCAGGAGGAACCAGCCTTACCAAAACCTCCACCTCAGACTTCTAACCTCCCTAACTGTGAGACAGTCCTGTCTATTATTTATACCACCCTGTGTGTTACTTTGCTATGACAACCTAGCAAACCAGCACAGATGGGTCTCCCATGCAGCGCCAGCGAGGCACAGGGCAAGTTCTCTATGGATCTTGGCAGATGGGTAAAGGAGGAGCCCTGGAGCCCTCAGTGGCTTTTTCAGGCTATTAGTGATTTTTCTACACCCCTTGTTGTGAGACAACCAGATGCAGGGCAGGCAGGAGGCTGGTAGGCCTCCTAGCCACCCCCTTCCCCCCCCCCACAGCTCATCTTCACTCTCTCTGGGCTCACTGGTATTTGCATTCTCTCCAGATCTCTCTACAGGTCTCTACTACATGCCCCTCCGGGCCTCTGCTGCTTCTGTGATGTGCACGCATGGGTGCACCCATTCACACAGGCGCACACTATGCTCCAGGTGCCGCCATCAGGCACACACATGTGTACCACAGGTACAGACCACAGGTGTAGATCATCAATGCTAACAATGGGAGGGTGGAAAACATCTGATCATTCCAGTTACCCAACATTGTTCCCCTCCCGAATTTGCAGTTCACACATGGGTAAGGATGCAGGGCTTCCCAGCACGCACCTAGAAAGTATCACTGTTCACGGAAAATTTTAGTTTGTCAGTTTCTACTTCCCTCCCCCCAACAAATTTCTCTCCATTTAAAGGTTATTCAATACTCAAAGGGCTTTATATACAAAAACCAATTCAATTAGTCAAAATTATGAAATAACTCAAACCAATGCTGTGGATTTAATTCAAATGGTATACTGAAACACTACTGTTTACACTATTTCATATTTTCAATTACTATTTCATATTTCATATTACTGTTAAACATGTATTGTACCCTTCTGAGGGAGAAATATGGAGGGCTATGGTGATGATGAGAGGGGAAGAGAAGTAAACATTGTTGTAAAATGAACAATAAAGATATATAAATAAATAAATATTTTAAAAATTAACATATCTGGGTTCTCCCTGGTGGTGCAGTGGGTTAAAGCACCACATTATGAAGCTCTACAAAGCCACTGCAACACAAGTTCGATCCCCGGGCAGGGAGCTGACCCACATCCACATGACATGGCAGACCTCTTCTGACCTACCCACTGTACCCATCAGCAGTGTACTTTGTCAATCTACCTGTTCTGCTCCCCACTCTGGCTCTGGTGAATACTCTCACCCACCACACCTCTGGCCTATACCACAGTTCCATAAGTATACATAAATAAATCTTTAAAAAATAAACATAAACATATCTTGCACACTTCCTATCTGCTAGGCACTGGGTTGAGGCCCTTGTATGGATTAATCACCATGAATACTTTATCACAAATGCTAAATACTATTATCCTTATTTTACTTAGGAAATAGCTGGGACCTGAAGATGTTCAATAACTTAGTTTAATATATATATGTGTTTATTTTTACATCATTTTGTGCATTTTTCCATCTCATTTGCAATCCCCTTGAGCTTCACCAAATCACCCATGTACCATCACCATAGTCCAATGCATGTCCCTCTTCCTGCTGTTTTTGATCCCATTCCCCACTCCACCCCCACAAAATGTCCCTGGTATATAGCTGTTCATCATTATCATTTTCTCGCCTGTTCTGTTATATTCCTGCTATGAGACAAACCATCTGGTATTTTTCCTTTTCTTTCTGGCTTATTTCACTAAGCATGGTCTTTTCCAGCTCCATCCATGTTGCTGCAAAAGGCATGTGTTTCTTTTGTTTGGTTGCTGAGTAATATTCCATTGTGTATATGTACCACATCTTTTTGATCCTGTCATCCACTTTTGGGCATATGGGCTGTTTCCATGTCTTTCTAATTGTGAATAAAGCAGCAATAAACATGGGAGTGCAGGTATCTTTTTGAATCAGTGTTTTTATGTCTTTTGGGTACCTAGGCCTGCGATTTCTGAGTCATAGGGACCCAGTATGTGGTCAATCCTAGATAATGACCCATATGGGTTTGAGAAAAATGTGTACTCAGATTTTCTGGGGTGCAGTATTCTATAGATGTCCACTAGACCCATGTTGTCCAGGTCCTTGTTCAGAGCTTTAGTGTCTTTGCTTATTTTTTGTCTTGTTGATCTGTCCATTGTGGAGAGTGTCGTGTTGAAGTCTCCAACTATGTATGTATTTTCTCTGATATATGTTTTCATAGATGACAGTAGTTTCCTGCTATATTTTGGTGCTCCTTCATTTGGTGCATATATGTTGATGATTGTTATGTCTTCTCGTTGTATTGTCCCCTTAATCATAATGTAGTGGCCTTCTGTGTCTCTTTTAACCTTTTTTAGTTTGAAGTCAATTTTGTCTAATATAAGTATAGCTGTTCCTGCCTTTTTTTTTTTTGGTCCATTTGCTTGTAGGATTGTTTTCCATCCTTTTATTTTCAATCTGTTTTTATCTTTTGCAGTTAGATGTGTTTCCTGCAGACAGCAGAAAGTTGGGTTTGGTTTTTTTTTTTTTTTTTTTTTAAAGATTTATTTATGCATACAGAACTGGGGTACAGGTCAGAGGCTCAGGGGCGGTGAGAGGCTTCACCAGAGACAGAGTGGGGAGCAGAACAGGCAGATCCACGAAGTACACTGCTGAGGGGAGCAGCGGGCAGGCCAGGAGAGGTCTGGCTCGCCATGTGGTCTCCTCCGGGGCAGGCGACAGGCGGGAATCGAACTCATGCAGAAGTGGCTTCAGATTCTCAGTGCTGTGCTTTAACCCGCTACGCCACCAGGGAGGGCCGGGTTTGGTTTTTTAATCCATCCTGCAACTCTGTGGCTTTTTATTGATGAGTTTAAACCATTTGCATTAGAGATAATATTGATATACTGGCACCTACATTTGCCATTTTGGGCCTTCTGTATTTTTATTCCTTGCTTTGAACTGTCATTTTTCTGCTGGATTTGGTTTGAGGGCTTCTTGTAGTATTTTTTGGAGTGGGGGGTTTAGTCATGACAAAATTGCGGAGTTTCTGTTTGTCTGAAAATGTCCTTATTGTTTCTTCATAGAGGAAGGAGAGCTTTACAGGATAGAGTATTCTTGGTCGGCATTTAATGCTTTGGAGTTTGTTGAGTATGTCCCTCCACTCTCTTCTTGCCCATAGTGTTTCTTTGGAGAAGTCTGATGTCAGCCTGATCGGTTTCCCTTTATAGGTTATTTGTTTCTTCCCTTTTGTCATTCTCATTATCTTTTCGTTGTCTTGTATTCTTAGTAGTTTTACTATGATGTGTCTTGCTGTATTTCTTCTGTCGAGCAGAATGAGCAGGAAGCCTTTATCTACGGCACTGGGCACTCCCCCATCGGAGTTGCAGGGTTCCTCTTATCCTGTCTGTGGCACTTCTGGATAGGGGTTCTCTTATCAGAACTCCCATCACCGATTCTCCCTCAGTTATCTTCCTTCTAGTGAGTCCAGGGTGTTCTCATTTGGGTTGAAACTCGTAGCATGTAAGTCTATAGTCCGTTTTTATATATTTCCATGCGAGCTTGGATGTAGTTGTTTTGGCGTCTTTACTCTGCTGCCATCTTGCTGGTTCCCGAGCTGGTCGAGCTGATCTATCAGTGCTTTGCCTAGCACCTAGGTGCTGCATATCATATCTGCAGTCTTTTGTCAGCTTGTGCTCCACTCACTAAGCTGAGCCATCCCCCTTCACCTCCAGATCTTTAGCAAGGGGCAAAGCAGATCTTGCAGCCCGCTAAACTTCCAGGAGCCTGAGCACTCCCAGGAGGGAGTTCTCTTGTCATAACTCCCCAATCCTCAGTAACATAGTTTTAAAAAGAAGTCACACAGGTTGCTTGGTACTGGGACTCAGCTCCAACAACTTTGCCTCCAGGATCAGCACAATTATCGCCATGCACATCCTTGGCCTTGTATTTGTATGTTGTGAAAAAAAGGACTTAATCCAAACTGACATTGCATAACTTGAAAATACTTAGAACATGTCCTCATAAAAGAAAGGGAATTCACATTAATTTGTACTTTATAGAAAAATTGTAGGTAGGTGCACCATTCCCAGCTTTGAACCTTCACCCCTAACAAACCAAAGGTAAGCTTCTATCAGCTTTGGTGACTCACCAAATGTAGCAGAGATGCACAGCCTGAGAACCTTAGGGGCCTGGCTAGGATAATGCGATTTAATAACCTGAACACACCTCATCCTTCAAAATCACAAACCTCAATGATGCAGAATTCTTCAATTCTAACGCTATCCTCTGTACCTACCTGAAAAGTTTAAAGCAGCCAGTTTACCTGTGAATGTCTCTCCACTTTTTCAAAGACTTTCTCAAAGTGGAGTTACACATTGCCTTCATGGTGACATGCACTCTGCAACCTGCGTCTGTGGAGCTGGCTCTGCACAAGTCCTTCAGTGACTTCTGCTGTCAGATATGTGTGGCTAATGCCTCCACCTGTGTATCCTCATTTAACGGTGGTGGCTGCAGGGAGCAAATCTTTGGAGGCTTGAGACACAATGAGTAGACTTTCGACTGTCCCTGCAAACCATGGTTCTATTGTATTCTTCCTAAAATATGTATCATAACAAGCCATATGCTTCTGACTTGATTAACTCTAAAGGGCACCTACATATTTTATTTATACTTCCTAAGAAATATTACAGAGTAAAATAATGTGCCCCTGACACTTCCTAAGAAATATTACAGAGTAAAATAATGTGCCCCTGACAGAGTGGGTTTAGCTTGATTATTCCATAGCTTGATTTGACAAATAGCATGTCTAAAATTACTCAGCAACCTTAAACAGTCATGTTTCTTCCTTCAGGCATGTTAATATCATGGGAAAACCTTTGTATAAATACTTTGTTTTCAAAACTTTGACTCTAACATATAATTGCTATTTACCTATATGTTTTCCTTCTGTATTAGAGGCTTCCCCAAAGGGCCATCTCAGATAAGACCTTCAGGGAAGCACTACAATGATAGGATCACCCTGAAATGTCTGTCACCTGGTGGGTCTCTTTAAAAAAAAAATAAAATAAAAAAGTGAGAAACCAATTACTGCACAGAAAGAATCAGCAATGTATGAAAATATTTAAAAATAAGTAAAAATTAGTATTGGCTTGACAAGGAACAGTGCTACTACTACAAATTCATTTTCCAGATTGAGCAACAGTCATTTTAAAAGGCACAATATGGGTAGAGTGTCTCTTTGGCTTCTCTCTCAATTACTGTGAACAGTCAGATCAACTGTTTCATTGCAGGAGATTTATCGCTTATTTCATTCCTTGCCCTACTCTATTGTGAAGAATCTACAAATGCGCCCTTATATCCAAAGCTGTTGGAGATTTTAGCCTCCTGTTGACCCCATGGTTGTAACAGGATTTCTCTAGGAGAACTTGAAAGTAATCTTTATGGGTTGCAACAAAAGTACACGCCCGTTTATAATTTTATCAGGCAATCTTAGCATGGGGCAGCTTAAACAAACCAGTCTCCATAGGGGCGGCTGCCTTCACTAAGGAGCTGGAGGAACAGGATACCAGCCTGTATCCGTCTCCTTATAGGTGGGTGTGTTGGCTCAAGCAGATGGTGGGTTCACAGCTCTAATGTATTATATATTTCTCAATAGGCAAATATTTGCTTTGGACCAGAGTAAATAAAAAAAAAAATTCCTCAGCTTAGGCTCCAATGACTATCCAAAGTTAAAGGACACCTCAGCATTTAAACTATAATGGGAAGCAGGTGAATGAACCGTGAGTCCTATCTTTCCTGTTTCTGTTTAAAACTAACCCTGACTAATACAGGGGAACAGATTCAATGGCAGGAATTTTGTTAGGTGTATTTTAGAATTATTGAACTTTTTCCATTTGAAGAACTCTGAAGTTTACAGTATATGAAAGACACTAGTCAATTTCCCAACTTGAGTACTTGAAAAAGTGTGGCCTATTATCCCTGGTAATTTGAGTTGTTTCTTTCTACAGTGTGACACGATCAGGTTATCCCAAACAGGAATGCATTGATGAAGGAATTTGAGTAAACACATAAGTTGAAGAGAATATTAGTTTCACATTACATCTTTACAGCACAAGCATGCATACCTGTCTCTGCTGTGTGCACCTGTTTTTGTGCTTCTGCCTTTCATATACTCAATGAAAAGTTGGAGTTAGTATTTGATTTGACTTCTCTGCTGTCCGACTTCAGGGGGAATGAGACAGGTGAATTTCAAGAGGATGATCATATTACATTAAAAAACTCCACAAACTTCATCAGAGCAACAACAAAAGAAAAACAAGGTTGGCCATTTGAGTGAAAATGAATTCCACAAATGCAGTAAATGTATTTAAATTTGTTAAAATGTGATATTCTGACTTTTGAAAATTGGAGGGGAGAGGGATTTATTTAAGTGAGTATTCCAAAAAGCTAAATAGTTTGACCATAAACCTCCTCATCTAGCATAAATGGAAAACTAAATATAAGAAGATAATGTGATTAATTACAACAAAAACACAGAGTGAGATACAATTTCCAAGGGGTTTCTTACATATACCCCAGAAACACTATCAAAAGAAATGCAGTAATTGGATCTTCCAATCATCTAAGAGTGGCAGAATCTCAGCGATGGCTGGAAAAGGGCAGTGGTCAGATCCAGAAGAAAGTGGGACAAAAAAAAAAAAAAAACACAGCCCAGGATGGTGTATAAGGAAAGATATGATAAATATATTAAGGTAGATGTAGACAAACACAAACAGGTTCTCCTAATCTCTCTTTTGAGCTTTCAGTTGCAAATTTGAGAGAATTAGAGGAGAAAAGACAAAGAACTCAAGAGAAGCTAAGCTTTGAGTTATAGCATAGATCTCCATTAATGTTCTATAAAAAATAGAAGTAAGATTGGGAATCATTTTTCATTTTGTTTAGTGGAACTGCATACTTGGTGTCCTTGAGACCACTTTCAGTGAGGGTGTGGCTGCTCAGGCTTCCACATACCCCCACATCAATTCTGACACTAACTTCCCTAAGATAGCATCACTTTCCACAAGTCAAGTGCCTATTTCCCAAGAGCACCCTCCATTTCAGATGCAAGTCATTTAGATTCTGACCAACCAGCTACAAACTACAATTCCCCATGAACCCCATCTCAAATTTTAGGCACTCATCACAAACCTAGGTGATCATCTGTGCTTCTAACTGATGGGTTAATAAATATAAGTGTCATAGGACACCCTTCTCAGATTCAATTAATTTGCCAGAAGTGGGAACAGAACTCAGGAACCTGCTGACTCACTACCTCACTGATTTCTCACAAAAGATATTGCTTACGATCAGTCAGATGGAAGAAATGTGCAGAGAGAGATATAGGGAGAAAAACCAAAGTTTCCACACCCTCCACAGGAGTGCCATTCTCCCCACACCTTCATGGTCACAGCCTGGAAGCTTTGTGAAGTACCTCCTTCGAGGGGACTGGGGTTTCAGTTCCTAGGCATAAATGACCACACATAGAAATTGAACTTAACTTCCAGCCCCTCTCCACTGCTAAAGTCAAGGTGGTTTCCCCGGTAACCAGCCCCATCTTCAAGATCTTCCAAAAGTCACCTTCATTAACATAACAAGAGACACACATTTAATTTCTAAGGCTTGGAGGATGAGGAAGCTGTGAGACAGGAGCTACATACAATGACAATCCATGCAGGTGGACTTGTTACCAAATGCCAGTCTCAGTTTCCCTCAGCCAATAAAAGGAAACAGTTTGAGGAAAAGGAAAGTGGTTTAATTTGTCGACAAATGAGGAGGGCAGCAGACTCATGTCCGAAAGACCACCGTCCTCCTCCTTGGCAAGTTGCAGGGCTATTTATACAATGTTCAACAAAGAAAAGGGGAGGTGGGCGAGTGTCCGCAAAGGGGAGGGAGTAAAAGGTAGTGCTGGGATGGAGACCAGTGTCTTTATTTACACAAAGACAAACAAAAATGAGGAATCAGCAAGAGTAATGGGGAAGAGGCAGGGGCAGCACGGGGAGGAAGAGAAGTCAGCGTCAGCAAGCTTTCCCACCATTTGCTCTTGTTTGGGATTCCTTTCCTTGACCCTAAACCTGTCAAGGAAGAGGAACTGCAAGGAGAACAAACTCACAATCAATTAAGAGCTCTGGGAACGCCAATTCTGTCATAAATTTGTCAAAGAAAACAAATCTGCACATGCTTATCTGAGAGCCCATTTGCTGTATCAGACTGAGAAAATAGGAAAAAGAACTTCTTAGTTCAGGCTGCATTAACAGAAAAACATAGACTGGGTGGCTTAAACAATAATCAGTTATGTCTCAAGTATAGGATGGTTTTACTTATAGCAGGATTACAGGGAAACCAAATCAGGGATTGGGGAAAAATAATAACAATTTTAAAAAGCAATACAACAAAACTAAACAAAAATAATCAGACAAGTATAAACCTGAGACATTCTGCAGAGGGCAGGGAGAGAGTACAAGGGCAGGAAGAACACAAAGCACTAAGGAACACAAGTGAGTTGGCAGTGGAAATTCTATGGGAACTAACTTGATGTAAAATACATACAAACAAGGGAATTATATATATATACTATATTATTATATTATATTACTATTATATTATATATATAAACTATATATATATAAATCATTTATTTCTCACAGTTCTGGGGGGTAAAAATCTGAGATCAGAGTGAAAGCCGGGTTGTGATTTTGGTGAAGGCCCTCTTCCTACTTTACAGACAGCAGTCTTCTTGTTATATTCTCAAATATTGAAAAGAAATGAGGTGGAGGAGAAAGTGGGAAAGCCATGGGCACATGGAACCTAGCACATAGTATCACTTAGTAAATGTAAGCTGTTATTATTTGGCATCCTCTCAAAATATACAGATAAGTAATATAAAATTAAGATACATTGTCATGATCACAGGAAGGGGAAGTTAAAAAGGGAAGGATAAGTGTTCTAGCTATCATAACTTGCAAACCAACTCAAATCTTAGTGTCTTAAAAGAGCTATTTTGTTCTGTGTGTTGATTCTTTACATAGAACACATGTCCATGTGTTACATAGAACACATGTCCATGAGGTCGGAGGTCGGAGCATCAGCTGGGAAGACCTGAGGTGGGGAAGAGGAGGCTAATTCAACATGTGAGAGCTAAAATAATCATCATAAGATGTCTTCCCTTACATGTTTACCTGTTGCCACTGGCAGTCAGCTAGATCTCAGCTGGTCTGCTGACCAGATAGTGTAATGCACATTCCTGCTTGCTGGATATTCTCACAGCATGGGTGGGTCTCACAGCATGGAGACTTGATCCAAAGGCTAGCACCCCAAGAGAACCAAGTAGTGGATGTTTTATTTTAGAAGTTACATAATGTCACATAGCACCACTACTTTTTAATATCTGATCTTTACACCATTATGAGATTTGTATCATGCTCATATTTTATAGAAAAAAAAACTAAGACTCAGATGCTAAATAATTGGACCAATATTTCCTCATCCCAAATTCTGTGCACTTTCCATTATTACACAATGCATTTGATTTAATTTATAGCATTATCTTCTAGAGGATATATAAATTAAAAGCACCAAGCAGACACTTATGATCACAGTGTGAAATGGAGCAAGAGATTTGAAAGTCCTATAGAAAGCTCTTTATTTTCAGAACCATATGAAAATATTCCAAAGAGGGTCTGTAGCATTTAGCTAGCAACAAACCAAATAAATGGGCCTTTGCATGCTTTGAAAGGTGCCCCACAGGAGAACTACAAGGACCACATCTGTGGGGGAAAAACCAATTACTGTACACAAATGAATGATAATGTAAGGGGGTGGGGGAGAATGTGCTATTCTTTTATCTTTGTTCCAAGAAGCAGATAAATAGAATTTTCTAATCCTTAAAACAACAAAAGAAGAGAAAGCAAGAAAGGCACACCATCACACAAAGCTAAGCTTAAGTATTTTTGTGATGCGTATGAATTAAGAGGGAAAATCGATTTCTTATAACAGGTAAAAAACAGAAATATTCAGGGAGAACTCTTAAATGAGACAAAGCATACATTTTTGAAGAAAAAAAAAAGTACAGATATTCATAGGTGGCTTTAGAAATCAGCAAGGACAAATGAGTAAGATAAATAGAAACCTAAAAATGATGATGTTAATTAACTAGAATAAATGTGTTGAATCAATATTTTTGGAGTTCACTTTGTCATTATAAAATAGACACTTGGCCCTCCCTGGTGGCGCAGTGGGTTAAAGCACTGCACTAAGAAGCTAAAGCCACTTCAGCTTGAGTTCGATTTCCGCCTGCCCCGGGGGTGACCACATGGCGTGGCAGACCTCTCCTGACCCGCCCACTGCTCCCCTCAGTAGTGTACTTCGTCGATCTGCCTGTTCTGCTCCCCACTCTGTCTCTGGTGAATCCTCTCACCCTCTGCATCTCTGGCCTGTACCCCAGTTCTGTATAAATAAATAATCTTTAAAAAAAAAAATAGACACTGACAGGAAAATGTTGTAGACAAATTTAATATTTTTTTCCCCTTAGGCTCACTTTTTCTTTATTCTTAACTTCATAACTCTAACCTGAACTTTCCTTAGGGATATCCTTATATTTGCATTTTTTCAGTATCTAAATTAACTTCCCCTTCCAGATTTCTCTAGATAATAAATTATTGTATTGAGCCAGTGAAACTTTTTTATTTAGAAAGTTTTCTTTCAAGATATTACAATAAAGGCATTTTATTACAGCTTGCTACTTAAGTCAAAAGGAATTCTGGGCATTTTTTAATTATGTGTCACACAGTACAAAACAAATTATGGAGCTGAACTCTGCAAAGACAACCTAATACTGAGACTTTCAAGTTGTGCATAAAATTCTCTTAGAAAGTTGGTTTTTATCTTATCTGGCTGAAGAAGTTAGAGAACCATTTCCATTCTTAAGAAACAAAAACAAAATTCATTGCAGAAAATGCAAAGGAAATTAAGACGGTTAGGTTACAGTCTTTTCAAATGTAAGCTAGCTTTCTCTATTTAGGGAGGGAAAAAAACACATTGTTGAAACCTCTCCAAGAAATATCATTCCCTAAAATATGCCAAATTATCCAAGATATTAATTGCATAAATTTGGAACCCTCCTCACGATGGTAATTTTTAATGTGAGTGTGTCACACATGCATGCACACAAACACCACAAGTCAAGAAATCAAAGAGGGTATGGGTGTCTTCCTTATTTGTTTTTTTTTTTCCTTTAAATTATCTTTTTTTATTAAGATTTATTTATTTATCCATTATAAGAGCTGGGGTATAGACCAATGGGTGGATGCATGAGGGTGAGAGGATTCACTAGAGACAGAGTGGGGAGCAGAACAGGCTGGTGACAGAAATACACTACTGAGGGGAGCAGTGGGCGAAACAGGAGAGGTCTGCTGTGTCACGTGGGTCTGCTCCCTGGTGGCTACGGGCTGTTTCAGAAGGCTGCAACTTAAACCTTTGTGCCATCAGAGAGGTTCCTAAATTGTCTTTCTATATTGCCCAAAGCCAGATAGCATGATTTCAATCTTTCCTATTAAAAAGTTTCTATATATGAGACCTGGATTTTTAAGCCTTAGGTTCATGTTTTAGTGGAAATCATACATTAGATAAAAATGAAAGATGATGCCATAAATAATTTTTTAAAAGAAAGAGTATATTTCTTACCATATTATCATACAGAAATATAATTTATGCAAAAAAAAAAACACAATAGTTCAAACAGTTCTATAACTAACAAGAGATTACCAGGAAAACTGGCTTTGCCATTCATTTCTGTGTCATATGACCCAGGAGAGATAGACTTAAACAAAATTACCAAAGTTCAGTCTAGACCAACTTGGTTATATAAAGGTACTAATCACTTAAACCTAGTCCTGAAAAAGGTGATAAAATAATTTCAGGCCACATCATAAACATTCACCATCACATGAATGATGACTACGCAAAGGGTCATACTTTATACCATCTTCAACCTATCATCTTCAAAATGGGAAAAAAGCTTTTTTTTTTTAAAAAACAAACATCACAATTCATTTGCACCTAAGGACTTAATTTCAAATTTATTACTGAGTAGGACATAATTTGAGCTATTTTTTCAAGCTTTATTTTTGTCCTACCAGTGGAACACAAGAGGACAATAACTAACAGAAACCCACACTCATCTGCTGGGGACAGCTTCAGAGAAGATTACAATCTTTTAGGAGATGCTTATCTACACGAAAAGGACATCTAAGTCCTTTTGTAACACTCCCATGTCTTCCAGTACATTCTCTACAAGGAGTATGTGTGTGTGTGTGTGTGTGTTGTTTCATTTGTTATCTTCAGAGCTCAGAGGTTCTCCTAGAAGCACATCAAAACTATCAGTTAAAAGAGTGATGTAGACTGTTGTACTGGCCAACACCTGGAACTCCCCACACCCTAAATCCTCAATGAATGCTCCCTTCTTACTGTAGAAAACAGAGTAACATAGCAACCACTAGTTAAAAAGAAATATAGTTTATTTTCTAGTTTGACAGTATCTGGATTCTAACTTCCCCAACTGCTACTAAAAGTGTTAGAGAAAGCATTAAAAATGGTCTTTTCTTAATATATAAGATAATCTGCCAAAGAAGTATTTTCTCAACCTATTGATCGGTTTAATGTAAAACTACTTTTAGTTTTTAATTTGTTAAATAGATAAATGTTCTTATTTGAAATCTTATTTACACCATTTTTTGGCATAGACTTGCTTCTCCAAAGGCATATCAAAATTTAATGTGAAAGTAGCCGGATATACATTATCACAAGTCCAAATGAATGATAATTGATAGTATGATTTCATGGCAACACCACAGGTACTGCTTCAAAGTGGTACTTGCATTGTGAAAGGTGTTCAACCTTTCTTTGTTCCTCTGATATACCTAGAAACTCGGACTCGTCAATGAAAAAGATTTGAATAAAAAGAAAACTTGAGAGAAATAATGGTAGTCAGGCACACACTCTAAATGAGGGCATTTCAAAATATTGATATTTTCACATTTATACCTCCTGCTTATAGCTGGAGACTTAGGCTCCCTTCCAAAGTGTGATGGTATCAAAGTGACCTCCTGGAAAATAAGGACTATCATTGCTTTGAGATATATAGAGGAAGTATTTAAGACCAATTAGATTTAAAAGGGGAAATGGTAAAGGGACTTAAGGGGAGGTAAAGTTTCTATCCTTCACTTGAATTGTTACAAAGTTGATGTTGCTACTATATATAGGTGACATAATACCTAGAACAACAACTAGAAAAACACATTCAAAAATACTTTAGATTATTCAAAATGGAATTTTAATATCCTGCAAAAAGTAGAGGGGAAGGTCTTACTCTGTTTAGGTTTGGATATAACTTGTTGGTGGTCTATTTATGCTCTACACCAGTGCATGCTATACCCCAACCTCAACGTTTCTCTACTCTAAAGATTGGTTATAACACATTTTCCCCTCTTTAGTGAGCTCCACAAAACGTCATTAAAGTCTTAGGCTCGATTTTAACCAAAGTTAGTGTTCAGAAAAATTACAGTAAGGGTTGACTATTTGAAAAACAAGAGGCCTGTTTTCCCAGAAAGTGAATATAGCTGTAGAACAAGCAAGATCACAAGACAGGGCACTCAAAATGAATTCATCTATATCCATCCCTTTCCTTTCTCATCTACACACAGAGTAGCTTTTATCATATTGCCTTCTGGGATCAAGTTATCACTATGTCAATAGGAAGATTTTCTAAAGTGAGCCCTACATGTAATAGTAGTAATAATACAGGCATTTTTCACTTAATTGGGTATCTTTTACATATTACCTCTTATATATCTTAAATAAATTATCATTAATCTTCAAAGCAAGCCCCGGAAGGCAGATATTACCTCATTTAGGAGTGTCAGGGACAGAACTTGTCTCTGTCTGACTCCAGTCAAATGGTGACTTTAAGGAGAGTTTTATGGCAAGCATGGTTTTTTATAATTTCACAGTGTTCTCATTAAGGGAAGATACCAGGAGAAAGTCTGAGATTAGGAGAGGGAATAATTGCTAAAAGAGATGATAATTACAAAACTAAAAGACATTCTAAAGTAAATAGCAGCCAGAAGAGTGGACTGAATCTGTGAACACTGAGTGAAGAGGAAAATGTTTAGAACTACCATGAAGAGAGAAAGGTACCTATCAGGAAATGGGTAGGTCCTCACAGAAGGAACAACTTGTTAAGTGCTTTTTAGGCAGGAAATAATCATAGATGGGAATTCTAGAATTCTTCCATGGCAAGTATTTGAATGCTATTGGATGTAAGGGGACAATTGAAGGGACAAGGCTTACAAATTTTGATATAACCGGGTTTCTATTCACTGCCAGAGGATTCTTAACCCTCTTACAGTATTTGCACAAAAAAAGGAATTCAGATTCCAATCCTCGCCTGCAATTTTCCACTGTCTGGGGCAACTTTTTCTTAAAGAGTAAGACAATTTGGGATCCTATTCTATTTTGCACTAAAGCAGTGTTAAGTCCTTAAGCCCCCTAAACCTATTTCATTTAATAAAATGAATAATATTAAACTCATTTAATATTAAATAATATATTTAGAGCAAATGATCTCTATAATCATTCTCAAATATAAAATCTGATAACTTATAAAAAATTTTAGAAACAGGACCCTCCCTGGTGGCACAATGGGTTAAGTGCAGCACTATGAAGTTAGCCACAGCCACTTTAGCAGGAGTTTGATCCCTGCCAGGGAGGTAACTCAATGGCACCGCAGACCTCTCCTATCCTGCTGGCTGCTCCCTTCAGCAGTATATTTTGTCAGTCTGCCTGTTCTGCTACCTACTCTGTCTCTGGTGAATCCTCTTACCCACCCCCACCCACCCCCGTCCCCGCACCTCTGGCCTGCATCCAGTTCTGTATGCATAAATAAATGTTTAAAAAAAGTAAATAAAAAAGTTTTAGAAACTACTCTCTGGTCTTAATTGTTTGAAAAGAAATTATTTAAATTATAAATAGTTCATCATATCACATGCTATTTATAATTCATGTTGATTTCTGGCGCATTACTCAATGTCCCAGTGACTTTTATGGAAGTTGACACTTCACAATGACCAATCTTTATAATAATTTACATTTAATTGTTGTTTATCTTAACTGTCTAGAACACACATTAATGTCACTTTTTTTCTCAAAGAACATTTGTTATCCTATTTTTGGTATTTTCTATTTGGTTTTTCTATTGAACATTGTTTTTTCTATTTTCCATGGCCATAAATGTCTCTTTCCACAGCAACTATATTTTGCCTCCCAGTGATCATTATGGGAACCACTACAGAAAGTGTTGATGGGACAACAAAACAAGTCACCATGATGGTAAATGCAACTAATTACCTTTCAAAAGAAAAAGAAATTAAAGGGTTACACTGAATAAAATTCAACTTATAAAGATACTGTATTAGGTGGTACCCTAGATTCTCCTACAGATTTGAAATATGTATATGCTATGCTATATTCAATTTAAAACCAAATTTTAACAGTGTATGAGTATGAAAAGTTTCATCCTATAATCAGAATAAAACTTTCATTGAGATACTTAACATGAGGGATATGTGTGCTTGTAGCCTTACATAGAATATAAGTATGGCAACTATTTTGAAACTTAAATATTACAGTTAAATATTGGAAGCTACTTCCTGTTTTCTATTCTATGGTATAGAAGAGAATTTACAAGTCATTCGTTGGAAAAACAAAGTTGCTGCAGAATATGTTGCTTCTCTTTTTCTCAGAAAAAGAAAATAAAATTACTACCGAAGCCATAGGCACTCCAACATTAATTCAACAACTCTGTGAAATAAGAAAGGGCCACCAGCTCAGCCAGAGGGACACCACCCTCTAAGCCACATTTTTCCTGAGTCAAGCAAGTGAGTAGATAACAGCTGCCCTTCTTACAATAGTACTTACAAGAGTCAAGTAATATGATGTAAACAGAGTAACTTTACGGACACAGACTCATATATAAAGGTAGCTTTCTCGTTCTGGATGGGCTTTCCACTAGCATAGCAAGTACTATGTTGATTCTATAAAATATGTACTTTGATGAAACATATTGAACACTATTTCAAGATATCCTAAAATTTCTTCCATTTATATTAATTGATATTATGCAAATAACAACAATAATGCACTTTGCAAAACTTTTTTGATCAAATTGTCTGCAAAAAAATGCTTGATTAAGCAAAGTTAAACAGACTCCTTTCCCTAAGAACATTAAGCCTTTAACATGGTGATATGCAATGCTCCAAGGGCACTGTATAATATGGTGATTTCTAAGCTCATTTGCCTACAGAATCATTTTCCTAGCAAGAATCATTAGGAAACAGAGAACTAATACAATTTATTTTTTTATTCAACTTGCTGAATGAAGCAGAACCTATTCAGCTCTATGTGCCTCAGAGCTAGAATTCCAGATAGACACATAGAAAGAAGCCAAATGGCTAGCACTGATTCCAGCTGGTTTAATCACTATTCTAATAATATTAAAATAAACAGGACTTCTAGGCAGAAGGTATTTTAAAGACAGTATATATTCCAGCATTCCAGAATTTAAAGTAAAATCACTGAAAAAGGGAGTCATGTGGCCTAACCTCACACCCCACATCACCAGAGCTCTTTTCCTATCTCATTCCTCCATGCATATTCTATATCCCATGTTCTATGTTTTGTTTTGTTTTGTCTTTTCATTCAAAACTTAGTATTCTAAATTTTCTGGGACACAATCAGGATCCTTTTGACAGACAGCACATCACAGTAAATAAGAACTTGGCAGCCAGTCTGGCTGGATTCAAGCCCTTGTCTCTACAGCTACGATTTACTAGCTGGGTGGCCTCAGGCGAATTTCTTCACTTCTGTTGGCCTAGGGTTCCACCAGGGTAGGGTAAATAGAATAATACCAGTAAGCTCATGCTTTAAATTTAGAGGCTGAATAAATTTGAATAAGTTCTTTGCAGTTCATACTCAGACTACTTGCTTTCCCAAACTCAAGAAGTAACATGATATTATAGAAACAATTTCCCCTAAAGCATCAAACATTTCCTGAGAACCTATAGTTGCTGGAAGCTGTTATTCCCACCCAAAATTGGGTGAATCGTGGAGTGAATCATTACCTACTGAACCAGACGTTAATGAAAATTTCTTCTCTCACCTGCCATATTGCTGATTCTTATCAAGCCACTTATATTCTTCGCACAATCTTCCTTCTTTGTAAACCCCCTCCCACTCCCTGTTTCATGAGATTAGGAATATTCATAAGACTATGTTACTGAAGTGTTTACATTTCCTCAAAAGGAAAGTATAACTGAAAACTAGTCTACTTATCAGTAAAGTTTCAGAGGACTGATTTCCAACTGTAACACCTGCTTTGTTAGTCATTCATTTTTTTGCATCGGAAATTTAATAAACTTTATCTAAAAGGTCATGAGTCCTTCCTGAATGGCAGCACCAAAGGTATTTAGATAACATTTAATATTTAGCCAACCCTTTACAATTTTACTGTTTATTTTCCTCTTAGCAACCCAGTGTAGTCCAGTGTAGAGCTAGCATAATCCTTAACATGGAGAAGTTAAGATCCCAAAGCATTCAAAATTTAAGTGCAACCACCAATGCTACATTTACTCTGGAGTCAGGTGAGAAGTCATCAAGTTGAATGACATTGTAAGCTTTTATATTTTATCCAATTGTAATGGACCATGTAAAAAAGATACTTAATCCTAGCAAGAAAATAAAAAAACTCATATAAAATAAATAAGTGGTACACAATAAAAATATTACTGTTGGGGGCCTTCCTGGAGGCACAGGGGTTAAAGTCTCAGCACTATCAAGCCATCATCAGCCACTGAGGCATGAATTCAATCCCCAGCCATGGAACTAACCCATATGGCACAGCAGACCTCTCCTGTCTCTCCTGCTGCTCTCCTCAGCATTGTGTTTCAGTAGATCCACCTGTTCTGATCCCCACTCTGTCTCTGGTGAATCCTCCTACCCATCTTCCCACACCTCTGGCCTGTACCCTAGTTCTTGTATGCATAAATAAATAAAAATAAACCTTTAAAGATATTACCATTATTTAATATGAAAGTAATTGTTTACTTTCTTCCTTCAATGTCATCCTCCCATTCTTTAAATTACCTGCTAAATACGATATGCTATTTTATATCATGCTAATATGAAATTGCATAACAAGAGAAAAAGCAGGCAACTATAAACCTTAGGTTAAAAAACCAAATGGGACAGACAGAAACAAGACTTCTCGAGGGGATCCTGCTATAATCACAGATATCAAATTATAATGCTGTAAAAAAGATACTTAATCTGAAAGTTATGTGATATACATCAATATCACTTCAATAAAACAAAGGGTTTTATTGAAAAAATATGAAAATTGCACTGGAAGTAACAATACCTTACCCATAGAATTGCTTTTTTTTTTAAATAGGGCATCACTAAGAATGAATTTCAATTCCACAGGCTTTCTTGCATGATTTCTTTAATTCAAAAGCATCTGTTTTTCTAAAGTAAGATTTCCAAGCCCAGCTATCCAAAAATATTTTAAAGTCATCTCTTTCAACCTCAGTTGAGTCCATACTGTTTACAGTTCTTTTACACCCTTATTGCATCTTATCCATTTAACATCCGCTTTGAATCTTTTCTTTCTCTGATTCTCTACTTCACTCAAGTAGTTAAAACCACATGCTATTTGCAGAGATTAAAACCAACCACATGGGGCTCTCTGAGGTTCCCTCCCTACTGCCCCAATTTCCATCATAGCTAAAGAAAAGATATTCTACCTTCTTGTTCCAAGAAAACCCTATCACTAAATTTCTTCTACCCTTCATCTGGCTCCTTGTATACCTTGAATTTCTCCAGTCCTTCAATATCCTTTTCCTGTTTTCTTTAACATGTTCACATAAGCTCCACTCTAAAGAAAATCTTCAGCAGCTCTGCTGTGCCTTCAAACAACCATCCATTCTTTTTGTCACCAATTTCTTGAGTTACCAGAGCTTTATTTTTCAATAAAATTATCTATTAAAAATTTTCTATTCAATTTTGCTTTAAAACTCTGAAGGGGCCATCCTAGTAGTGCACGGGTGAAAGACTGCACTATCATGCTATTCCCAGACACTGAAGCACAATCCCCATCAGCCAGGGAGGTCACCCACATGGCTCAGCAGACCTCCCTTGTCTCACCCACTGCTCCCCTCAGCAATACATTTCAGTACATCTGCATGTTCTACTCAAGACTTTTGTCTTTGGTAAATCCTCTTACTCCCCACACCTCTGGCCTGCACCCCAGTTCTTGTATGCATAAATAAATAAATCTTTTAAAAATAAATAAAACTCTGAAAGCTGACTTTTGTTCTCAATCATCTATTTTCATATCACGTATCAGGACATATTTATTCAGCAAATACTTTTGGAGCATGCACTATGCTAGGCTCTGGGAATATAGTCATGCTTTGGATCTTACAATCTAGCCAAAGAGACAGCTCAGAAACAGTAAACAAATAAAAAATATTTGCACACAATGAGATACACTATGAAGGAAATGAGCAGATGAAGTGATGGATAATAGCAAGAATAGCCTATCTACTTGGGTACAGCAATCAGAGAAGATTTTCTGAAATGGTAACAATAGTCAATTATTCTGAGATAACAAGGTGACTGTTGAAGTAAAGCAATGAGATCCACAAAGACCCAAGGCAAACAAAGAACTTGAAGCATTTCAGGAATTACCCGATTCATTTCAGTGGGTATGACATAAAGTGAGGGACCAAGAACCCTGAACACAGACCTACTAGAGTGAGGTATCCATTGCATTCTCAATTCTGCTGCTAGCTTTCTTAGGACTCTCCTGCAGCCAGCAGAAAACATCATCTGTCAGCAATAGTTAAGTTCAATTAAACACTGCCAGACCAGGGGCCCAGCAAGGGAACCCAGACAAATAAAGCAGTGTGGAAATACTCAGAGGTAAGCCATATTCAGCCATTCCCTCAGGCTGCATGAGGGAACTGATAGCATAATCCCAGTTATTGAATATTACTTCCAAAAAGGGTCTGGAAGAGCAAGATCGATGCTCTATTTGGGGTCGGAGGGGTCAAGGCAGAGGATGAACTTGGCATAGGAAAGAAAATGAAGGCCCAAGCAAAGGAAATTGCATATAAATCTATTTCTCAAAATTAAGGTGACATGGAAACATCATGTATTGAGCTGAAGCAGAAGTCCAGTCACCAATGAGATTATAAGATTCGTGTCCAAGTAAAGGAGTTGTGACTGCATTCTGAGTGTCCCTGTGCTCAGCGAGAAACTTCCCTTCCCTCCCAGTTGAGACTAGGATTGGCCCAGAAGTTGGGGTGCAGCTGAAATCCTAAGTCTGAGCTTTTGGACTTCAGAGAGAAAATTCTAAACAAGTTCAGAAAAAAGAAACTGTTCTTTCAAAAACAAAATCAAAGGTCTCCTTGTTTCCAGATCTTGTGGCCTTTTATCAGTATCTCCCACTAACCTTCAAACACAATATCCTCTTATAATATTTACTATTTCACTTAATTTTATATCACTTAAAACCTTTTTTTTTAAAGATTTGTTTATTTCTGCATACAAGAACTGGTGTGCAGGCCAGAGATCAGGTGAACCCAGGGGTATGAGCATTCACCAGAGACAGAGAGGGGAGCAGAACAGGCAGACTGATGGAAATATACTGCTGAAGGGAGCAGTGGGCAGGTCAGGAGAGGTCTGCTGTGTCATGTGGGTCACCTCCCTTGCGGGGGATCAAACTCTTCCTGCAGTGGCTGCGGATCACTTCATAGTGCTGTGTTTTAACCATTTGCGCCACCAGGGAGGGCCCTATATGACTTAAAATCTTACAGTACAATACATGTTCCCATTGTCCTACAAATTGCCAATCCACTCCATTCTAACTCCTCTGCCCCTTTCTCTTCATTTCCACTGACACTACCCATTTGAAGCTATAACCCCACACCATGTTTCCTACTACCTTCACTCCCCATTCAAAATAAAAACTAGATTTTTTTCTTATTTAAAAGCTCAGGTTAATCATACAAGTTCTCTTCTAGAATACCAGTGGCTTCTATCACTGGCTAAGGCAAATGTAAACCACTTACTGGGCACTCTGCATCTCCTCATGCCAGACTTTGGGAGTTTTGCTCTTATTTGTTCCCTATCCACACTTTATGCTGCAAATAAATGAATGTTATGTATGCTTCTCTGTCCCCTCATTCAATGCATATTCATTGAATCCATTATGCGTCAGACACCATGCTAAGTACTAGTCATTTGCTGGTGAACAAAATAGAGAAGAAACTGGTCTACATCAGCAGCTTTTAAATGTTCAAAAGTTCTTTTTTTAAAGAGACTTATTTTACTTATTTATGCATATAAGAATTGGGGTGCAGGCCATAGGTGTGGGGTAGCATGCGAGAGGATTTACCAGAGACAGAGTGAGGAGCTGAACAAGCAGAATGACAGGAGGCAAACTCCCCTCAGCAGCAGGCTAGACAGGAGAGGTCTGCTGTGCCATGTGGGTCAGCTCCCTGGCCAGGATAGAACTAGAGCTGCAGTGGCTGCCGATAACTTCATAGTGCTGAAACTTAACTTTTTGCACTTCCGAGGAGGCCCCCAAATGTTCAAGACTTTTAAGACAACGTTCATTGTGTAAGACACACAAAGCAAGATTATTCTGAATGAGATTTGGGGCTGCAAACTTTTTTTCTCCCACCAGAGGACCCTTCTTAGATTCTGTAAAATATCTTAGGCACCTCTGATATTCATATTTTATGCTTCAAAACAGATCCACACAAAGGCACACACATATATATGCTTCCAACAGGAAACCATAAATTTCCTCAAGTTTTGCCAACTACTTTTTGTGTGTGGTACTTTGAAGATAAGTTCCTTCATGCAAACACTGAATCAAACTTTACTTGATAGCAGCTAGGTCCCCACAAAAGATTTACTTTTTTACAATTCAAGCATACATTGAATCCATGCTTGAATTCATTAGCACAGGTAGTTTAGTAATTTTTAATGTTACTGCCAAAAATGAAGAAAACTACAATAGTACTACAGCTTCTGAACAAATCAAGTATTTCTAACTTCATTTTATATTGTGTACTACAGATTCTAAGGCCTTAGAAAGACTCTAAAAAAATACTATACAGACACATGTGAGATAGACATAAAAACTTAGTTCTGATTTCCAAATGTTGTGAAAGCACACATTATTTTTAATTTATAAACATATTATTGCTTTTAATTATTTTTTATTCACTAAAACTCTTATTTAAGAAAGATTGGTAGGGGCCTCCCTAGTAGCCTAGGGGTTAAGTCTCAGCACTCTCGCCTTTACGGATTTGATGAGTCTCATAGGGAACAGTAGGCCTCTCCTTTCTCACCAGCTGTTCCCCTCAGCAGTATATTTTAATAAATCCACCTATTTTTTAAAATGTTATTTATTTTCGAACAGAAGAGCTGGGGTGTAAACTAGAATTATGGGGTGAGAGGATTTACCAGATAAAGAGTGGGGAGCAGAACAGGTGGATCCACTGAAGTGCACTGCTGAGGGGAGCAACGAGCAAAATGGAGAGGTCTTCTGCACCACGTGCGTTAGATCCCCAGCACCATCATGGTGATAGCACTGAGGCTTAACCCCTAGGCCACCTAGGAGGCCCCCTTAAAATTATTTTTAATGGAGAAAGAAGTTGTGCTATTTGGTCACACAGTATCAACTGCCAATGAAGATAGTATAGCTACTATGGAAAGAAGTAATAGCAGGAAAAGGGGAGGAGGAGTGAGTTCATTGCCAGGGACAACATGTAACAATGGATTCCAGACACTGTTCTTAGTACATTAGAGATGTCAACTCATTTGTTCCTCTAAAACACTGCACTACTATTTTATCCCTCATTAACCTACAAGGAAGTAGCTATTCTATCCCTTATTTACCTACAAGGAAACTGAACCATAGAAAGTTTAAGAATTTATGCAAACTCCTTCAGCTAGCAGCCAGGACTCAACCGCAGGGCCTCAGGCTCTTCACATCTTCAAACAACCATGCTTCAAACCCTCCAGACTACAGCAGGGTACTAATGCCCCCAGCTCCAGACAAGATGCATTTTTGCAGATGCTTTTGTTCCTGTGTTCTCAAATTACCAGTAAACTCCCTCTCGCAGGATGTATCTCTCTTTTTTATTTTTTTTAAAGATTTATTATATTTATTCATACAGAACTGGGGTACAGGCCAGAGATAGGATGTGTCTCCTATGCGAGAAATTCTCTTATTAATAAAACTTGATAAATAATGTGTGTGATTCCTCTTCTTCTCTGCCTTTGCTTCATGCAGAGCATGCCCTGGGAAAAGGATTTTGTCTCACTCTCTGTATCTCCCTGAGGTATTATAGCATACCACCGTGCATATGTTAAGAACAAAAGCTATTTTGTATGTTCAATCAGACAAAATTATTTTTGAGAGTCAAGGAAATTTATTTCAAACTTCCTAGAGAAGCCAAGGGATGACAATTTGAAAGCAGCAACAGCCAGGACCAGGGCACAGATGGGTCCAACAGCAGGGGTGCAGGACACTCAGGCCAGTCTGCTGAACATAAGGGGGGGCAGGGAGGACTCAAGTGAGAAGGTTTGTGGCTTCTGCCATCCCCTAGGGCTGACCTTGGGAACAAAAAGTGGCCTCTTCCATACCCACTCATAATGCTATGCCACCCTTTAATCCAAAGAATCGTCTATTCAAAAATAAGAGCATTTTTACTGACACTGTCAGTTCCATGGACATTGGACCTGATGTCTACTGCTGTACCAGGAAGTCACTAGCGCCCCTGGTATCCCTGGCAGGCTGGTCTATTACCCTTTGCCCCACCTCACCTGATCCTAGTGCACTCAGTTCCAGCAAATGGCCCCTCCACTCCTTGAGAACTCCTGCCTTAGTTGTCTTGTCTTTGAGTCCTCTGCTGGGCTGGCTCCCTCACTACCTTCTCTGTGAGGGGTCCCTAAGCAGGCTATTTGAGATGACAGACACTCACCACCTGTGCTCTAGATGCCCTTTACTTGCTTATTTTCCCCAATCCTACTTATCTCCATCTATACACATCTATAGATATGTAGATGTCTCCATCTATACACCTCTATAGATATGTAGTAAAGCACCTATATGCTTTACTATTTTATTGTATTGTCTACCTTTCTGCACTAGAATGTAAGTTCCATGGGGCCATAAATGTTGCTGTTTTATTCACTGCTGAAACTTCTGTGCCCATAAAGTGTCAGGAAATGGTAGGCATGTCATGATTAATTTTTGACTGAATGAAGGTTCCTCACCTTTATTAACTATTCATCGCCAACTGGTGTCCAGAGGTTAAAGTCAGCTCTGTCAAGCTATCACTAGCTACTGCAGCCTGAGTTCAACCTGAGTTCAACCTGAACCTGAGTTCAGCCTCCCTAGATAGGGAGGCTGACCTACATGGCACAGCAGACCTCTACTGTCTTACCTATTGTTCCTCTCAGCAGTGTATTTCAGTAGATCCACCTGTTTGCCCCACTCTGTCTCTGGTGAATCTTCTCATCCCCTCCCACACCTCTGGTCTACACCCCAGTTCTTGTATGCATAGATAAAAATATAAGTCTTAAAAAAAATAATTTATCACCAACAGAGATACTTAAACACCTGATATGTACATACGTATAGGTATGATATATAGTTATAGAGTCATAGCATAGACAAAAATATATAAATGTGCTTACATGTACATGTACATGTACATATACACACACCTGGACATATAATAAGAACATGATTAGTATTAAGCACTGAGTGTTCTTGGAATAAAGACGTCACATCCTGGGAAAGATTGCAGTTCACCCTCTATCCCATCAGTTTACTTCCTTAAATGTTTACTCTGGGGGCACATACATCCTGAATATTATCACTTCTTATTCCAAGGATAAATACATAAAAGCAGGAAACAGGAGCCTTTTGCGTCTTTAGCGAGAATTAGGTGATGATGGTGTTCTACCTACCCTGAATCTGACCTCTGTCTGGGCACCCATCTGCTGCCAGTGCATTTGCAGTTACCAGCTGACTCGTCCTAGGCTCACTGCCAGCTCCCCGCCTCACCTACAACCCTTCCTTGGTCTCCCTCTCACCAATCAATAAGAGTAAATTCAGAGCTGGCTCCACCAGGACTTTAAACAAAGTCACTCCTGCGTTACCTTGGTAATAATCTCCTTAGATGGCATGCTTTATGCTGTCCCACAGGATCCTCTTTTCCAGGGAGCAAATACTGAGTGAAAAGCTATCACGAGAGCTTGCAAATCAATCCAGACCTGGGGATTACGGGAGACTGGGTTGCTATTACACTCATTTCCTACTGATGATTCCAGAAAATGTTCAGAAGAAATGAGAATAAAATTGAGAACTTGACTCACTGAAATTAGGGCCCTGGGGAAGAGGTGCTAGAACATTCTACCTCATGACCAAGGAATGCAGGAGAGCAACTTGCCTTTTGCAGAGACTTGGTAAAGAAAATCAAGATAAATTAAAACATGACCTTGTGAAAAAGCAAAATATTATGCCTACCCTATGTGTGAAAATCAAGTTGACACTGTGCTGGAATTTTCTAGAGGTGACAATATAAAAATGGCCCAGAAAACCACTCAGAAACTTGTTAGATACAAATTTAGTACAATAAACACCTACAGGAAAATACTACCAATGGAAGATGAGTTCACAAATAAAAAGTATAGATCTTTGCAACAAAATGTCCATCAAAGGAGAAACAATAAGCAAATACAAACAAGTTTGTTTAGCACTGCCAATTCAAATAAGTAGGCTTTAAATTAATTATTCAATAAGTATCTTAAAATGAAGAATAAAGATAGAATACTATAACAATAAACAAAAGGGTTGAGAAAAAAAAATGTCACTTCTAGAAATAAAAATAAAACCATTAAAAGGTGATCAGAACTTACATCACCTAGGTGTTCTCTGGAAGGATTTGGCAGTGATTCCACTTGCATTCAATAAAAGGAAACTTCCAGGATGTCAAATGTCAAAAGACAACACCCTGCCACAATTCTAGCAACGGGGACGTCACATTAATTCTCTTGAGAGCCTGGTGGCACTAAATAAAAGAGGACCCACATAGGCTGATGCTGCTTCATTTCAGGCTATATGACTTCATGCCATTAACAGAGGCCTCTGCCTGGTGAATACACAAGTGCCCTTGGAAAAGACACTTTGGATAGCAAGTGTAACTGCTGGGGCAAATGGTAAGGGCATAAATGGGTCATGGGGTTTTCAGGGTCAGCTTGTGGGGAGCAGGAAGCACTATATCATTTCTCCTCTTTGGCATCAAGCACTATGAATGGGTTTGACACTGGAACAACTTTCTTGAACCGTACATGACAAGACAGATGAAACAATGCATTTTTTTGGAAACATCTTTCACACTGACCTATGCTTGGAAATAAAATACAAAACTCTTTGTTCTTATCCACCACCTTATCATTCTGGCTACTAGCTAGCATAAACTGGCCCCTGGGCACCACTTTTTGCACTGGTAACTTCCTTCTTCTGAACTTAATATGTCTTTGTTGTATTATTGCCTAACCTGAAATGTTCCTCCAGAGTACCTGGCAAAGAAGAAAACATCCATGAAACCAGGATTTCAGAATGATGTGTAAAACTCTCTTATGAAAGCTGTCCCTTTTTAAAGCGGTGCATTAGTGCTATTTTTAATTCCACTGAAAACTGCAGTAGTATTTCAAAAGAAATACTACTGCTTCTGTTATGATATGCTTTGGGATTCATTTTTTCAGAGTAATCTTTCTACAATCACATGTGCCAGAATAAATATTACATGATTTCATACATGGTCTCTGGTTTACTCTATTTCAGAACCTGTGATTAGTCAACAAAGGGAGGCAGTTTTGCCAAAATTCAGCAGCAAAAACTGTTCAAATGTTTACAAATGTTAACAACCCAAACCTCTAGAAATAAGAATTTCTTAATTACTTGTAAGAGCAACTTTTGTAGAAAAAAAATCTTCATTAAAATTATTGTGTTGGTTTAATCCCAAAGCAATCATTTTAGGTTCACATTTCATAACTCAGTGCTACTATATTACCTAAATGAATCCAACTGGCAAAATCATACAGTTAAAGTTGGCAAAATTGACAAATGGTGCTACAAGGAAAGTGTGTTACCTGTGGCAATGAATTCATTACAAGGAACAGAGAGAATATAGGACATGAGAGATCATATTTTGTGACTATCATCCTTAAAAAATGAGCACCATCACAAAACTGTAGAAGCCATAAATACAGTTCTTAATAACAACTTAAGACATATATTAAAGTGTATGACTACAAATTTTACCAAAATATACAGGAGTTTTTTTTTTTGGTTGGGTTTTTTTGGCTTCATTTCCTTCCTCCATCTTCAGGAAGTCTTTGTTTCCAGTTTACTAATCTAATCTGAGCTGTATATGATACTCATTTGGGACATGTCATATAAAACTCAATGAAGCACAGTAAGGAAATAAAGATTGTCATTTAAGAGCAGAATGAAGTGAGCCTGAGTAGATCTCTTGAAATGAAGCAGGTAAGACAAATCTTGAAGTCATCAATATCATACTCCTGTGTTTTTCCATGGTTGGTATTGTGCTTAAAAGTTAAAATCACCCAAGAGCTAACATAAGTTTTTAAACAAAGTAAGCTGAATGAATGCATGTGGAAATCCACTCACAAAACAGCTGTATGTTTTGCCCTGGATATATTGAGATATTCCTTAAATCATGTTTATAGTCTCAGGTAATTCACCAATTAATCAAATAGCTTAATATTTATAGTATTTAGAGGTAGAATTTTACTTATATTAAGAGACTTATTTGGCAAACTGACATAAAATAATAGGAAACTGGTTTTACTGTAATTAAAATACACTTCTAAAATTACAACCTAAATAGCCTTTGAATCAGAACTCATTTTGCCCCATTGTGCAGTCTAAAAGGGCTAAACAGGAGGAACCCCTAGGATATTTTCCTATAAGCACAGATTAGAAAAATGCAATGTGAGGAACACAGCAAAGCTTAGTCTTGAAATGATGACGAGGTCTTAAAAAAATCAGGAAGAAGGTAAATGAGGCAAGTTTCCGCTCTGTTTGCTTTCAGGGCTGACCTATTGCCAAGGACTATGGGAAAAGAGTGAGTCATATGGCCAACCCAGGCAAACAGAAGAGCTCCGAAAACATAAGTACGTGTTACTCTTTCATTGGTATTAAGCTTTAAGGACAAAAATCTTCAAATTGGATAATGTAAAATGTGCCAAAACAGTAATTTGTGAATGCAATGGGTGATTCTATCTCTTTACACAACAATTACCGAAATTTACCAAATTCTGATTTGTAAACCAATTATTTCATTTGGAGAAACAACGTAACAGGGTAATTAGGTATTAAAGACATATGCAGGGGCTTTTCCCTGATGGTGCTTGCCATTTCAATGTACAAACAACTAGATAATGAAACATTCTAGATATGACATGATAATCTGCTTACACTGGATAGGAAAATAATGATATAATGGTCTTTAAAGGAATACAGGTTTAAAAAAAATCAGAAGAAATTTCATAGTAATTAAGTCAAAGTTATCTCAGAAGGTAGGATTTGGCTTTCTAAAATATTGGCTATATTTTAGGAATGACAACTTGAGACAACATCTCTGCTTGTTCAGGCCTCCACCCTAAGGAGTTTGTCATATAACAATATTGACTCTAGGGTTAGACTCCAACTGTTAAGGACACGTCCCCTTAATGTATCTGAAGCCCTTCTTTCATATTTTGCCAAACTAGTTCCTAGATCCCGATATACTTTACTTTCCTTAAAAAAAAAAAAAAAAAAAAAAAAAGCCTCCCTGGTGGTGCAGTGGGTTAAAGCACAGCACTAAGAAGCTAAAGCGACTTCAGCATGAGTTTGCTTCCTGCCCTGGAGGTGACTACATGGCGTGGCAGACCTCTCCTGACCAGCCCACTGCTCCCCTCAGCAGTGTACTTCGCCGATCTGCCTGTCCTGCTCCCACTGTTTCTGGTGAATCCTCTTACAAC
The DNA here is from genome assembly GCF_000260355.1 of Condylura cristata. NCBI lineage: Eukaryota > Metazoa > Chordata > Mammalia > Eulipotyphla > Talpidae > Condylura > Condylura cristata. The sequence goes on along the minus strand of NW_004567106.1, from coordinate 19,842,315 downwards.
CCCTGAACCTCTGGCCTGTACCCCAATTCTGTATGCATAAATAAATCTTAAAAAAAAATCCGTTTCTAGCCTATTCAAACTCATTAGTAGCATTTCACTTTAGTGGGAAGTTGTAAATATTTAGAATGATGTTACTGTTGCCTTTAGGCATAAACACCATCAAAAAGATCAGAGTTCATAAAGAAATTGCTTAATTGCTGGGTGTTCATGCATTTAAGTTACTTTTCATTTCTCCTTCCTTATAAGACCTACCTCCACTGGTATCTACAAGGATTTCAAAATATGGGCCTTTACTCTAGCAAGACAAGAGATTCAAATGACTGTGATACTAAGATTTCTTCCAGTTTAGCATAGGGTATAAAATTTCTGGCAGCCAGGAAGAAATAATAAATTGTGCTATAAAGCAAATGCAGAAAGCTAAATGTCAAATTCTAAAGCTTTGGGCCCCTTCAGAATGGAGATGCATAGAGATTAGAACACTTGAACAAGAGTTTTAACTTGTCCATGATCCTGCAAAGTGCTCCCATTATCTGAAATAAATGTGAATTAATGAGTATACACATGTGTGCATGTGCATTTTTTTTTTCCCTTAGGGAAGGATTTGATAATTTGGCTAATTTCATTACTGAGTGAAAGGAGATATTCTTAGCTATTATGCTTAATAAAAGACATAATGACAATATTCCAGAAAAAGTGGGAAGTAGTCACTTTATTCATCACCAAAATAATTAATTACACTACTATGCCAGGGTATTTGCTTTTTAATTATTTCAACCCAAGTGCCATTCATGACACTTGATTTAAGGCAATTGATTTTTATATGATCAGATGTTTTCTCCAAGTATGGCTACAAATCAGACAGTTTTGAAAATCACTCAAGTACTTTGAAGCCTATGAGTACTCTTCCCTTATCCTAACATCTCTCACTTGAATTTGACACTGGTTGTGGCCTTGTGCACACTAAACTTGGACCCGATGGCAAGTCTCAGAATTGTTCTGCATGACCTCATAATTTTTTGATTCTGTGTTTGAAGAGTACCTCACCTTCCTAAATAAATGAAGACTTTAAGGATTTGATGCTGAACTTTCTGGTCTATAATTTCTCACAAAAAAACACATCTAGTCATAGAACTTCAAATAAAACATATCACTGTCTGAATCACAGCCTCAGTCCATGTCACAATCCAAAATTTTAGGACCAGGAGCCTTGGTCCATCTGAGACATAAATCTGCTTCTTCTTCACTAATTTGGAGAAGCACCATAACTAAGAATAAAGTTGATAAAACTATTCAAGTCTATATATTAAGATATCTATGTGCAATTAAAGAACAGTTTTGAAACTGTTAACTTACATAAACTTTGTGCTTGTATAAGAGAAGCTTATATTTTATGAATCTGATTGTGGCTGATTTTCTTTTTTTAAAGATTTATTTATTTATGCCTGCAGAGCTTGGGTACAGGCCAGAGGTGCAGGGGCGGTGAAAGGATTCACCAGAGGCAGAGTGGGGAGCAGAACAGGCCAACTGACAAAGTACATTGCTTAGGGGAGCAGTGGGCTGGTCAGGAGAGGTCTGCCACACCATGTGGTCACCTCCCGGGCAGGAAGCAAACTCATGCTGAAGTCGCTTTAGCTTCTTAGTGCTGTGCTTTAACCCGCTGCACCACCCCAGGGAGGCTTTTTTTTTTTTTTTTTTTTAAGGAAAGTAAAGTATATATAGACAGACTGACTGAAATATTCTGCTAAGGAGAGTTGCGGGAGAGACAGGAGAGATTTGTTGTGCCATGTGGGTTAGCTCTCTGGCTGGGGATCAAACTAGTGCTGCAGTGGCTGCAGACAGCATCACAATGCTGCACTTCAACCCTTTGCACCACCAGGGAGGTCCCCAGGAAGAATTAGGTTATAAAGAAGCAGGAAACAATAGTTTTAGTACACAAAAGCCAGATTAGATATCAAGACAAACTCAATTTGTATTACTCTTCCTGTATGTTAAAATACTAATGCTACATGTCTATTTCTCTACTCTAGGATTTGGGAAGAATAATGCATTCAGTAGCTGGGTCTACAGTTAAGATAATGTTTTTGAAAAAGATCCTTTATTCTTTTTTAAATTCATGGGAGGAATTTATTCCTTCCTGTAAGTACATTTGCAGAGTCCATCAGACTCACGATTATCACCGCCTAGTTTATCTGAATAAACTCCTTTCAAGGAAAATTTCTTGGGTGCATGAAGCTGCTCTCAGCTTTCCTCTCAGCTTTCCTCTACAGAAGCCTTATCACTACTTAGTTGTGTGACATTAACATTTGATTCCAGGGTTCTCGCTCTCCTCACCTCAGCAGGCAGCCAGCTTTGTGGGCTGAAAGGAATACTAGGTTAACTACCAGTAGTCACAGGGTGGGTTTAGGTCTTTTCTCTATTAATTTTGTGTCTTTGGCCCAATCATGTGCACCCATCTGACTGACTTTCCTTATTTTTAAAATAATGAGAACAAAATGGTGATTACCAGTGGAAAAGGGAAAAGGGTTGGGTAAGTCAGGTAAAGGAAGTCAGTTGGTGGTGGGAGGTAGAAATTGGACTTTAGTGGTACTCACACTTAGTAGCTACGGATGTCAAAATACATTGTACACCTGAAACATGTATAATGTTATAAACCACGTAATATCAATGAAATTTAAAGAAAAGACTATCTTCAAAAATAAGAAAATAATGATATCTGATGAGGTTCTTATGATGAACAACCAATTCTTCCAAGAGAAGTTTAAACTTTATATAGACTATAATCAGAGAATCAAATATTTTGCTGTCATGGAATTAATATACATAATATTGTTAATAGAATTAATAGACTGAGACCTAAGTGATCATAATGTAGAGAATAAGTGAAACAATTAGTAATAATAACTAATATTTTTGAGAGCTTATTATAGTCTATGTACCATTCTAAGCACTTTACATCTATTTAACCTTAAATAATCTTCTACAGATCCTCTAAAGTAGGCCTATTCTCCCGAGTTTACAAGTGAAACTAAGTATGGAGAAGGTAAGTAATTTGCAGGCATAGAGTATGTAAGAGTTTTAAAACTAGATTTGAATTCAAACCAATCTGAATGTACAACTTGCCCTCTGACTACTATTCAGTACTTCCTCTTGAGGGAATATCATATAATACTTCCTTAATTAGGACTCAAAGTCCTAACAAACTTCAAATGGCATTTGAGTTCACAGATATAGCACTCAAACCCCTTTCCAGCCCTATTGTCTTAGTTCCAGACAGAATTCACTCCAGCTAGTCCAGTCCAATTAAATATCCAATGAATCTACATTGCACATTCTCACTTGTCTCCATCAGAAAATTTCTACTATTAATTTGCACACATTACTAAATTGTAATCTCTACTTTCTCTGAAAAACATCAACAGTTGATGTCTATATTATTTACCTGTTGTTTACTGCAGGCTATTCTAATGTGGATGATTCATTTTTAGCTTAATTCTCTCTTCAGTTCAGTGTTTCTTCAGATTGTAAGTAACCATCAAGAACAAACAGTGGTTTCAAATTATGATAAGCCCCATGGTTTGGCTTATGATCCTAAATTGAAATTATATTGTATGTATCTGACTACCTCCATAACTAACCCTATCTTTTTCATCATCTCTCTAGCGTTTAGCATCGGACTTGCAACACTAGTAAGTTCAATGGATATTTGGTGAAGGGGTGAACCAGTGAGTGAAAAAAGTGAAATACACAGCACATATGGTACTCAAAAATTGCTAGTTAATATTACTAGAAGCCTCTAAATTTTACCCCAGAAATAGGAAATTGTCTACCATAATATCTGATTGAGTAAAAGTTTCTAAAATTATGACACAAATGTGTAACCTTTATATAATTGGGCCTGTTGTTAGGGTAAATGGTACCAAGCTTGGTGTGATTTACCAAGCAGGACTTTAATATAACACATTATCAAATCCTACTCAAGAAAAAAGTAATCAAAAACGTCTGTCAGTGAAAGCATATTTCCACAGCAGCAGGCAGATCCTTGCTAATGAAATTGATTACATGACACACTGTTAAAAGTAACACAGTTTAATAACATACAAGAAAACACCACACCTACCTGTGTCAAAGCATACTTATTCTATCTATGGACAAAGACCAAGACAGAAATGCCAGAGGGGCTATACCACTAATGTTTATATAGGTTATATTCTTATTTTCTCTCTGCCATATCTTACCCACTGTGACAAATACTAGGTTTTTACTGACACTAAAGTAGACACTTTAGTGTCTACATAGTGCATAGTAGTGTAATTATAGTACTATCACAATTAATTATAACAAACCAGACATTTTAAATACCACGTGTTATGAGATGAATTGTATCCCCCCAAAGTTCACATATTAAAACCCTAACCCCACGACCACTGATCATGACTATATTAGATACACGATATTTAAAGTAACTATTGTCTTAGAATAATTCACTGGCATGAATCCTAATCCAAAACAAGTGTCCTTAGAGGAAAAGTACATTAAGACATAGAACACAAATGAATATGGAGGAGTTAACAGTGTATAAGTTTTAAAACACATAAAGACACAAGAAGGAGCCCAAAATAGGTCCCAAAAGAAATCAGACCTATAGATACCTTGATCTCATATTCACAGCCTCCATAACTGTTAGAAAATCAGTTGCTACTGTGTAAGCTACCCAGTCTGTGGTACTTCGTTACATCTTTGTAACATCTGATTTAACAAAGTGATCTAAGACACCAAGTAGTTCTCATTTCTTAGTTCATTAAAGTCTCACTTAATAGCCCAAACAGTTGAATATGGTAATTGTATCCCCACTTTACAATTAGGGAAACCAAAGTTTCAGAGATGTTAAATGACTTCAATCAGCTGTCGGGCGGCTATCCGTGGCAGCATGTGGGAGTTAGACTACAATCCTGCCCAACACGTGATAGACTAGAGGATACCCAGACTTTGGTACCAACATTACCCTAAACTAATTGTGGGGCCTTAAGAAAATAATAATAATTTTTTTAGCTTTTTTTTTTTCCATCTGTACCATAAGGAACTTTTTCTTTTTTTTTAAAATATATTCGTTATATCATCCTTCATTTTTATACCACGTATGGTTTCCCCGTGAAATCCCACCACCAATCCACCTGTGCACCATCACCATAATCACTTGTGTTCTTCCCACCCATGTTCTGGTCCTTCTCCTTCCCCCTCCCCTACAGAATGTCTCTGATCTGTAGTTGCCTGATGATTTTGATTTTGATTTGTTTATAGTTACTTCTTTTTTCTGATTCCTTTTTTGTTTACCATACGGAAGTTGAACTGAATACTCTAATGGCTGAATAGACTAGGCATCTATATAAAAACTCTTTCAGTTTTAAAAGCTTAGTACAAATCACTGTTTTCAGTCAAACTCCCTAATGAACTATCTCCATAAACTCACTTAGAATTAAGAAAATTCACTATTTGGGAATTCTTTAATATTCTACCCACAGACTATAAAAACTTATTTGTTTATACATAAACAATATCAGCTGTATCTTCAAAATTATTTTCTCAAAAATATACATACTTGAGAAACTTAAAATGTCATTTCAAAATTTGTTTATATAAGGCTACGTCCCATTAGCTTATTTTCTGTTAGATTTCTTCCACTGTGAGTTTTTCAGGGTTACATACAGATTCAGGAGCAAAATAAAGGTTAAAATTTTGGTATAGAAAATATGAGATCCATCTAAAAATCTTTAGTGCATTATTGATTAATCTTGAGTGAAAAAAGGTAGCAGCAAACTTTAGTTGCAAGCTTGAAAATGAAATAAATGGCTTCCTGTTTGCCTAGCAAGAAAGTTTACCATGAAATAAAAGACTATCTGTGAAATACCTGTGAGCTCTTTGGCGGGAAATTGCTGCCTATATTCAATTGCAAGATAATTAATAAAACCTCCCAGAGTTAGGGTATCTATTTTCAACAACTTCCTCAGTTCTGAAATATCATATGAGTTCTTGATTTATTTTGACATACCTGTAATAAATGTACATTTTGTTTAACAAGAATAGGGAAGTGTGTCATGGAAAATCATTTGCCCCACAATGGAGGATAACTGCTTATATGACTGTTTAGTTTAAAATTGTGAATCATCTCCTATGTATTTTCAGCTAAATGAAGGCAATCTGCACACAGGGGAGAAAAAAAAAACCTACAAACTACATCCAATCACCTAAAGACAAATCAGCTTTCAGGCAAATCAAATGTCTTCATTTAAAGCTTACCTGGATTTGGCACTGAGCCAATCTTTTCCAACTCTCCTAACAATATGTCTTTATCAGCAAGATATAAATTGTTAAAACATGCAAACTTAAAGTTTTACCTTTTGCACAGTTTTTATGAACTGTAATCCCTTTAGCTCAGAAAAAGCTTGGGAAAAGGAAAGTTTCTTCCGAATTAACAACATGTGAATACAGGATTAGTGGGTGGGATTGGAGAGTTCGCTGGTGCATAAATAGAGGCTGGAGCTCAGCTCACACACTCAGAAGCTTGGATTGCATCGAGGCTGCCTGGCTCGCCAGATAGGTGGGTGGGGAAATCCAGGTAAGCTCCTGACAATAGCATTAGTTCACTTGTTAGAGTGAGCTTTGGCCTCTTATTACTGTGTCAAATTACAGGCAATCAATAGAGTAGTCCAAGGTAGTTTCATGGGCAAAAGAGTGAGACTTGGAGAGAGAATAATAGAATTTTCCCCAGAACTTCCCAGGACCTTTCTTTGGCCAGAGCTTTCAGAATTCTGCATTTCCGAGCTTGTACAGGAAGTGCGTTTTGGAAATACGAGGATGAGTTAAGGATATGGAGGTCTCAAGGTTGGGAGAGGTCCAGTGTCTTCTATCTCAGCCAGTGTATCCTGGTTACCATCTAAGCCTTTGCTTCTCTCCCCCTGGCTTTATAAAGTCAAGGCCCATAGGACTGTAAAACCTTAGTACAGATTGCTTAGAATTGCAATTCAGAAAATTATAGCAAAATTGTTTTGTTTCTCTGTAACAATGTCTGTTGCTTCTGCAGTCTTTTAAATTCATGAGATAGGCTGTAAAGGTAGAAATCTGATTGCTTTCTGAGCATTTACGAACAAAGAGCTGGAATTTACCGCAAGTTCATTCCTTGATCGTAATAATACAAAGAGAAAGTACAGGGGAGAGAGAAAAAAATCTCCAAATTATCAACATTTTCCATGGTGAGTGTTCTATTTGCAAGTGGTTTATGCAGGAAGTTTGCAGAGCAGTCTATTCATATTACAAAACTCAATAGATTGAATACAGAAGTCAGCCCAGAATAGGATGTTTGCCCAGCAGGAGTTACCTTAAATTTCCTTGATACATCCTGCCATAAAACATGTGTAATATATACACTTATCAATAGCCCCAACCTTGAAACCATGAAGCAATTGTGATAGCCACTTGCACAGTAAGAGTTGTCTATGAACTAAATATATAGATGAAATGCTTTATCACCAGTTTACCATTATTTTTCTAACATACATAGATGCTGCTACTATAAATAAAATACAAAGATCAAATGTTTGTTGATAAATTCCAAGTAGCTCTTTGGCAAGATTATGTTTGTGAATCAACTTATATTCCAAAAATATTCTCACAAAAGTATTTGAGATAGCTTTATATTTAAAAAGCTGTCATTGTACTAAGAAGGCTAGTGATTGTTGACTTGTAGGTACTACTCCAGTTGTAACTGCAGAATGCTGATATTGTTATTGCTACTGGATAGAAAAATAAAAATGTATTGGGTGCTTTGGGCTTGTATCTTTTTTGAATGATAAAAAATTTTGTGGCTACAAACTATGATTTGGCTAATATAATGCCTATTTTTTTAAAGATGTATTTTTATGCATACAGAACTGGGGTACAGGCCAGAGGTGCAGAGGCAGTGAAAGGATTCACCAAAGACAGAGTGGGGAGCAGAGCAGGCAGATTGATGAGTACACTGCTGAGGGGAGCAGCAGGCCAGTCAGGAGAGGTCTGCCACGCCATGTGGATCACCTCTGGGGTGGGGATCAAACTCATGCTGCAGTGGCTTTAGCTTCTTAGTGCTGTGCTTTAACCCCCTGCATCACCAGGGAGGGTCCTATAATGCCTCTTTTTAAATCAGCTAATGTTTAGCAAAATTTCCCCTCAACTACCAGAACATAAGAAATTTACCTCTTTAAAAATATTAAGCATTGGCCCTCCCTGGTGGCGCAGCAGGTTAAAGCACAGCACTAAGAAGCTTAGGCCACTTCCCCATGAGTTCGATAACCGCCTGCCCCAGAGGTGACAACATGGCGTGGCAGACCTCTCCTGACCCGCCCGCTGCTCCCCTCAGCAGTGTACTTCATTGATCTGCCTGTTCTGCTCCCTGCTCTGTCTCTGGTGAATCCTCTCACCCTCCACATTTCTGGCCTGTACCCCAGTTCTGTATAAACAAATAAATAAATCTTAAAAAAAAATTAAGCATTGATAGTCCATCCTGTTTCCTTTGCTGAGTTTGATTTAATTTAAAACTTACACAATAGTAATTAGATGTGTCATTTTAAGCAATCTCAGTCTTTATCTTTGAGAATCCCGTCACTAGCTTTGTATTTTTTCATTCCTGGATACTATGATTTGCTAGTGCAACTCACTTTGCTAGCCAAGTTTACTATCTTGTTACCTCGTACATCTATCTTATCTAGCAATTCACCTTCCTTTTTCTAGTAACCTCCTTCACAGTAGTGTGACTTTCCTGCAGAATTAAGTAAGTAATATTGGAAAGGGGTAAAGTTTTTAACCAAAAAGTTGTTGGATTGTTTACTCTGTGTTACCAAGTCCTGTGGAATAGCTGAGTTCACCAACTTCTGAAAGATCCACATAAAATCAAAGAGTTCTTTGAAAGGAAATGCATTTGATGTATTTTAGTCAATTTTAGAGCCAATATGTAGAGTGAGTAGATGTTACACTAGGGACAAAGCTGACTGCGTGCAACTCTTCAGTGAAAAGTTGGCAGGTTCTACATGAAATAAGAAATCATTTCACTCAGAATTCATTCTTCCATGGCAGTGTCTTCATTTTAACAAAAGATTAACAAAGGTTTCAGGATGGGAAGAGCCAGAATCTCAAAATATCAAGATCTGAAATAAAATCTTTGACTCTGTACCCATCTCATACATTTTCATCTCTCAGATCCTTCCTCAATAATATGAGACATGGGGGTGGAGGTAGGAAAAGAGGAAGTTACCCCTAATGTGACTTCCAGTGCAAATATATTGTAATATACAATTTAAATGGAAGTTTCTTAACTGTCAAAATATATACATCTGTCTCCTTGGTTTCTTAAAATATATATACATATTTCAATATTACAGAATTCTACAGAGGCTTAAATCAGTATATTTATATCTATGTGGGTCTATATGTAGCACTAAATCAATATTCACAATATGTATTCTTAAGAAAATTCTTTGTAAAGTAATATTTACTCTCATCACATATTCAATATTAACTAAACCTCACTTCCTTCTGTATGCCTTAGTGCGATAAAATCTTAAGGCTGCTAATTCCCTCTTGTTTTACTTATTTACATTTTGCTTACTTGTTTTCCTATCAGACTTGCCATGGAGAAGATTTCAGTGTCAACATTCTTGCTTCTTGTGGCCCTCTCCTACACTCTGGCCAAAGATGCCACAGTCAAACCAGGAGCTAAAAAGGATGCAAAGGACTCTCGCCCCAAACTACCCCAAACTCTCTCCAGAGGTAGGAGTTAGCCTTAGTTTCCAACACTACTTAATCGGGGAGCCGAACATATTTTGTGTGTTCCTTCTGGATTTATCAGTTTATAATTATTCTTACTTCCTCCGTAGTAAAGATAAAGATCTAGCTTACTTCTACCATTAATTTTCAACAGCTTTGAGTCTAAAATGACATTGTTTTAAATCTACTGTTCATTCTGTTCTGTTCTAGGTTGGGGTGATCAACTCATTTGGACTCAGACGTATGAAGAAGCTTTATACAAATCCAAGACAAGGTAAAGCTGAGTTATATAGCTCTCAAAGCTCTCAACAGCACCATCTAGTGATAAGTAACTACAAAAAAATCCTACTCACTCAAAATCATCCAATCTCTCTTTATCTCTTAAAGCAACAAACCCTTGATGATTATTCATCACTTGGATGAATGCCCTCACAGTCAAGGTAACTTGTTCTAAATATAATTTCTTTTACAGGTTTTTAGCTTTAGGCTAGGGTCCAAATCACTCATCTTTATATTTTTAGCATCTAGCACAACTGAGTATTTTATGTAGCAAAAATATTTTAAAAAGCTCCTACATTTTGTGTTAATTACTGGTGCATACAGTGAAGACATACTCTAGAATTCATCCTTGATTTTTTGCTTTCTCTTATGTCCTACATCCAATACATTAGCAAATACCACTGTCAAAATACACCCTAAAGTCAGTATCAGCTTCATGGTCCTGCAACTGTCTAGTCACATAGAGCTTACCGTTTTTGAAGACTTGATTTAAAGCTCTGCTGTCACTGTATTAAAATTCTTAATAATTTTGAACAAGGGAACTCCATGTTTTTACTTTGTTCTGGGCCCAGTATATTACGGAGGTCCTGTTCATATACAGTAATTTCCTGTTGCTTCATTGCTACTGCCAGTCCAAACCAAGATCACATCTTGTCTAGACTACTGCAATACACCCACCTGCCTCACCAGTCACCCTATAGTCAGTTTCCCAGATAAAAACCAAAATGAGACTGTTAAATATAAACCAGATCCTATCACTCAGGTTCTCAAATGACTTCTCAACACAGATAAAACTGACTCCCAATCCTGACCAGGGCTTGTAAGACTATTATCTGGTCTCTGATTCTCTTCCACCCTTCCCAGTCTCCCCATGTTTACTCTTTACTCCTCCACCTAGCTTGGTCTTTGTGCTTTTCCTCAAACACCTGAGCTCATTACTGCTTCAGTGTTACTCCTTTTACAGTCCCTCTGCTTAGAATGACTCACTCTCAAAAATCATAAAATGGATTACTCTCACATTAACATCACCTTTCCAAAGAGGTCTATTCTAGTCAACCCACAGCTCTTAAATTGCTTCTCTTGCTTCATTTTTCTTCAAAGTACTTCTCTCTACCTATGTTAGGTATTTATTTACTTATTTATGATCAAGCTCCTACACAAGCATATGAGCGCTATGAAGAAAGCACATTACTTTTTTCCTAGTACTCTATCCATATTGCACAAAACAGTGCATACATACAGTATCCACTCAATAAGTATGGTTGGGAAAAAACAAATGGATGGATAAAGAATGAGTGAGTGAGTGAGTGAATTATAAGAAACAAAGGTAGTCAGTTACCTCTATATTACTTCAGTAATCATCTGCTAAATTGGAGAAGTAAAATACTATATTAAAAATACAATTCAACTTAAAATGTAGCAAAGAACAATTGTTTTAACTGGTAATGAGATCGATGTGTAATGATTCTTCTTTACATTTTAGCTTTAAAGAAAGTGTTTGCTGAAAACAAAGAAATCCAGAAATTGGCAGAGCAGTTTGTTCTCATCAATTTAGTTGTAAGTTTACTTTTCACCATCCCTAACATTTCTCTTTGGATAATTACTTGAAAAAGAAGATTCATTTTCCCATAAATATTAGTCATAGTCATATTGCATGAACTATAACCTGTCCCCAATACCTTATTTTACAGATTGGAGATAACAATATCTTATTTTATTAATAATCTGTCTTGCATTTATTTTATTTAGTGATTTATAATGTTCAATTACCTGAAACATACTCTCCTGTGGTTAGGTTTATGTCTGTTGCTGTAATCATTAGGCTTTTGTTTTTGCAAATTACTTTCTGCTCCTATAGTCCCAGCTGCTCCACATCCATTCTTAATCCTTGTTCCGCTCTATCTAGAAAAGACAAAGTTTTGGCTGTCTAAATTTAATCATGCAACTGTGCTTTAGCTTCATAAGTTCCCATCTATTCATAAGTTTCCACCACTTTCTGTTGAGTGTGTGCAGTGCACAGAGCACGGGGTCTCCCTCTTCCCCCCCCCCTTCAACCCTCTCCTTCTTGCCCTTCCTCCTTGTCCATCGCTACCTCCCTCTCTCTCCACAGATTGACAGGCTTGCTTCTCCAAAGTACACAGACAGTTCTTCCTCATTTCCCTTCAAGGACCTTTCTTCCCTCTACCTCTTAATGTTAGTGATTTGATGACTCTATACTTGAGCTGATCCTCTTTTTAAATTTTATTTTCTCCATTCATTCACACTGTCTTTCAGCAACACCTACACACTGGTGATTCCCATATCTTACCCAAAACAACTTGCAACTTGTGTATACAATAGAGATCTAGATATGCCATAATTAGCTTAAACTCAGTATATTTAATATGAGTAAGTCATTTTGGCCCAGGCCTTTCAAATTGCTCTTCTTTCTCTATTTCATCAAAGGTATTATTCTAGACTGGAATCTCCTACTCACTTTGTTTAACAGTCAAGAAGTCCTATAGTTCTAAATTCTAAATATTCTTACTATTACTTCCATATAAAATGAGGACCACCTATTTTGGCGTACAAATTTTTCATTTTACTTACTTTACATTAGTACTGCTAAGTGATTCCCTGCCTAATAGACTTACATAACCACATATAAAGGTAACTCTAAAGATCCCAATTTGAATTGGGATCACAGTGCCTCTTCTAACATGCTCCCCTGGCTTTTCTCTATGCACAAATACAATCATGGCATGCTGAAAAAGGACATTCATGCTCCAGCCCCAAAGCAACTTGAGCATCTTCTATCACCACCTCCTTTATATTTAACACTGAGTCATATCAAAAGGTGTTATATGCCTTTGCAGACTGCCTACACCCAGTGCCTACATCCATCTTCTTTTCCATGCAATTCATCCCTATTCACTCTTTAAGATTCCCCCCCTGGGCCCTCCCTGGTGGCGCAGCGGGTTAAAGCACAGCACTGAGAATCTAAAACCGCTTCTGCATGAGTTCGATTCCCGCCTGCCCTGGAGGTGACCACATGGCGTGGCAGACCTCTCCTGACCCGCCCGCTGCTCCCCTCAGCAGTGTACTTCGTCGATCTGCCTGTTCTGTTCCCCACTCTGTCTCTGGTGAAGCCTCTCGCCGCCCCTGATCTTCTGGCCTGTACCCCAGTTCTGTATGTACAAATAAATAAATCTTTAAAAAAAAAAAAAAAAAGATTCCCCCCCTAACTTGGGAAAGTGCTAGAATACCTACTAGATACTCATATTCACTTTCCTACCAATAGACTATGCATTCATTAAAGATAAGTTCTATAAATAGTTAAATTAAGAAAATTCTAACTTAAAAAATTGGAAAGAAAATCTTGTCTATTTCTGGACTCCTGCAAAAATGAATTTTGCTTTTTTCAGTAATCTATTCACGATTTCTTCCCAAACACTTTAAATCCTCCCATAATTCTCTTATTGAACACATTTGTTGATTTCATATTCAGCTCTTTACTTCATGTGTTGAATTATATTCTTCTCCACCTTATTATTTCATGCTTATCTTCTCATCAGCATCATAAACTTTATTGAAGAGACATGACATACACTTTTTTAACATATCTAGCCCAGGAAGCCCAGGAATGGGCAGTTTCTAAAATAACAAATTTAAAAATAAACAAACTAAAACTTTTCATTTTTTTAAATCTTAGTATGAAACAACTGACAAACACCTTTCTCCTGATGGCCAGTATGTCCCAAGGATTATGTTTATCGGTAAGTACAGTGATGGGAGATTAAACAGACCCTTAACATCACACAAATGCCACTCACTCCATCTTGTCCTCTGCCCCCTCACCTCACCCTCACTGGACATTCTACAAAGGCCAGGGTCACTTAAAGCTCTAGCCAGAGGTATAACATTCCTTTTAGGCTCCACAGCTTCTTTTCACTAGGAAGTACTCTATCAGCTACTGAAATTCAATGAGGACCAGTCAGACCTCCAGCGGTCACTTCACTGAACGTGGCCTCTTTGCACGCGTTCTGTACCTTCCATCTACGAAGCCCGCTGGAGGTATCCCGCAAAACCAGATGTCTGGGAAGCAGCAGCACTGAGCTCAGTGCTTCTCCGTGCTGCCTGCATATTCCAATCACCTGAAAGATTTTGTAAACGAAGCCTCCCTTATCGTAGCTCAAAACTTCAGTATTTTTATAAAGCTCTGCAGGTAGTTTCAGTTAACAGCCAGGGCAGCTCAGTGAGGGAGAGGCTTTCCTTATAATTAGACCATTGTAATGTGTGTCTGCTGCACCCGCCCTGGGTTTGCGCTGCTCCTAAGCCGTGGTTGATCAAATGTATGTCTATTTCTTGTAATTTGTGTTGGTTGGTCCTAGTCCAGTGGCCTCAAATGACAGATTGTCCGCTTAAGTATCACTGTCAGGCTCCACACTTAAAATGGTTCTCACAGAAGCTTTATTAGTTTTCAGGGCAGTTACCTAAGGGGTAACTGTTACCTAAGGGCTCTTTCAATCAGCCCTTTTTAAGATTTAAACTTGCTTGTATCTGAATAACTCCTTTTTGTTGCACCTTACATTTAAAATGTGAAAATATCTTACCATTCCCCACCCCAAACCCCCATATCTTAGTAATGGATAACATTAAGTATATAACATGGGGAAAAAAGGATTTAAACCAAGGAATATATGTATACATAAGGGATGACTGCTGACTTTCTAAAATGTAAACATCTATTTCTAAAATGCAGCTGGTTAAAAATAAAAATAATGGGGAGTTGGGGGCTACACTACATGCTAATCAACCATTGCCTGTAAAGGCTTATTTTTTATTCACTTTTTTAAAATCTCGGGTTTTGAAAACTGGCATTGGATGTCAGTTTCTAACTATCTGGGAAACACCTTTCAGTAATGACATAGACGTATCACAGGTTTTAAGCTGTTTCTTAAATATTGATTGCCAATGTTTTCACCAAAACAAAACAAAAATTCCCAACAATATATTTTATCACATCTTCAGGTTGCTATATTAGGAAGCAGAGTTCATAATGTTTTCCTCAAATAGCACAGGCAGCTGTTGACGCTGCAGCTCCCCTTGGGTACTGACAGCAATGGCAGGTTGCAGAGTAGATGTAGAGAACAGAACTCAGCCCAAGGGACACACACTTAGTTCCTCACTTAGGATGTGGATAAATACATAGACTTCATCAGGTAAGAGAGAGGTTACTTGGAAACTCAGCACTCTTGTCTTTTGCCTTGTAGACCCATCCTTAACAGTTAGAGCCGACATCACTGGAAGATACTCAAATCGCCTTTATGCTTATGAACCTTCAGATGCAGCTCTATGTAAGTGTTACCTCTTTTGTACATCTCTATTGCTGCCCTGCTGGAAGGAGAGGTTACTTGGTGAGGAGAAAACTCTGCTCAGAGACAGAGAATCTCTGAGAATTCTTGTGTCATCAAGCAAATCACTTTCACTTTGAGACTGATTTTTAAAAATCTTAAGTGAAGATGACTTATTTTGATTAGGTAACTTTTACTCCTGGGGCTGTCTATGACAAATAGTACCTATTTTCTCAGGCTTTCCCCTTAGGCACACTAACTTGCCACTCCTACCACAGAATTGAGTGCAACAGTAATTATACAATTGCAGTAACAGTAGAAATCTACATGCTCTGTTAAGTATTTTTTTCTAAAGAACAAAAGTGAAATGAGGTAGCCCAGCTTGTTGAAATTGAAGGTAAGTTCACTTTTAAAGTTCAACAGGAAAGATAGTTCCAGCTTGTTGCCAAGATACTCAGTGCCCCTGGGGTTGTGGTAAAATGAAAAAAAAAAAAAATTAGAGACTCAAGGCAAGTGGAACACCTCAAAAGGAGACTATACCTAATGTGACATCTGATTAGTCCTTCTGGGGAAAAAAAAATTGAATTTTTACCTAAGAACCCATTTTGCCCTCGTATGGCCTGCCTATAACTATGCTAACCAGAGTGTTAGCCATCAGCCACATGAAGAATGTTTTTTTATATTAAATTGAAATTAGAATTTAAAATTCCATCCTGCACACACACACTAGTCACACTTCAAGTAGCAAGTAGTTAGTGCATAGGTACTGAGTATTTCTCATCATCATAGGAATTTCCATTGGACAACATTGACCTATATTATGTTGGAAAAGATTTTCTTGATCCATTAGTAATGTTTCCACTGGATGAAGGGAAGACAAGGAGCACATTCCATGTACTGGTCACTCTGGAGATGCCAAGGGGAAATGTCTTATACAGTTAATATCAGTGTCTTGTAGAAAGGGCACTTAATAAATATTGGAAGAGAACGAGAAGCCATTGCAGATCATTCTGGAAAAAGTTTTTATATGATTATCGAGTTCTTACCCTATGATAAAATAGCACTCCATTAAACAATGATAGAGTACCTGCGTTTGGGGGAGTTACTGTATTTACTCATTCCTGGTAGCATTTTGATGCTCTCCTTCTCCCTTTAGTACTGGACAACATGAAGAAAGCTCTCAAGTTTCTGAAGACTGAATTGTAGAGGAAAAAAAAATCTGCAAACTCTTCCTCTCTTCCATCTGTTAATCCTTGAGATACGGAAGCAGAGATTTTTAGAAGACTATGGATAATGTGGAAGCACTGGTGGACATACAGAAAAGATTATGGTCTAATGTTACAACAGCTACTTTTTAAAAAATTGGTTCCAATTTGTTTTATGAAAACAATATTATATACTACCATAGTGAGCCATGATTTTTAAAAAAATAAATCCTTTTGGGAATGTTCAAATTGTTGTTTTCCCAATTTGCTCTTTCACAGAAATGCTATTTGGTTCATTTACCAAATAAACCCTGTGGATGCACACAATAGTCACAAAAAGGGGGCAAGACAAAGCTACTTCAAGCACTAAGACCAAAGACAAACTTTCTATCTCACCTCACCATAGTTTGTCAGTGGTTGAATAAAGTACACATGAACTTAATCAGTGAAAAGTATCACATTTACCAATATACGCTTTAAAGAATATGCACAAAAGCATTCCAAGAAAATCAGGCACCTACTTCAAAACAACCCTTCTCCATCTTAGCCAGAAATTTCTATGCAGGCACTTAAATTCCATAATTAGTTTTAACTAGGTTTTGCCCAAGTAAATGCTCTCAGAGAAAAGAGCTCTAACAAGTAGTTTTCTTCTTCAGAAGACTAATTTAGTGAAAAAGTCACTCAAAGAACATCCAAGAATTCCTAAAGAAATCTTAAACACTGATTTTAAAATAGATTTTTTTCTCTCTCATCATATTATGAGTTAGAATATCTGATCTAGAATAAATTCCGTTAAATTGGTGCCATCTTCACAAAACTATAATTGGTTGGAAGAAGAATAAAGGTCTGTATTATGTCAATGCATAGGGATTGGAGATCACTGCATGTCTCTGGAAATATTTTGAGAAAGAGTATAGCTTCAGAAAGTGGCTCTTTATTAACTCTTTATTCTGACAGAGTTAAGTATATTAATTTCTTCACTACATGTTTAACTTCACATTCATTGTTATATAAAATTCCTTCGTTACCTAGCTCCCTGAATACAATGCTTTCTTTTATTTTACTTAAGATTTACTTATGCATGCAGAACTGAGGTATAGGCCAGAGGTGCAGGGACAGTGAGAAGACTCACCAAAGGCTGAGTGAGGGGCAGAACAGACAGAGGGCAGAACAGACAGATTGACAAAGTGCACTGCTGACGGGAGCAGTGGGTGAGACAAGAGGTCTCCTGCACCATGTGTGTCAGCTCCCTAGCCAGGGATTGAACTTGTATCAAACTCATGCTGCAGTAGCTGTGGATAGCTTCTAGATGCTGCACTTTAACCCACTGCACCACCAGGGAGATCCCTAGTACAATGCTTTAATGTTGACTGTTGTCTTGATTAAAAGTTTGAGAGGGGGGAGACAGCTTCTTTTCTGAGTAGATCGTTTGCAATTATTAACCTTTCCAGTGCAGATAATCTATTATAAATACTTTTCTCTCAGTACTGCCAAATAGCTATATACTAGTAGGTTCTGAGCATATATTGTTGACTTAATGATATCCAAATTCTCAGTAAAAACAACACTTGAGGAAATGTGCTTCTCATAAGTAGCTACCCTACATGTGGGTAAAATAGTTAAAAGGGTAAAACAATGGGAACAGAAAAATGTTTTTACTTGTATAAACAAACACACTGAATGACAACTTTTAAGCTATTCGAATTTTCTCTATAATAAAGCAAAGTAATATTTTTTAAATTGTGCTGATGTGAAACAAGGCTAAGTCCTTAAAATTTACTGAATGACAAAATGTTATTTTAACAATATGTAATTTTAAAAATACATAAATTTCATGGAAGTCAAATGTCAAGATGGCAAAGAGAATGAGTTTCCCCTAGGAAAGTATTACAAATAGAGCAACAGTCATAAAAATATTAACTTTGATCCAATCTCTTCTACTTCTGAGACTATCATCTTACTACGGAAATCATTCAAAGAAAGAGGTCATTCAAGAGAAAGAGGTCAATGCCAATAGCAACATTATTTAAGCAAATGTGAAAATGAAAATTGGCAGCCACCAAAGACAATGGTTCATTGACATAAAACACTTTACACTGACATCTATAAAAGTAATAAAAGTTATGGAGAAATAGAACAAAATACAGTATATAATTTAAGAATTGTAACTACAGTAACATATACAGGTTTGAAATAAAGATGCAAACCTGAAAACTATCACTTTACAGTCTTGCAAGTATTAGCAAAGGCCATTCTTTCTAAGAAGCCCTTTAATATAACACATTATCTTTAATTTGCATTTAAAGAAATTTAAATGAAAGCATATTTTTATGTTCTCTGACTACAGAGAATGAAATAGTAAAAAACTAGGGATTATTATTTTCAAGGACTAAATTAAAAAGGTTGGTGAGATGGTAGAAAGGTTAACTGGTGCAGCCATCATGAAAAACAATTATTCCTCAAAAAACTAAACACAGAAATATTGTCTGATCCAATATGTCAGTTCTGCATGTGTGCCCGAAACACCTGAAAGCTGGGAAAAAATACTTGAATGCTCACATTCATAATAGCACTACTAACAATAACCAGGAGGCAGGAGCAACCCACATCCACATCCATCAAGAGATAAATGGATAAAAGAAATGTGGCAAATACATACAATGGAATATTATTCAGCTTGAAAAAGGAAGGAAATTCTGACACATAACTTCAACATGGAAG
Source organism: Condylura cristata (assembly GCF_000260355.1). Taxonomy (NCBI): domain Eukaryota; kingdom Metazoa; phylum Chordata; class Mammalia; order Eulipotyphla; family Talpidae; genus Condylura; species Condylura cristata. Next base: position 19,822,985 of record NW_004567106.1, on the reverse strand, counting down.
AACTGTGGAGACGTGATGCCAAGTAAAATAAAGAGACAGACACTGTATGATTTCACTTATATGAAGTACCTAAAGCAGACATATTACAGAAAGGTAGAATAGTGGGCGCCAGAAGTTGAATGGAGGTGGCTATAGCATTTAGCAGGAACAGAGTTCCAGTTTGGAAAGATGAAAAACTTCTAGAAATGGAGCAATGGAGGTAAATGGCTGTGCAACAATGTGAATGTAGTGAATGTACTAAACTTTACATTTAGAAATGGTTATAATGATAAACTTTACCATGCATACTTTACCACAATTAAAAAAAACTTGTTTTTACATTTTTATCTGAGGTCCCACAAGACAGGGAGAAAAGAGGGGAATTAACTTTTAAAGATCTTGGTAATATAAATCATCTGTAAAGTTGCCGACATGGATAATGAACATGCCTCTCAAACCATTTTACCTGTTTTAGAATTGCAGCTTTCCTTGATCATCCATAGCTGGCTCTTTTGGTTTTTTGTTTTCCATATTCAGTAATCCTAAATAGCTACTGAGGTCCTGATCTTTAGCAATCACTGGTGAAAATGGAGACCAGAACAATCTCTATAAGAACTAGACTTTCTTCAGGCCCTCACCAAGGAGGCCCACATGGAAGTTCAAGTAGTCACCTGATCTAAAAGACCACTTGTCAAGTTGTGACCTGATTAACCTGTGAAAAGCAAGACCATGGAGTCAGCAAATATGGTTTTACCCTCCAAGAGATGCCTTTGGTCTCCTCTCATACACATTTTAACTCACAGGCAATGCCCTGAAGCCCGCATTTGAAAATGAGTTTCCAAAGCTGGTTTTCTGAGGAAAGCAGATAAGAAAGGGCCTGGTGCCGTAGAGTGTGGTTTTTGCCCTTTATCAAAACTGGAGGTATTTCAATAGCTGTTACTACCTCGTTGTGATTTGTCAATTAAGAAAAATGTCAACATGAAAAGCTTTATTTTCTTTTTTCTCCCTCTCCCTTTCTCTCTGGTGGGGTTAAAGGCATTGCTGGTTATTGAAGGATAGGCCTCCACAAGCCTTCCTAAGCTGTGTCACTTGGCACATTCATTATTTCAATCTTAGCTCAATAGAAACCTTGCAGGCTCACAGAAGTTTTCACTACACTACAACCAAACAGGGTGAAATTTAGACATTTAATCCAGAATTGGGGGTATTATCAGAAATAACATTTCTATTAGTTGAACGAAAAGGCAAACATCTAGTTACAAATCATGTGGCGGGGCCCTCTCAGTGGTGCAACAGGTTAAAATGGAGCACTATGAAGCTAGCCGCAGCCCCTTCAGCACAAGTTCAATCCCTGGTCAAGAAGGTGACACACATGGCGTGGCTGACCTGTCCTGTCTGCCCTATTGCTCCCCTCAGCAGTGCACTTCATCAGTCTGTCTGTTCTGCTCCCCACTCTGTCTCTGATGAATTCTCTCACCGCCCCCGCACCTCTGGCCTGCACCCCAGTTCTGCATGCTAAATAAATCTTTTTTTAAAAAAAAAAAAATCACGTGGCCTTCACCAAAAGAGTTCTCTCTCCTTGACGTTCTACCCTTTTACCCCATTTGGTTTTTGCTCAGGATATACAGTGTCATTTTGTCCCACTGGTTTTAAAATTCACATCCACATGGATTCTCCATATGCAATTACTTTTTTCTTTCCTCCTACTAATCTCTCTAATGTTGATTTGATTGTTTGACCAGTCTGGGAACATTCCAGAGGGATAGTGGGAAATTCCTTTCCAACTCTCAAGGTTCCCCTAAGAATACTTAGAAGACATTCACCAAGGATGTATACTGCATGTCAACTAGAATAGAGAGCTGGATATAAAGAGTAACTGCTATCCAAACGTACTAAGAACAGCTTCATACAATTCCCTCACTTATCCAGAGCCTGAAAAAGCCCTGAACTTTATTATCATTTCTAATAAGGCAACTAGGATGCAAATCATATTTGTAAAACCACGATGCTTGAAGTGTATTTTTTTCCTATGAAATACCCTGTAAAAAAGTGATTTGTTTTTTTACCTGCTAAAAAGTGAAATAGTTTCACCTATGTACTCAGAGCATTTCAAAGGAATGAATACACTTAAGCAGAGCTAACCAAATATTTAGAAAACTTGTTAAAAGGATTTGGCTTAAAGAAACTAAGAACTAAAACCCACACTTCTGGTTTCTTTTCTCTCTGAAAGATTCCATTCAGCAGCATGTTACTAGAGTTGAATATGTAGAACTGGTTTTCATACCAAACTCATTCCTGCTTAGATAACACAGGATCTGAAATGAATTCATGCTACATGAGCTCAGGTTCTAGAAATAATAATCTACCAGTTTTTCCTTTGTGTTAGCATTTTATTCTCTAAAACTTTACTTTGAACATCAAAGGCAACTAGGTAAATAGTCTGAGAAACAGTCCCTTAAGTAGAATGTGTACACAGGGAGTAAAATAAATGTTTTAAAAGTAGCACAGTTCATCTTTTTTTTTTTTTTTTTAAAGATTTATTTATTTGTACATACAGAACTGGGGTACAGGCCAGAGGCTCAGGGGCGGTGAGAGACTTCACCAGAGACAGAGTGGGGAACAGAACAGGCAGATCGACGAAGTACACTGCTGAGGGGAGCAGCGGGCGGGTCAGGAGAGGTCTGCCACGCCATGTGGTCTCCTCCGGGGCAGGCGGGAATTGAACTCATGGGGAAGTGGCTTTAGCTTCGTAGTGCAGTGCTTTAACCCGCTGCGCCACCAGGGAGGGCCAGCACAGTTCATCTTTTAAAATAAATACTAACTTTAGAAGGAAAAAGTTCTAGCGTATGAGTTTAAGCCAAATCCAAGTTTGTAACTTGAGGATCCTGATCTGAAACTAAACCTCTGAGCCTTGTGTCTGTAGCAGCACTTTTGTGCAGCGGGGCTTTGACCCTTCCTGTTATCCCAGGGTCAGCTTGGCTTCTGCAGGCTCATCCTTTGGTTCTCAGGGAAGACTATTCAGAGGTCTTTCCAGTGGACCCTATAATATGCTGCATAATGTATCTCTGCACACAGACACTAGCAAAGATCGCAGGATATCTCCTGAAAGAGTCTGGAAAATCTAGCACCTTCAAGTCGTGAGAATAGGAAGTGCAGAGTAACTGGTAAGATATGCTCTTGGTGTTTGAAAATGTGAATGACTTGTCAGTTACTATCTCTTCTTGTAATTCCATAGTTTGGTAGCCTTGAAAACTCATGTTTCCCGGGTTTCAATTTCTAACTAGCTTGATCCAAATAAGGCTGATTAGTGCACAAACCCATGATGAGATAGATAGAGGTAAAGACCCACTCTCTGGAGTAGTCTTTTTGCCACATAAACTGCACCAACAAAAAAAATACTCTGGAGATTCCAGAACCTCATACAAAGTACAAAATACAATAAAACAAACAGAAATTAAAAAAAAAATCCTAAAAGAACATAGAATTTAGCTATGTCTAAACATATTACTAACAATCTCAACTTAGGGTCCAAGTGGGAACATGTCAGGGTTACCCAGAGCTCTGTGTGAGACTGAAGGTATAGGAAATGCCTCCCTACTCGCTAGGTTCATCTCAGGATGAACAAGTAATCAAATAAGCATCAGATTATCAGGAGAAAAAGAAAAACTTAATTGTATTATATATATATTAAATTATACACACACACATATATGGAGAAATGCTAACATATATGGGAGCAAAAAAAGAGTATTTATCTGGGCCTCCTTGATGGTGCAAGGGGTTAAAGCCTCAGCCTTATGAAGCTATCAGCAGCCACTGCAACACAAGTTCAATCCCCAGCCAGAGAGGTGACCCAGGTGACCCAATGGCACAGCAGACCTCTCCTGTCTCACCACTGCTGCCCTCAGCAGTGTATTTCAGCAAATCTGCCTACTCTGCTTCCAACTCTGTCTCTTGTGAATCTTCTCACCCCCATACCTCTGGCCTAGACACTATTGCTTGTATGCATAAATAAAAATAAAGCCTTACAGCCCTCCCTGGTGGCGAAGCGGGTTAAAGCACAGCACTGAGAATCTAAAGCCGCTTCCGCATGAGTTTGATTCCCGCCTGCCCTGGAGGTGACCACATGGCGTGGCAGACCTCTCCTGACCCACCCGCTGCTCCCCTCAGCAGTGTATTTCGTCTCTCTGCCTGTTCTGCTCCCCACTCTGTCTCTGGTGAAGCCTCTCGCCGCCCCTGAGCCTCTGGCTTGTATCCCAATTCTGTATGAACAAATAAATAAATCTTTAAAAAAAAAAAACAACAAAGAAGGTATTTATCCTCGCCTGAAGGATGGAGGAGGTTCAAGGAAAGAGGAGGGAGGTCCATGTGATGAAAATACCACACACTGGGTAAACCACACCTTTGTTTTTCCATATAATTATGTTCTCCAATAGTAAAGTTATTTCTGGAGATAAGCTGAGTAATGTTAGCAATTTTCATTCTTTCTGATAGTTAATGGAGCACAAAAAGTTTTCTTAAACCTGCAGGATCTTGACTAAACTCAGCTTAAAATAATCCTCATGCCAAATGACACATTTTGGGAAGACCTCAGGAGGTTCATCCTTTAGTATACATGCTAATAAACTTCAATTTTTTTTCTCTTGTTAATCCTATTTTTATTGCAGGTGATTTCAGTTAATAACTTAGAATTTTTATTACAGGTGATTTCAGTTAGTATCTCAGAAGAACATAGGGAAATTCTTATTTTTCTTGCCCACATCACCATGGAAATGCTATTACGGGAATTCAGTTTTCTAGGACGATTAGTCAGGTTTCCAGTCATGCAAGTAATATATTTATAAAATGCTCAAATTTTACAGATTAACCATTCATCATCTTTCATGTTTAAAGCCCAATAGACAATTACCCATAAAATACAATATATTATATAAAATGCAAGTCAAATAATCAGTAAATTTTAGTAACTAGAAGGAATGAGTGACTTCACTTTTAAAAACCTTTCTCACCATGAAGAATAAACACTGAAATTAAACAATGAAACATTTCAACAAAAGATATGCATAACTACCAGAAAATATTACTGCTAGAAGTTCATTTTCAGGATTTGATTTTACACTAAAATAACATTACTTAGCTTTAAATCAACTAATGAGAACCTAAGGCAAAAAGAATTTCATTTCACTTAATTTATCAATTCTTCAATTACTTTCTTTAATCCAAACAATTATACACAAAGGAAGGTCCTGCTCTTTAATTTTTTAACATAATGTACATAGCCACAATACTATTTCAATTTCAAATTATGGGAAATCACATTCATCTATGCTTGGATTTGACAAGTTGATATTACAATACTGAGAAATTTCATGAAAAAGGCATTTAACAATTTGTAAGATAATCAAATATCTTTTTGCTACGTGGGCCAATGCATTAATAGTAATTTGTTTAAAAATGCAGTCTTTTGGACTATAAAAGAATATCAAGATATAGAGATATACTTTCTGACTTTGTCAAATTCATTCCATTTTGAAAGCTGAAGGCAAATGGTATACACCAGAACATTTCATGAGGCCATCTCTCCTTTGTACTTACCTGTAAAAGTCAAAAAAAGAAGCCACACTATCATGACATAGCTACTTCTAAAATACATTAATAGAACTGTAATCATAAAAGACTACTATAACTAAATTATCACTTTTATAGTAACAATTTTCACCACAATACATCTTTCCTATAAAGATAAAAAAAAATTGGGAATCTGGATTCCCCTTACTGAACTTAACATAATAGAATCTTATATTTTCTGGTTTTAATAAACTTCGGCTCTTTTTTTCCAACAGGAACTATCTACAACAGCAGAGCGCTACAATTAATTATTCCAGTGAGATGTATATTTAGATCACAATATGATCAACACAATAGTGCCATACAAAGTTTTTCTGCAGGTAAAAATGCTAAGAAAGGCCACAGTGGACAGTGCCAGACACTGTGAATACAGTAGATAACAGGTACCACTGAGGTTCAGAGACCACAATTTTCAATTTTGTTTCAGCAATGGAAAAAGAAAAACATTTAGAGAAACATAAGAGTAAAAATATATACTTCCACTGTCAATAATGTAATTTTTCAGATACTGTTTCCTTAAACAGGCAAATTAGCTTAACTTTAAAGTCAAAGAAAGTGAACAAGATCAGAATATGAAAGATATTCCTTGTTTCCTCATCAAAGGAATGCACTGGGATTAGCACGAGGATCTTTCTGGTTCCTGTATCGGTAGGTCAGCCAAACACCCAGGATCTGGAATAGAAAAAAGAGAGAAGAAAGAGAAGGTTAATGGCTGTGTATATTCAGCTTATCAATAAAATAACCCAGAAGCCTTGAAAGTACTCTGTATTGTTTGTTCAAAGGGGAAGAGATTACTTTCTCTTCTAAAAACTAGGAACCCAAACGAGAGACCCTAAGAAAAATTAACATGAACACTGAGGTAGATTAGAGAATGGCTCCAAGGATGTCCACATTATAACCCACAGAATCTGCAAGTATGTCATTTTATAGTAACAGAGATTTTGCAGATGTAATTGAAGATCATGATATAGGAAGATTATCTGGATAGACTCCACGACGTATGCACAAGAGTTCTTGGAAGAGAAAGGGCAAAACCAGATATTTATAAAGAAAAGGCAATATGATAACAGCAGCAGGGGAAACACAGTCAAAAAGATGCTGCAAGGTGCCTCTCTGGTGGCCTATGGGTTAAATCTCAGCACTACCACAGTGATGGTAGTTTAATTTATCAATTCTTCAATTGATAAAGTGAAGTGGCCTGAATCTAATACCTGGCAAGGAGCTGACCCACATATGGTACAGCAGACCTCTCGCTTCACCCACTGCTCCCCTCAGCAATGTGTTTCAGTACATTTGCCTGTTCTGTTCCCCACTGTCTCCAGTGAATCACCACTGGCACCTCTGGCCTACACTCTTGTATGCAAAAATAAATAAAACTAAAGCAGTAACAAAAATCCTACAATAACTATTTTGAAAACACAGATCATATGAACTGTTATAACTCCTACCTTAGGGGATGGGGGAGGCAGCATAAATTTAGAAAAGTAGTAAGTTGTTACTGTGCCATTTCCCATGCCAGGTTCACTAAGAGTTAACCAGCGTAACTTTTTTTTTTTAAATTAAGAAATGTGTGAATTCTACTTCTGCTACTTCAAAATAGATTTTTTTTTAAAGATTTATTTTTTCACAGAAAAAATAACAAGAACTGGGGAACAAGCCAGAGGTGCAGGGGCAATGAGAGGCTTCACCAGAAATAGAGTGGGGAGCAGAACAGGCAGACTGACCAAAGTATACTACTGAGGGGAGCAGCAGGCAGGTCAAGAGAGGTCTGCCACATAATGTGGGTCACCTCCGGGTTGGGAGATCAAACTCATACTGAAGTGGCTGCGACTAGCTTGCAGTGCTGCATCCTAACCCGTTGTGCCACCAGGGAGGGCCCAGATTTATTGTAATAATCAAAAATTCATAGACTGCGAAGAAAACAAATTTTAATGCAACATAATGAAATTAAATATTCATAACTACTCATTAACCCCTTAAATTATTTCTAGAAACGTGTGTTATGACCCAAATTTTGTCTACTGAACACAATTAACTGATTTACTGTAAAGTTTATGACTAGCAATGTTTATAGCTACACGCAAGGGATGATGGAACAATGGTTTGCAAATTGAATCAAGGAGCAACATGTCTAATTTAAGGAAGTGGCAAATCTGGTGTGAATTCTGTATGATGGGGAGAAAAAGAAATTTACTTAACACACACAAAACACTCTATGACAGTCTGCACTCCATGTACTACAAATTCAACAACTCCACAGTGATAGACTATCATTATCCTTATTTTACCAGTGAGAGAATGAGACAGAGAGGTTAAGTAACTGTAAAAATCACACAAGCACACAAGAGTTCAAACCTTGAGTTCATGCTCTCAATGTGGTTTTATATGGCAGTCTGACGTGCTACTGGTCATCCTCAGACTAACATTTCCCTGCCATTTAACCTACTCTGATTGCTAATATACTGAAATACTTATACACTCATCACAAAGCTACTTTTCTCCCAGTCTCCAACCTACCCACAAAACCATTTCCCTGACCAAACCCTGGAGCTGTGGCACCAGCTTTCCGGTTACAATTTTTGATGTGGCTAAATATTTCCATTTTCATCCCTGGATAAATGCCAGTTGTATAATTTACAGTTCTTAAATAAAACAAAGAAACTGGCTAAATTTAACACCCATAACTTGGTGACACGTTTTACCAAAATTTAACTTCCCAAATTCATCAATAAGTGACAAATGGGAAAAACTCTTTCTTTGTCCATTGCTGAATCACAATGTTCTCCTCACTCTGAGGGAGAGCTTGAAAGGTGGCCATGCCCCAAATACAAGTAAGTCAAAGTTAGATAATAATTGCATTTTAAACTTTCAATGGTGCTCATGATTTAAAGGCTTTCAACGTTAATTTTAACCAGACCTGACCAGGAATTTGCTGATTCTCTGTGTACATCCTGTATACAGTGGTCACCCAAAGACAGTTCCAAGCATAGAAATGTGTATGTAGATGTAATGACTTTAAATTTATTTTCAAGTATTATAAATAGTTCAAATCAAATCTTTCCATTTCCTCAATGATGGGAAATCAGCTCTTCAAATGCACCCTTTCAAATTCGGAGGCTCTATGGAATCCTGAGAAACAATTTCTTAAATGAGAGTTTACTCTCATTTACAAAACTAACTGTCCAGAAAATAGCAAGTTATGTAAAATGTCCAGCTGGTTTTCAAGAGAAAGTGGTTACACAAAATATAGAGAATTCTGTAAAAGACAAATAAAAATCTAAGACAAGTTTAAATTTTTAATGGATTGCTCTTTGAAAATCAGCCGGGTAGGGGTGAACCAACAAAGCACAGAGTATTTTTAGGGCTGTGAAAATATTGTGTGATACTATCATGATGGGCACATGTTTCTATTTATTTTCCCAAACCCACAGAATATAGAACACCAAGACTGAACACTAATGCAAACTATGACTTTGGTCAATATGCCAAAATGTGTTCCTTAACAGTAACAAATATATCACTCTGCTGAGTAATTATGAGGAAGGCTAGGTATTTGTGGGGGCAAGGAGAATACAGGAAATCTCTGTACCTTTCAGTGTTGCTGTGACCTTAATAAAACAGTTCTGTAAAAAAGTCCTTTTTTAAAAAAGAGCGTTAACTTTAAGAAAGGCAAAACTAAAGGCATGATCTGATGAGAAGAAAATGGAACGGCTCAAAAGAACTAAAATCTCAAAATAAACTTTGGATATAAAAAGAAACCATATTTGTCAAAATGTTGATAACTCTTGAGTCTAACAGATATATATAGATTGCTCATTCCAGTTTTTCTCCAACTAGATTTTTAATTTTTCATAACAAAAAAAAATCATGTTTTAAAGAGAAAGAAATGATGCACAGAAACATTTTCAAGCTGGATCTGAAAGATCTTAACTCAAAATCACAACCAGCACACAAGAGAGAAGTGAAAAAAAAAATACACAAAGTAGGAAAGAGTGTCAGGAGAAATATTTTAAAAACTGAATGCTAACTTTAATTTTTATCTTCACTTTGCTGATAATACTCAAGTATGGACTTTTTTATTCTTGAAAGTAAAAAAGAAAATGAACTAGAAAAAAATATATACACATATATAATGTGTTCTACATTAATATTATATACAATATATTGTATATAAGGTAATGCATATGTTGTACACATGTGTATGCATAATATAGTTCATACATGAATATTACATATAAACAATCAAAATGCAGCTGATAAAATTGCATTGCATAACTGAAATATGCTAAAAGAGTAAGACTTAACTTGTTCTCACCAAAAAAATAAGGAAACGTGGCTGCGTTTTAATTAACTACATAGGGTGAGGTATCCTTTCACAATGTATTCAAATATAGAATCAAGTTGTACACTTTAAATGTCTTATAACTTTGTCAACTGTACCTCAATGAAACTGAAAACTATATACATATAGTACATACGTATATAGATACATATACTTCTATATATAAAATCACCTAGATAAACCATTTAGGGAAAAGGTGACAGAATTCAGTGACAAGCAGAGGCCACCCTGGCCTACCATTAAGTATCAGCTTTATTACCTGGAGGGCCTGAGTTTAATCCCCGGCCAGGGAGCTGACCCACATGATGCAGCAGACCTCTCCTGTCTCGCCCACTGCTTCCCATAGCAGTGTATTTCAGTAGATCTGCCTGTTCTGCCCACTCTGACAGTGGTAAATCCTCTCACACCCCACTCCATACCTCTGGTCTATACCCCATGCAAAAAAAAAAAAGCATTACCCGACAACCGACAAGTAGAAAATACTGTGTTTTCAATAATAAAAAATAGTTAAGTAAATGCCAAAGAAATTGACAACAAATGAAGACATCAAATAGAATGAGGAATGAAAAAAAGAGACAGCAAGGGAGGTGAAGGAGGAAACAAAGGGAAGTGGACAACATTCTTATGCACCTGAATTTCTAATTCCCTTATGCTCATAGGGCCAACTTTTTTATGCACACTACATCATACCCTCATTCTAGGCCGGAAGCCCATTTGCTATTTTTATATAAATTCCCCATTTTTGTATACACTATTTTAATTTAATACATGCAAACCAGAGGGCCTCAATAAGAGTGGGAAGCTCACAAGCAAAAAAACACAGATGGTCAAAAACCATGACTATGTGGTCAGCTTCACTAGTTAGTCATGTTTTCAAAAGAGCAAATAGAAGTATATTATCTGTCAAACTGACAGATATTTTTAAAAGTAAAAATATTCAGCATTTGTGATTGAAATCAAAATGTGATAGAATCTTACTAGAATGCAAGTTAGCAATATCTATCAAAAACCTTTTACAATATTCTTACACTAAGTAAGTCACCTTTTATTTTATGAGATGTATCCAAAGGAAAAAAAATAGAGAATACAGATTTTAAAATTACATACAATAAAGGTGGAAAATTAAATAACTAAAAAGCTAAATGCTTTCAATTACAACCCCATAAAACACTTAAATTTTCCTGATTTTAAAATGCATCTTCACCTCTACAAAAGCCTCCCCAAATTCATAGTTACATACTCAAACTTATTTACTGCATTACTTTACAAATACAATTTGATTATCTGTCTAAAACAAAAGTGTGACATGGATATCCGAACATGGCAGTAAAAAAGGTCTTACCATTTCTCTAAATAGAGCATCACAAGGTACCTTAAACATCAGCAATTTATTAATGGCTACAGATTGGTAGTACCAGGTGAAATATTACCAATTTGGCAATATCTATCAAAAATTTTTAAAATAATCATCACAACAATCCTATGAAATGGAGATAATATTCCAGGTTTTAAAGCTAAGGACACAAAAGCACAGAGAGGTTAAGTAGCTTGCCCAAGTTCACATAGTTAATAAGCAGTAAAACTAGGTTTTTAAACCAGTGTATTTCGTGACTATTTGTTGAATTTCTTAATTTAACCAGTTCATTATTGAAGAAAACAGTTGGTCCAAAAATTTTCTATTATAAACAATAATAAACATTCTTATGATTCCATTTTAGTTATATTCGCTACAAAAAAAACTTGTATGTTAAAGAAAAAATTTAATTTTGATACATGTTGCCAACTTAGATGTATCAAAAAAAAAGTCCACAATTATTCAGAACTTCAACAGACAATGAGGAAGACCTCCATAATCCTCAAAAAATATCGGATATACGCATGGTTTTGCTTACATATATAAATATATATCAAATGCTTTAATAATCAATTTTTAATATAGTATAAAATATATAGGTAACAAATTTTAAAAAGTTTTCCTTATAGATTTTGGAGGCTAGGAACAAAGAGAATTGGGAGATAGTGTTACAAGGTAATTTTTCAAAGCATACCTTTATACATATGGATGTGTGAATTAAGACATTAACATAAATATAAAACCATGAATGGGCCCTATCTATTCCAAACTTAAATTTAAAGCTATAATTTATATACAACTCTAGAAATATCAGAGACCCAAGAGATAACTCAGACAACTCTCTTCCTTTTATTTAAACTTTATTAAAAGTTTTTTTTTATTAAACTTTGCATAACTGATTAGCAAGCATCTCACTCTCTATAAAGTGAGTATTAAATCTATTAGGCTTTCTGAATCCAAACCAAGCCTTCCCCTATAGAAATACCACATTCCAATGAAAATAGCCATCAATATGTCACAAAAGTTAAATGTCACACAACAATAAAATGCCATGTCCTTTAAGCACATAGGACAAGAATCCTGGGCCTCCCTGTAACACAGGGTTTGAGTCTCAGAACTATCTACCTATTGCCAGCCACTGAGGCATGAGTTCAATCCCTGTCCTGGGAGCTGACCTATATGACACTCGCTGCTCCTCTCAGCATATATTTCAGTAGTACACTAGTATTTCAGTACACTCTGCTTCCTACTCTGTCTCAGGAAACCTCTCATCCCCTGCACCTTTTGCCTGCACCCCAGTTCTTGTATGCATAAATAAATATAATAAATCTTTTTTATAAACCAAATAAGAATTCCCATGGCAAAGGAGGAAATGGATTGATTGAGCTTTGTGCACATACCTCTGTAAAACTGAAGAAGAGGCCAATGCCACCAACAAATCTCAAAACCTCTCCAGCATATCTTCCTATTATCGGAGCACATGGTGAGCACAGGTGGCTGCTTTTAACACAACTCTGCATCAATTAAAAATAAAGACCTTTGATTTCAAAATACATTTATTAAGAGCAGATAAAAACCAGATTCATATAAAAAAGATTGTCTGGGAGTCCTGCATATAACTAGTGGTCATTTAACAGCGTACAAAATTCTAAGATGATTCCCATCATTCCTACCCCCATGGCCCAAGTAGCAAATAAAGCAGCCTCAAGAAGTTGACAGTCAACCAGCAAATAACAGTTCATTAGTCCTATAATCGTAAGAGTAGGATTCTGCCCACAACCACTAAGCTTAGTAGAGGATTCTAAGACTCAAATGAGACTGAAATCCCAGCCAACAAATATATTTCATCCCATGGCATCTGAGCAGAGCCCACCTAAGCTATAACCAGACGCCTCTCCTACAGAAACTGAGATAATAAATGGGTGTTATTTTAAGTCATCAATTTTGTGACAATGTTGCACAGTAATGAAAAACTAACACATACCCTTATGAGGGTATCACTTCACAATAAACTTCATGGAGTAGAAATGCAGTTCACGGCTCAGAGAGATGATTACAGGAGTTTCTCCAAAATATGAGCATAAGTGAACCTCCTACAACAGAGCTTCCTGACTCCATCCTCATCTAGAGCCAAGTGGAAGATGGAGGTCTAGCCTGGCACAGCAAGATGACTCCAGTCACCACTCAGATCCCAAACAGAGGACACCAACTTGTGGTGGGGAAGAAGGGAAAGAAACAAGAGGGGCGGTCTATGTCTTCTACCTTGGAAATGGTTAAGAAGCCAACCTTAATAGAGACCCTTCTCCTCCTACTCACCTGATATGCTTCAAAGCCTAAATATTTATGCTCTCTGAATCTCTAAGGCTGATCTACTACTAATTTTCTTTCACAACCTGTATTAGAAGGAACTGAATGGGAAATAACTAAGACAAAGAATCAACAGATTTGTGTGTGCCAGTGCCCAGGAAAATCAGTACAATCAGGTAGCGGTATTTGAGAACAGGCAGATGATATAATAGTATACATAAAATATAATGTAATATATGTAAAACACTTTAAAAATACAGTTCAACATCAGAAAGTGCCTATCTTCCATGTCATCCACTATTCATTTGTATGTCATACATCAAAAAAAAAAATTTATACTTTATACTTACAGCTGGACAGGTGTCATTTGTGTTAAAACTTCGAAATCCACAGCAGTTTAAGTTTCTCTGAATGTCATCTCGAGCGCTTGCTGTATTGTTCCAGCCAACTTCTAGAAGTTGACCCTAGAAAATGCATTTAATATATATATATTTAAATAAGTCATAAATACATAAAATATGTAGTTAGAGCCTACAACTTTCAGTACTGGTATATTCTTTATTACTCCATCAAAATGTTTCAATGACTTATACTTGTACCTCAACCTGCAACAAAATTTAAGGCAGTATTTCTATGCTAAAAATGAAGTACTAAATTTTACATGCAATTTAAAAGCACTTGGTTCAAAGGCATATTTTCAGAATAGAACAAGATAAATTTTCCACTGCTCCCAGAAAGAAACCCATATTCCTCTTCAAACTAGAATCTAAAAACAGTAATTGCTAGACTGGGACTACAAGTAAATTGAAGCAAATGTTTCACTGCATGATGGTGGAGAAAGACTGAACAGTTATCTTTTTGTGATAATGCTTTTTTACTCAATGAGTGCAAAATTCTATGTAAAGGATACAAAAAAATATGGCAACAACTGACGGACTTTTAGGGCTCCACTCAGCCACATAATATAGTCAAGAACAAACGATTTTAGCTACATAGAATAAAATGGCATTCTGAGCAAGAAGAAATTATTTCATATTACAATTTTTGTCCCTATTACTCCCATTCATACTTTATGGTATTATAAAGTAGAAAAAAATTTTCTGCTTACCTGTTGCTCCTCATTCAGGGCTAAACAAGCACAAGATACAGAAAATTGAACAAGAAAGACAAGTAGGAGAATAATCATGTACTGAGAATTAAAAGTTAAGGATATATCTAAGTGCTCTTAAAACAACATGAAACTGAAATACTGACAACTTTAGATAGTACTAGAAGAAATCCACCCTGCAAGTGATACTTAGAGAAAATGTGGAAAGTATAAACACAATTATTTCAACAGTACACTGCAAATATGTTCATATGAAAAAAATACTTATGATGCTGACAATTATTTAACTATTTTGTCTAATTTCATTTAGGATAAAGTAAAAATTCTCTTACATAACAGTAAACTAGTAAAAATAAACCCACACACCCTACTCTTTCCTTGTATAAGCAGAAAGGTAGAGTAGCCAAGTGGTAAGGCATCAATCTCACATATTGTCCAAAACACACCACTAAAATTCTCAACTAAATATGCCTATGTAGGAAGGAACTTAGAGGTCACTAAATCAGTTCAGTATAATTCTAAATTGACAAATACATCAACAGGATACTTGTGTACCTGCAGCTTACATTCCTGATATAGACCAGGAGAAAGCAGGAGGACAAAGACGCACAGTAACTTCACACGAAGAAATGTTCCCATTGTTAGCTGGACAAATAACAGGACTTGCTATAAGTTTGCTGCTTGCCAATTAAGTTCCTAAGGATAATTTTAATTGTCATTATCAAAACAGTAATTAATAACTGGTAAAAAACAAACGCTGTTGAAGTAAAACTCGTACTTTCAAAAAAGGATACAAAAAATAACAACACCTGATGGTGTTTTACGGCTCCGATCAGTCCCACTAAAGCGATCAGGAACAAGAAGATGCCCACTGCGATGACCACGCCCACCACACGGAGACTGGAAATCAGCCCAAAGCCAATGCCCCATGCAGCGATGCCAATCAGCAACAGACTAACCAACTGCGAAACAACCAGAAGAGGTGGAAATGGGCAGGGGAGGAGGGAAGTAGGGTGAAGAGAAAGGTAAAACGTCAATTAAAATAGTGTCAAAACAATTGTTAGTCATTAACTTAAATATCTTACAAACGATTCTAATACTACTATTGATAGAATGTACACAAGATCTCAATAGTAGTACTATTTTAACAAACTATATTTATCCTCAATCGTGTTTTTTTAATAAAAAACAGTTACAGTATACACAAAGGTTGATTTTTAATGATTCATACCTGAAACTTATATAACACAATGTCAATTAAAAAATTTATTATTATTAAAATATATATATATATAAAACTAACAATAATTTATAAATGTTTTATGACACCCTGGAGATTGTCTAGCTTATTAAGCAGAATTATTGTTAATTAAGCTTTTGAAATAATAGCATTATGTAGAACTGCTAGACTCAAAACTTCTCAAACAATCATCATAGTGATCTCTTCACATGGAAATAATTTATATTTCCTTCAAAGTCCAGTTGGGCTCTAAATGCTTCCTCTTCCCCCAAGTAAATTAACCTCTCCTGTTTCTGGCCATCTGTTCCTGGAGGAATGCTCACTTTTTATTTCCAAGCCTGTCTCTCCCAGGATATTGAGAGCAACTGGAGAGTTAAGACCCCCATCTTTTTACCTGCCTGCATCCTAGAGCCTATCACAGAATTTGTCCATGGGAACACTGAAACTTCTTGTGAAATTACTGCCAAAGCAAACTGCATGAGATGACACTTTGTATTCTATATATACATATATAGCATTCATATACATGTAATGTATACCTTATATGTTACTCTCGATATACATGTATGTATACACATATACACAGAGAGAAACACCATTGAAACTATTCCTTAAATAAATCACTCTCTGAATCTATGTCCTATTTTCCTCTATTTCTCTGGGGATGACTGATTGATATATTAGGTTCCTGTGATGTGTTGTAAATGTAGACCATCTTCAGTATTTGGCACCCCAGCAAGGTAGGGATGCAAAAGATAGGGGTCTTAACTCTCCAGTTCATTGAAACACCAATGAAAAGAGTCTAAGAGATTTTAGCAATGCATGGAAAATTATATTCTGCACATAAAGAAACTCTTTCCTATTCTATCATTTTATTTATATAATTACAAAACAAAACCAAGTGCAGTCACATGCCTCAAAATTGATTATCACCTATAAACCTCATACTAATTTCTTTAAAATAACAAATAAGCATCATGAGACAGAGTATAATCAACTGACAGATGATATACCTTTACATCTGTATGAGGGAGGAGTTGGGTCTTAGAACAAAAAAGGAAATGGTTTTTTTTTTCAATTCAATCCAGAATCACTTCTGGTGCATGTTGACAATGTAATACCCAGTTAGGAGGAATCAAAACATACACAATATACTTTCCAGCATAATTTTAAAGTCTAATAAATATTGTTTAGAAATATAAATAAACCACCACCATTATGCAATTTTTATTCAAATGTGTAATTTTTCATGTATATCGTGACAGTTTATTAGACACAAATTATAAATGCCTTTGGTATATAAAACTTTTGCACATAGAGAAATACAAATAAAACTGCTAAATTGGACAGACACAGCAACTATTTGTATTTTTATCCACTTATTATAAAGAGGAAAAACTTGAAGATGAAAGAAGCTATCTTTAGAATAACAGAACAATATGGACATGGTGTTCTCTACTGCAGTTAGGATACACAGAAAGCCTTTGTTTTCAGAAACAGCAGCAAAGAGAAAAAAAAAATCACACAATTTTTGCCACCCAGAAACACGTCTAGTTGTCCTGGTTTTTTTCAACTGCCTCTTATCAGCAGGTCCATTTGCTTCTATCTTATTTTTGTCATCTCACGTCTTCTCACAACTTCAAGGGGAGTGAGAAAAAGCCCTCTGTCCCTTCACAAGTAAGCTTATTTTTGACTTGGTGGACTCCAAATATAAAACAATTCTTTTTATGAGATATAAAAGTCAGAAGCCTGAAGGAGTTACAAAGAAAGAAATGTGAGACACAGGGCCAAGCCTTGTCTTGGTGGGAGGAGAAGGCTAAATTTTGCATCCCTAGCTTGCTGGGGTGCCAAATACTGAAGATGGTCTACATTTACAACACATCACAGGAACCTAATATATCAATCAGTGATCCCCAGAGAAATAGAGGCAATAGAACATAGATTCAGAGAGTGATTTATTTAAGGAATAGGTTCATAATATTGTGGGAACTAGCAAATTCAAACTTCATAAAATAGATTAGGGACTCAGGCAGGATTTCTATCTTGTTTTTATCTACATAACAGTGCTTTATAAAATATGCTACATTAAATTCACCATAAAAGTTCAATTCTATTCTTCACCATTTTTGTCATTTACCTCCCTTCCCTCTGTCCATCTGTTAATTTCTGTTGGTCTTATGTAGTAAAAGTTTGTTTTATTTAGTTCATTTATTTGTTTTGTTTTGTTTATGTAACACATTATGAGTGAAAACACACATTACTGGTCTTTCTCAGTCTGATTTATTTTTACAAAGTATAAGACTTTATTCATCCATGCATGTTGTAAATGGCAAGAGTTCGTCTTTTTATAGCTATATAATATTTCACTGCGTTACACATACCACATCTTTTTTTTTCTATAATGCAGTTTTTAGGCAGGATTCCTTATTTCTTAGGAAACCTCAGTTTTGTTCGTAAGGCTTTTGACTGACTAGATAACACCCACCCTACTATAAAGGATATTCTACTTAAATCTGCCTACTAAGTAAAAAGTTAATCACATCTAAAAAACAATGTATTTACAAAACAATGGGGTATCACTGCCCAAGCAAGCTGACATATAAAATTAACCATCACATTTGCCAACTTCAAGTACTGGGTGTCTATTTCCAAATTCAAATAAAATCAGGATCAGAATCATCACTCTATTGCATTTGTTTGAGTCTTAGGGCCGAAAAGATCAGAAGCGTAAACAACACGATACATAAAAGTTACCTAACATACCAAACTCTTACCACAAGTGAAATATTCCTCAAGAAACAGTTGGTGACCACTTTTCACTGAAAGTCAGTGGTAAGATATCCCTACTAGAACAAAGGTAGTCAAACTTTCTCTATCAAGGGTCCGCTATTTCCCATCAGGCTTTTGTAGATCACATGGTCTGCCACAATTACTCAGCTCCACAGTTACAGCACAAAAGCAGCAAACAATATATAAACAAAAGAGCAGAGCTGAGTTCCAATACAGTTCCACTTACAGACTCTAAAATTTAAGTTCATATGCTTTTCCCACATAACAAAATACTCCTCTTCCTTCCTTTATTTTTCCCCCATCCATTTAAAAATGGAAAGCCATTCTGAGCAAGCACACTATACAAAAATGGGTAGTCAGACAGCTGCAGTCCATGAGCTATAGTTTGCTGATCTCCTCCCTAAAAGTCAGTGTAGGAAAGAACGTAAGTTTTCAAAGGACAAATAACTGCTGTAATAAGGTGGGTCAGAGAATAGAACAATAATTTTAAAATACCCAGATAAACTGAGATGGAAAAAGTCAAAATGATATAAAAATAATTATATTTTTTTAAAAAATGATAAGTTAAAAAAAACAAACACGGCCCTCCCTGGTGGCGCAGCAGGTTAAAGCACAGCACTGAGAAGCTAAAGCCACTTCCGCATGTGAGTTCGATTCCCGCCTGCCCCGGAGGTGACCACATGGCGTGGCAGGCCTCTCCTGACCCTCCTACTGCTCCCTTCAGCAGTGTATTTCATCAATCTGCCTGTTCTGCTCCCCGCTCTGTCTTTGGTGAAGCCTCTCACCGCCCCTGAGCCTGTACCCCAGCTCTGTATGCACAGATAAATAAATCATTAAAAAATAAATAAATAAATAAAAACAGATAAATAGCCCAGGACAAAGACTGCAATGACGGAGTAAAGGAAAAGGAACAGATTAAAAAAAAAAATAAGTAACTGGGAATATTAACTCATAGAGCAAAAGCATGAATGTATGGGAAGGGACATAACAAAATTAAGGGTCAAAAAAGGAGTTTATCCTGGATTACTGGATGATTCCTAAATGTCAATAAAAGCATCTTATAAAACAGCATCAGAGGAAGTCTAGATGGATATACTGAGAGAAGGCAATGTACACACAGAGGCAGAGAGAAATGCCACCAAAAGCCAAGGAATGCCAAGCAATCCCAGTAGTCACCAGAAAACAAATGCAACAAGGAAAAGATTCTTTGGGGGTGAGTGGAACTCTATGGACACTGTACTTTCAATCTTTAGGTCTCCAGAATTGTATAAATAAATTCCTGTTGCTTTTAAGTTACTGTGTTTCTGGTGCTTTGTCACAAAGGCCCTAGAAAAATAAAACAGGACAATTTACATATTTGGACTTAGAAAAGTCAAGAATCTGACCTTTAGAAAGCTAGCTAACATTTTACCACTAATGGAATCCTTACCTTGTCTGAAAGATCCAGGTATCCTTGTCAAAACCATACCAGCAAACCAAATTCTTTGTTTATAAGAGCAGCTTTTCAAAAAATGAGACCATCCTCTTCTCACTTCACTGCCAATTTATAAGCTTACTAATAAGAAGAAATGAGATTTTTCCCTTTGAAAAATAAGTCCTACAACTAAAAGAAAGGAGGAGTACTTTATCCCTTCTTAGAATTTCCAGCTCTCAAAATGGCATTCTGCTGTTATTGAAAGCATTATCTAGACTTTTCATGATTATCTGCTTTCATTTGTTTTCCAATGAGAGAAGAACCACATCCTTCTATGTAACTGTCTATCAAGAGCAATTCTTACCAAACTCACTCTGCAGTATCTCTAACATGTTTTCCCCATTTCTACTACTAGACACCCCTCCCTGAAAAATACTGAAAAGGGTATCTGTTTTGTTTTCCTTGTTCACAGATTTATTTATTTATTTATGCATACAGAACTGGGGTACAGGCCAAAGGTGCAGAAGTGATGAGAGGCTTCACCAGAGATAGAGTAGGGAGTAGAACAGGCAGATCAACAGAAGAGGTCTGCCAGCCATGTGGGTCACCTTCCCTACCCAGGATCAAACTCACCCTGAAGGGGCTACATCTACCTTCCCAGTGCTGTGCTTTAACCTGCTGCGCCATGAGGGAAGGCCCAGGTATATCTGTTTTCTATTATGGCTTTAATCAATTGTCACATGCTTAGTGGTTTAAAACAATATAAATTTATACCCTAATTTCTGGAGATCTGAAGTTCTACATGGGTCTAAACAAAGCTAAAATCTGTATCAGTAAGGTTGTGTGCTTTAAAAAAATATATTTATTTATTTATGCATATAAGAACTGGGGTACAGGGTCAGATGCTGGGGGGGGGTATGGGGTGGTGGTAAGAAGATTCACCAGAGACAGAGCTGGGAGCAGAACAGGCAAATATACCAAAATGCACTGCTGAGGGGAGCAGTGGGGAGACAAGAGAAGTCTGCTGTGCCATGTGGGTCAGCTTACTGGCCAGGGATTGAACTCGTGCTGCAGTGGCTGTGACTGCTTCATATCTCTGAGACCGAATCCCTTGCATCAAGGCTGCACTCTTCCTGGTATCTCTAAGGGGCTGCACTCTTCCTGGTATCTCTAAGGGAAAACCCATTATCTCTGCCCTTTCCAGCTTCTAGAAGTCCCTACATTCCTTGACCTTTAGCTCCTTCCTCTATCTTCAAAGTAAGCATCTTCATCCTAAAACTATGACCTCCTTGCCCAATCATACCTCCTCCCCTGCCTATGCCTCCTGTCTCATATGGGCCTTTCTTGCCACATAGGGCTCCCCTGGGTAATTCAGAAATAGATTCCCATTTCAAGATAATTAGTCACATCTTCAAAGCCTCATTTACTTTGTAAGGTAACACATTCGCAAATTCTAAGGATTAGAGTATACCTTTGGGAGGAGAGGAAGATTACTCCCTCTAACAGAGGCTTCTGAGAACATGGTAACTGAGTTACCATAGAATCCATACTGCTACAAAAACTTCCAAACATTAAAGAAACTGCAGCATTTTAAATATAAACTGAGCACAAAGAAATTAGGAGAATTTCACCGGACTAAAAGGAAGAACTGAAAGTCAGAACTCTAAGCACACAGCTAGTGCTGTAGGGCCTACTAGCCGGTGCCATAGGAGTTCCTGGGAACTCCTATGTGAAAGGGAGTACTGGGAAGTGGAACTCAGACCTTCACGTAGCTAGGACTTTCAGAAAGTTGTATTTTCAGGGGTTAAAGAAAAACTACCCAGAATGACAGCAAAAGTTTTGAGTCTTTTCCCAAAAGCCTTCTGCAAGGAAGAGAAACTTTAATGCCCATATCAGGAGTCGAAATGTACACTACCCAGGAAATCTTCAAGCCAAGCAACAGGTAAAAACTGGTGTCAAATAATACTGGCATTTAGAGGGGAAAACACACTGAAGAAATCCAAAAAGACCCTAAAGGAACACTTTTCTGAATCCTAGCCCTCATATCATTCCCAAAGATGAAACCTGAAATGTGGTCAACCAAAAATCACAAACCACTTAGAAAAGAAAGACCTACTGTGAGATACAACATAGACAGTAAAAGAAGGATCACAGCCCCAGGAACTTATAGAAATGGAACTGAATGAGATGAAAATTAGTATGTTTAAGATCGTTTTAAAAATAAAATAATAACAATGGAAAACCCAAAATCTTATTTATGAAAACAAATTTGAAAAAGAGCTAAACAGAGTTAATACAAAAACAGCAGGGAAAATAACATATGATAATTAAAGATTAAAAATGAAAATTTTGACAGGATTTTAGCAAAAATTTTTAAGAAAAAGAACATGAGCAATGTCCTATCAGATGTCCTTAACTAATAAAGGATACCTACCAAAAATCCTACTCCATTAACACATAAGAAATGTTTCCTTATATATTCCAATTAAGACAAGGGTGCTGGCCTCCCCCACAATCCCTCAGCATTGTAGTGGAGAAGATCTTAGACAATAATACCAGAGCAAAAGTGAGGGGAAAATACTTGCTATTATTAACTATTCACATGTTAATTAGAGTTATCTACAAAGGAAATCCAAGTGAATACAAATATTATCAAAACCGGTAAGAACCAGGCCTCCCTGCTGGCTCGGGTTAAAGCCCATGCTATGAAGCTGTCCTCAGCCTCTCCAGCATGCACTTGTCCCCTGGCCAGGGAGCTGACTTCCATGGTGTGGCAGACCACTCCTAGATTGCCTGCTGCTCCTCTCAGCAGTTTATTTCAGAAGATCTGCCTGTTCTGCTCTCCATTCCCCACTCTACTGAGTGGAAGGAAATATTTGCACACCGTACATCTGACAAGGGACCGATATTAAAGATCAGATCGACAATGAGCTCATGCAACTCAACAAAAAGTAAACAAACAAATCCATCCAAAGAAATGGAAAGAAGCACTAAATAGGCACTTCTCTAAAGAAGAAATGCAAATAACCAAAAGGCCCATAAAAAAAAGTTCATCGTTTATCAACAGGGCAATGGAAATCAAAACCACAGTGAAGTGGTTTCACACCCGTGAAAATGGTCCATATTAAAAAAAATAAAACTGAAGAAACAAGGGGGGGAGAAAAAGACCCTAGTACACTGTTGGTGAGAATACAGTCTGCTTAAGTGCTTGGGATGGAACTCTACATAATTATCTATGAATTAATCTTTTTAAAGGTTTATTTATGTATACATACAAGAACTAGGTACAAGGCCAGAGGTGCAGGGGGTGAAAGGATTCACAAGAGACAGAGTGGGAAGCAGAACAGGCAGACTGAATGAAATGCACTGTGGAGGGGAGCAGCGGGCAAGACAGGAGTTCTGCCGTGCCATGTGGGTCAGCTCCCTGCCCAGGGATCAAACTCCTGCTTCAGTGGCATTAGAGAGCTTTATAGGGCTGCATTTTAACACCTTGCACCACCAGGGAGGGCCCTGAATTAGTTTTTATTGTCCCATAATTCCCGTATCATTCTGGTTCCTCCTGCTCTGCTTCATTCTATCTTCTGCCTCAACACTAGCCTTTCTGATATATTGCTATCCCTCTGTCTTTAACAGCTCTAATGCTTTATTATTCCTTTTCTCCCACCATGATCTTTTTATTCCTTTGATCATTCTCCCTCTCCCTCTTACTCTTAACCTCTCAAGCCTCATTTTGGGGTCTACTAGTTTTTATAGGTATTTTGCTTTATTAAATTGTCTACTTTGTAAATAAATGTCAAATATTCATGTTTGTCACTCTGACTTGTTTTACCATACAGATTACCAACTCCCTTCTATTTTACTGTGATTGGTAATGTTTATTTTTTCCTTGTGGCTGAAGAATATTCCACTGTGTGGCTATACCACAAGCTGTGAAGCCAGTCCTCTATCTTTGGGCAGTAAGGCTGGCATAGTTACTGACAATAATGCTGTAATAAAAACTATAGACCATATATATAGTATTTTGAGGTCCTAGTTTTATGTTCTTCTGATAGATGCCCAAGAATAGGTTTGCTGAATTATCTGGTATTTCCATTTCTAAGGTAAATCCAAATTGCTTTCCAAAATGTCTATACCATTTTACATTCCCATCAACAGGATCATATCTCTCCTCTTTCTACTATACAAAGTTTATTATTAGTGAGTAGGGAATTAAAACCAAATGACTTACACAAATCTAAATAGCCAATAGTATGGGCTTGAAGAGATAATGAATCCTAAATCAGTAGGGAAAGAGCCTATTTTTGTAAGTAGCCTCTTTTAAACTAAGGACCTTAAAATATAAAAACCAGGCCCTCCCTGTTGGCGCAGCAGGTTAAAGCACTGCACTGAGAAGCTAAAGCCACTTCCGCATGAGTTCGTTTCCCTCCTGCCCCGGAGGTGACCACATGGCGTGGCAGACCTCTCCTGACCCGCCCGCTGCTCCCCTCAGCAGTGTACTTCGTCGATCTGCCTGTTCTGCTCCCCACTCTGTCTCTGGTGAAGCCTCTCACCGCCCTGGCCTGTACAAATAAATAAATCTTTAAAAAAAAGAAAAAGAAAAAATATATATATAAACCAAAACTAAAACTTTTAGGAAAAAGCACCAAAATTATTTAATGACTTTGTGGTTAAAGGGAAATTTCTTAACAAGATCCACCCTCAAAAAGCACATATAATAATGTCATAATGGCATTATATACAAGTAACTGTTCTCAGTATTTTATACTTATTAATCTTACTTTCAGTCAACACTAAGCAATGGATAGTACTATTGCTTCCACTTTCTAGAAGGGGTAATCATGCACAGGGATGTTAAGTAACTTGCATAGAGGAATAGGACAGGGTAAGAATCCCAGGCCTTTTGCCTGGTTTCTGTGGTCTTACCTACCACACCTTATCTCATGTAGAAATGTTTTAATTTTATGCAATGAGAAATACCAAATAAATGAAGGATAAACACAGGACTAGATGAAAGCCCCAATACTCATACATTGAAAAACACCTACAAATCAATAAAAGGGACAAAATAGCCCACTACAAAGTGGTCAAAGGTGGGCTCTCCCTGGTGGCACAATGGGTTCAAGCACCGCATTATGAAGCTCTACAAAGCCACTGCAGCACAAGTTCGATCCCCAGCCAGGGAGCTGACCCACATAGCATGGCAGACCTCCTCAGACCAGCCCACTGCTCCCCTCAGCTGTGTACTTTGTCAATCTGTCTGCTCTGCTCCCCACTCTGACTCTGGTAAATCCTCTCACCCACCACACCTCCAGCCTGTACCCCAGTTCTGTAAGCATAAACAAATAAGTCTTAAAAAAAAGAAAAAGGGCCCTCCCTGGTGGCTCTGCGGGTTAAAGCACTGCACTAAGAAGCTTAAGCCACTTCCACATGAGTTCGATCCCCGCCTGCCCTGGAGGAGATCCACGTGGCATGGCAGACAGACCTCTCCTCACCCGCCTGCTGCTCCTCTCAGCAGTGTACTTCATTGATCTGCCTATTCTGCTCCCCTCTCTGTCCCTGGTGAATCCTCTCACCCTCCGCATCTATGGCCTGTACCCCAATTCTGTATGAATAAATTAAAAAACTTAAAAAAAAAAAGAAGAAAAAAAGTGGTCAAAGGTAATGAGGCAATCACTGAAGGAGAATCAAAAGGAGGCAGTCACTTAAGAAAAATCAAAATCAGCATCTGAATTGTGTTCATTCTCATTACAATTCAGGAAAACAAAAACAAAAGGGAAACACCTTCTTCAATTGCATGAATTTGGAAAAATTAAAGCTAATGACAGCAAGAATATAGAGAACCCAGAACTTCCACTGATGTTAGAACATAAATCATTGTAGTCATTTTACAGAACAATCCAGCAGAAACTTTGTATACCTTACAAAATCATTAATTCAGCTTCTAGATCAATACCTAAAAGAGAAATACCCAGGCCTCCAGTATGACATATTTCAGGATTTTTTTTTTTTTAAACTGCTGAAGGGGAACTGGAAAAAACATGGACATGGCCCAACACCGGTGGCTGTGAAATCAGGCTGCTAAGTTCAAAAGAGCCTTTTGTAATATTTTCTGTGCATATAAAATGCCTCTATTACATTCTATAATATATATTAAAAATTCCTATATATTCAGATATTTCCTAAAATATTTCCTTGAATATGTCTTATTAGGGGACCAATTCTAACTTCTGCTTTGGTTTCCTCTGTAAATTAGTCCAACACTCCTCTTCTGGTCTTTGTTACCACTATTTTCCAAACACAGCTACTTAAATCAAAATGTTCTCAGTTGTCTCTTAAATATTTCACATTAACTCCACTCTTGAATTCTGGTCGGCACTCTCTCATTTACTGCTCCTTTAGGATCAGGCCGGTTGTTGAAGGAAAGCGGCACACGTTGAACCAGTAGGCAACAGCCTGTGGAATGGCCACATGCTTACAAACAGAAAGTTAGGTCATGTTTGAATAACCTCATGTATGAAACAAGATCCCCACACAAGCACAAACACTCACTCACACACAGAAAGAAACATTCTGATTGGTAACAAGGGTCATTCCTGAAGGCAGAGGAGACCATTAACTGTTCAGTACCAAAAACATGTATTTATTACTAAAATAGTGAAACAGTACAAACATAATGTTAGTAAGGTTAATCAATTAACCTTAGTTAATTGATTCTCAGTTAAATCCCCAACTTGTAAGTCAGGATTTTTTATAAAAACTGGAAACACTGTAAAATTAAGTAGTTGATGTTATTAATACACTGTAACAAAATAACCCCACATACTAGAATTACGCACAAATTTATAATATGCCACTAACTAGATCTGACTATCAGTGTTCCTCTAATTTTTAGTAAGGAGTCTTTTAAAGATAATTCATTTCTTGGTAGCAGTAACTATGTTATAATGGTTAATAATTTTGATGAAAATGGGATTATATGAAGTTTTCTAAATAGTGATCTAAAAATTATGGATTCTAATAAAATTAATTCTAACTACATAATTTCAAGGTCTCCTGGTTTTGTCACTAGAACTTGGGAAGCAAAAGGACAATAAGAATCCTGTGTTCAATAATAATAACAGTTTCTTTATGAGGCCAATTGTAATAGAAAGTAAATTTAGAACTATGACAAATAGTTTCCTTCCTCTGTGAGACAAAAACCTGATAAAAGTTGAGTATGGATCTGTTAACTGGTTGATAACAATGTCTTTATGAACAGGAAGCACAACCTTTCCTGTTTTCTCTTTAAAACAAAAAAGTGGGAATCACATAATGAAGAATTTTTTAAAGAGATATTACAAGGCTTTAATGGAAATGCACACCAAAGCAAGATGACAAAGTGCCTCCAACGGGCATTGCTTTTCAAGCAAATCCTAAGAGGAGATGGTGACAATACTAGCAGGCACAGAGGAGAATCCATCAAAGGGGAAGAAATGTAGAGGGCACTGTGGAAAGGACCTGTTGACACAAGACTCACGAGGCACCACAGACTCACAGAACATCAAGGACCACGCTACCTGCCCAGTACTATCATCCCTTCACTTTCTCGATGACCAGAGAAGTGAAATGACATGCCCAGCAACACAGATGCGGAATTGAGACAAACTTGCTGTTTGGTATATTTCCCCCTGCAGGACTAGGTGCAGGGCCAACCAATGTATTGAACCACTAAGCCTTTCAGATGATGAAGGAATGGGGGGAAACTATAATTGCCACTCAGAGGAAGAATAACCTCCATAGTACCCATATACGGCTTTCACAACCCAGCGCATACATAGCTCATAAAACTTAACAACAGCTTCATTGGTCCCTTCCAACACTATCAGCAGCAGAAATACAAGGTCCAACCAGGTCTATTTCACAATGGTCACAATGTTTTCCACAGTGATTGGTCTGAAGCATGGGTCTAAACCCACAGGGTCGATGGGCATGTCATGGAAGGTAATGCAGGGATATTCAAATTTTAAAAATAAACCAGAGTTTCTTTTGCAATGCAAGCTAGAAAGATAATCGAAATTGACTCCTCCAGGGGTTTCCCTGGTGTGTAAGCAGGTTACCCCCAGCCAGTGAGGTGACCCACATGGCACAGCAGACCTCTCCTGTCTAGTTGACTGCTCCCCTCAGCAGCGAATTTCAATCTGTCTGTTCTGCTCTCCACTGTATCTGGTGAATCCTCTCAGCCTCTGCACCTTTGGTCTGTACCCCATTTCTTGAATGCATAAATAAATAAATCTTCTTAAAAAATCATTGATTCCTCCAGTGGTCATCTTGTCAATGGAAAGACCTCTCCTGGAAAGAATCTAAACAGAGGCAAGCTGAGCTGAGAAGTAGACAGTAAAGAAATGAGAGTTCTAATCTTTTCAGAGCCCCTCGATCCAGTCATACCTGATGATCCAGCGACTGGATGTTCCAATTATACAAACCAACACAGCACTAAGAAGCTAAAGTCACTTCAGCATGAGTTCCATCCCCAGCCCTAGAGGTGATCCACATGGCGCGTCAGACCTTTCCAGCCTGCCCACTGCTCCCTTCAGCAGTGTACTGATCAATCGGCTTTCAAATATGTGCAAATGATTGTATGTCAATCACTATTAATAAAGTTTGCAAAACAAAAAATAGATACAGCTTTACAAGGAAAAGCACTTTAATAGTATCACCCTCCCTCTGGAATGGAACAAATCTCAGAATTGCAGATATAATATGGAAGAAAACACACAGATCAAGGGTGGTGAGGCAGGAAGACAGATGGAGATGGGCACCTTGACAACATGCTTGAACTGTGCACCTGCTCTGGCCTACTTGTGGACATCTCGCTACAGGAAAATAATAATCCTTCCTGTTGCAAGAAGCAATAGTTGGGTGTCTATTACCTGCTGGTGGGCCCTACTGATAATAGGTGGTCTTTGATAATTTTTTTTAAAACCCTATACGATGAAGTCATTCCCATCTGGCTATCTTTGTTTTTTTGTTTGTTTGTTTATTTGTTTGTTTTAAAGATTTATTTATTTATTCATATAGAGTTGGGGTACAGGCCAGAGATGCGGAGGGTGAGAGGATTCACCAGAGAAAGAGTGGGGAGCAGAACAGGCAGATCAATGAAGTACACTGCTGAGGGGAGCAGCGGGCAAGTCAGGAGAGGTCTGCCATGCCATGTGGATCTCCTCCAGGGCAGGCGGGAATAGAACTCATGTGGAAGTGGCTTAAGCTTCTTAGTGCAGTGCTTTAACCCGCTGCGCCACCAGGGAGGGCCCTATCTTTGTTTTTAATCTCAGGATAAGTCCAAACCCTTAGGTTGACAAATCCCAGGATATAAAGGTCCTGAATTACCTCTAAAGGTAATTCATTAGTCACTATTCCCCACCTCCAGTCATATTTTAAATTCTCTTAATGGTCCTGCTATACATTAAGTGCCATACCACCAAGACACAAGCTGATCTAATATTCCAAGCATCATCAAACTGTCTGGTACAAATGAGTACTCAAATATACCTATGAATGAAAGAACTTGTAATATTGTGAATTATACTTCAGACAGGCAAAGACTTATCCCCAACTTATACAATATTTGAAGGAAAGATATCTGCTACTGAAGTTCTAGATTATTCCTTCTGCAGATAAGGAATTTTTATTCTTCCATGAAATATTCACCACATACCGAAAATAAAATGTAAAAAAAGAGATTTGAATTATTTCTAAAACAGTGACCTTTTCCCCCAAACATCCAAGTTCGATCTGGGCGAGTGAATGAACATAAGGATAAAAGAAGAACGTAGAACATTTGGAAGGGGAAAAATGGATTCAATTTTGGAGTTAAATTATTCAAAAATGTCTTGCTGCTCCTCCCTTGTGGTACAACAGGTTAAGGTGCAGCACTATGAAGCAATCTGCAGCCACTGTACCACAAGTTCAATCCCTAGCCAGGGAGCTGACCACATGGCATGGCAGACCTCTTCTGACCCACCTGCTGCTCCCCTCAGCAGTTTTTCAGTCAATCTGCCTGTTCTGCTCCCCATTCTGTTTATGGTGAATCCTCTCATCCCCTGTACCTCTGGCCTACACCCCAGTTCTTGTATGCATGAATAAAGCTTTAAAAAAAAAAGTCTTGCCAACCGTAAAGAGAGAAGTTGTGAAGGGAGTGGAGAGGAAGAAATTTAAAATGGCAGAAAGATTTAGAAGAACTCTACCACCTAAATGTAATACAGCATTCACAAACTCATAAAGAAAAGAAAAGCCCAGACAATCTTCTTTCTATATGCTTCATATGAAAATTACCTTGAATGGTGGCTTCTTTCCGTAACTTCTACTTCATGTGGAAAACTGAAAAACACCTCAGAAATGATCAAGCAGGTGTTTCCACAATACCAAACATCTGGGTGGGAGTTTGAAAATTGTATAAATAATCCAGATATTGTTAAATATCCAGACATTTAGTGTTGAAGCCAAGCTATTAGTTCTTTGTGTCATTCCCATCCTTCAAATGACACAAAGAAGCCTGAAATGCCGCTACTAGCTATTTTTTCTTCTTTATGTGCTCAATGGTGTCAAGCAGATTATTTTATACTTAATTAGGTGTAAAATCCAGAATATTTTACTGGGAAGAAACTACATAAAAGGAATCAAAAGTAAAGGACCCTGACTTTTCATTTTCCAAGAATAACTAGATTGAGGTGGTAAGCACAGCTGCTACTAACGTTCCCTCAAAAGAACGTTGGTTGGAAGGAACCAAGCACAAAGCTCTCTACAATATGGAGCCTTGGCATGGTTGATGGCAAAGACAAAGTGAAAGAATATCTTATAATACTGGCTCTCAGCCCTCACTGTAATTTAGAATTAGGTTGGAAGCTTTAAAAAAGCTTTTGAAAAAAATCACATGCCCTCCTCCTCTCTCTAAATCTTGATTGAATCAACCTGGGATGCACTTAAACATTAAAGATCCAAGTAAAAATATAAGAAAATCATTTTTTTTACTATACAGGAAGCTTTATTTAAGTAATTTTATAAAGAGAGAGAGAAAGGTATTAGAAATTGAGAGCAGAGGGTCAGCAAAGATGAGGCCAGCAAAGGCAAAATGTTTGGGGAATCACCTATGGCTAAAATATGTAAAGGGATGCAGACAGGGAGAGTGGAGGGTACCAGCAATATGTGCTTATTCTCCTAGAGTTGTTACCCATTATTTTAAAATGGGTTTAGAATATTCAATTTGCAGTGCCAAGACAGTCTGTAGGAAGAATTCAGGTAAAATGTGAATGAGTAGGAAGAGGAGCTAGACAAGCCTTCACAGGTAATTCAAATGTTTAACTGACATAGCCCAGTTTTATTTCTATTTATCTATTTTTATTGCTGTACCACTGGTGGACTGTGTAAATTTCAGGAATACAGCTTCACACCTGGATAAATGTACATATCACACCTACCAACATTATTCTAGTACTGTTCACACAGACCTCATTTAAACCAACTAATACCATATAGATTATGCCATGAAAGAGCTTCATATCTCACTTTTAAAATATGGCTCATACAATTTTTCACAAAATTGTGATTTTTTTTATTTTGTTTTATTTTTTGTAAATGCCTAACCTCATTTTGATAAGAAGTGGTATAAATGGTGCTATCCTTTTAAATGAAAAGCTGCAAAATCTTACAAACATTTGACACAAAGGCAGGCAATAAATATCAGCACAACAGCAACAAGTGAAAATTTCAGATCCTGTAAGTAGTGTATCATTTTAAAGTAGAAAATACAAGTAAATATTCGACAACCACTTAGAAATTTCAAATAAATTCAGCAGTTTAAACAAAAACAGAGGGAGAAATATCAACTTAACCACACATTAAAATATTTCAGCCAAGTGGACCTCCCTGGTGGCGCAATGGGTTAAAGCACTGCACTAAGAAGCTAAAGCCACTTCCGCATGAGTTCGATTCCTGCCTGCCCCGGAGGTGACCACATGGCCCTGCCCTGGAGGTGACCACATGGCGTGGCAGACCTCTCCTGACCAGACCGCTGCTCTCCTCAGCAGTGCACTTCATCAGTCGGCTTGTTCTGCTCCCCACTCTGTCTCTGGTGAATCCTCTCACCACTCCTGTACCTCTGCCCTATGCCCCATTTCTGTATGAATAAATAAAAATCTTTAAAATAAAAAAGAAAAATACCATTACCAGTTTACAAATAGTAAAAAAAAATTGGAGCCCATATAAACTAACCTGTTTACCCTAAGTTAAATCCCAAGCAAGCTACAGAGCTGGCACTCAAATTTAAGTTTCCTTCCTGAATCCAGTGTTTTTTCTCTCCATAGATTATATAGAATTTTTTTTAAGATTTATTTTTATTTATGTATACAAGAAATGGAGTCTAGGCAAGAGGTGTGGGGGGGGGGTGAGAGAATTCACCACAGACAGAGTGGGGAGCAGAACAGGCTGAAATATACTGCTGAAGGAAGCAGCTGCAAGACAGGAGAGGTCTGCTGGGTCATATGGGTCAGCTCCCTGACCTAGGCTAGAACTCATGCCACAGTGGCTGGCAATAGCTTGACAGAGCTGAGAACTTTAACCTCTGTGTCACCAGGGAGGCATTATATAGAAATTTTTAAGTCTGATAATTATGGCATGTCTTACAATATGATTTTAAGACAACCCAAATTTCTAAAATATTAAAATGTAAATATTAGAATAGTTGAAAATCAGTATCAATTTGTGATGCTACAAAGGGGGTTTTCCTAATGAAACCAAAGGCATAGGAGAAAACAAAAGAAAAAAAAATCATCAGAAATGAGCTTGGAAATTTTTTACAACAATAACAATATGGAAAAAGAAAATTCAAACTTCTGAAATTACCCTTCTCATTTTAAGAGCACAAGTTATTTTCTCTTAGTCTTTTTTTGTAATGTTTTTTCTGATTTATTTTTTTAAGCTTTATTTATGACCACACACAGAACTGGGGTACAGGCCAGAGATGCAGGAGTGGTGAGAGGATTCATCACATGAAGAGCAGGGAGCAGAACAGGCAGACTGAGGAAGTACACTGCTGAGGGGAGCAGAGGGCAAGACAGGAGAGGTCTGCTATACCATGTAGGGTCACCTCCCTGGCCTGGGATAGAACTTGCGCCAAAGTGCGTGCATTGAGCTTCATGGTGCTGTGCTTTAACATGTTGTACCACCTGGGAAGGACCCTGTTACAGTCTTAGAGTTATTTATATAGGTGTATATACAAACAATTCTAAAAAATTTTCCTCTCTGTTTAAGCACAAGGAGATGTGTTACAAACCTTCAAAATGTTACATATTTTAATATAACATTTATTTCATGGTTTCCCAAAATTTGGCAAATCACCTTTTGAAAAGTATTTTTCACTATTTGTCAAAAAATTTTCATCAAAAAAAATTTTTATGATTTATTTATACATACAGAACTGGGGTACAGGTCAGAGGTGCAGGGGCAGTGAGAGGATTCACCAGCGACAGAGTGGGGAGCAGAACAAGCTGACTGACAAAGCACACTTCTGAGGGTAGCAGCGGGCGGGTCATGAGAAGTCTGCTGCGCCATATGGGTCACCTCCAGGGAATGAACTCATGTTGAAGTGGCTTTAGCTTCTTAGTGCTGTGCTTTAACCCACTGTGCCATCAGGGTGGACCCCATTAAAATTATTTTAAAATAAGTTACTAAAAAGAAACCATCTTCTAAAGGTAGATACCATGTATATCTCAAACAGTATCAAAAAGACCCATACTATTACTACATATCTCCAATTTGATCAGCCTTTCTTCATTCCTCCCAATTACTAAAAACCACTAAGGTTCCCCATTACTATCTGTTATGGCATCTAAATTCAGTCCTTCCCTCATACTATATTTCACTTTCCTATTCCATGAACCCCCAACTAGATTCTTCTCTTCACAGAGTAGGTATTTGTCTGTGTATGCCTTTTATATTTCTCACAGCTTAACGTAGAGTGTACATGGCAGGCATGTTTACTAACTGAAGAAAGCTCTTGAAATCATACATAGAAAATGTAGTAAATAGGCCCTCCCTTGTGGCGCAGCGGGTTAAAGTACAGCACTGAGTTCAATTCCCACCTGCCTGGGAGGTGACCACATGGCGTGGCAGACCTCTCCTGACCCGCCTGCTGCTCCCCTCAGCAGTGTACTTCGTCGATCTGCCTGTTCTGCTCCCTGCTCTGTCTCTGGTGAATGCTCTACCCTCCGCATCTCTGGCTTGTACCCCAGTTCTGTATGAATAAATAAATAAATCTCAAAAAAGAAAAAGAAAAAGAAAATGTAGTAAATAAAAAAAGACTTAATAGACTATTTTTATAAAACTCAGTTTGGTTCACTACTATATTCCCAGAATGAAGACCGTGCCGTGCACACAGTAGGTACTCAACATATATTTATTGAGTGAAGAAACAATTTCTTTAAAGATAGGGAGTTCTTGTAAAAGTCATTCTCTTTTTTGTAACACCACAAAGATGCATGAAGAGACTATAGCATCTTCCTCTCTTCGTGTACCTAAAAACTGTTTATATTCATTCTGCTAACTTGAACTTGTCCAATATAAGGGATGTTATTAAATAAAATGAACCATAAACAAAACAAAACTCAACTGCACCTTTGTCAATAATCAAAGGTCCATGACAAGTTTAAGGGATATTCCTTCCAACCTACTTTTGCAACCTGCTTCCTGGACTCATCTTGAATTTTGTTCTAATGGCAGGCTTGTTAGCAGATTACCGCACATGTGGACAACTCAGCTAGCGCTGGAAGAGTCCTAAGTTCCTTAAGAAAATGCGTCAACACAGCAGCAAAACACAGAATATGACCTTTAGCTTTGCCACTCCCATTTGCAATCTGAATTTTACTAACACTTTAGAAATGACCTCAAACCCAATCCAGCAACTATGTATATACTTTAGAGGCAGTACACAGTGATTAGGTATGACAGGAACCTACAAAGAAATGTCCCTCAAGTCATCAACCTCAATCTCAGCACTAATCACCTCCCATTACTCATCTTAAAATGGTAAGAGAGGGACAAGATACAGACTCTTAAGTAATAGCAGTGACAAATTTTCAATTATCTCCTGAAGGCCTTTCATTCACCTCTAACTTAAGCTGCTGGATTTATTTAAGCTACTCACATGTATTAAATTAGATACTTTTTAAAAAAGATTTATTTATTTATGCATACAGAGCTGTGGTACAGGCCAGACATGAAGGGGCGGTGAGAAGATTCACCAGAGACAGAGCAGGGAGCAGAACAGGCAGATGTAAAAAGTACACTGCTGAGGGGAGGTGCAGGAGGGTCAGGAGAGGTCTGCCGCGCCAAGTGAATCAGCTCTGGGGTGGGGATCGAACTCATGCGAAAGTGGCTTTGGCTTCTTAGCTCTGTGCTTTTAACCCACTGTGCCACCAACAAGGACCCAAAATTAGACACTATTTTAAGAAATATCCTTTGTTATTTTAAAAGGGTTAACCTTTTTTTATATTCTTGTGACTGTCCAATTAAATTTTACTGTATCGATATTAAGATTAACAGAATACACTTTGAAGGTTGATAATTTAGAGAATTAACAGTGTATGTATCTATAAAATCACCTTTCTCCTTGCTTTCCTGGTGAACAATAAATACAACCAGAAATTCTAAATTTTGAAGCAGGTGCAGCAAACCTCACCTGTTTCACCCCCTGCTCCCTTCAGCAGTGCAGTTCAGTAGATCTATCTCTTCTGCTCCCTAGTGTGTCTCTCGTGAATTCTCTTACCATCCCCACACTACTTCTAGCCTATACCCCAGCTCTTATATACATAAAATATCTTTAAAAATAATAAATTTTGAAGCAATAAAACTAGACCTAAAAATAACTTACCTTTTAAAAAGTATAGAGTACACTAATGTAAATAAGCCCTCAGTCAAGTATACTATACAAAGTGGACATTCTATTATGTGTAAGTAGACACTCTAAGGTTATCACTTAATCTGTGAACAATTGACTAGGGGAGGACAGAAATCAGGGTACAAAAAGAGGAAAGTGATATTATAAGCAGGGCACTCTTGTAATAAAAGAAAATACTTAGAGAATTGGTCAGCATTTATTTAATAAACAATCAATATTGATAAGCATGCACTAGGTAAGACAATGGTGGATTTTAATCTGAAACCTGATGTGAGTCTCCAATTACAAGGAGCTTTATTACTAGCTATTGTAGAATTTTCCCATCAATTAAAATTCCTACTAACTAGTCAGGGGAGCATACTTTATTAATCTTTTCTTAAAGCTTTACAATCATGCTCACATGCAAAGGAACTGCAATGGTAAAATGACCCCGTCTCTTTCCTGTTGGTGACCACTGGCGGCTTCTCCATTCTAAGGTAACCTAAATGTAACCAATGTAACCTAAGCTTCCACAGATGGCCAAGCTCTCTGCTAATGCAGGGTGGCTGGGTTTGTTTTCAGGGTGGGTGCTAGAAAACACCAGGTGTATTTATAGAAGGCAGCAAGACTAGGATGGAGGGATGATGAAAGAAGAGGAAGTTTCTTCCATCTGGTAGAATTGACTGTGGTAAGATCTGGCCTCCAAAGCTGGGTTCCACTCCTAACTCGCCAACTGTGAGCTATCTAAACTAGTAAAAAACCTTTCTGACCTGTTTCCTTATGTATAAAAATGTTGACAATGCTCCTGGCTTGGGATGATTGTCAGACGAAAACAATGGTGTATGTAAACCCTGGGACGTGGTAAGCAATCAATAAACAGCAACCTACAGTCCCATTCTCTGGTTGCCCAGAATTATACTTCGAAAATCACATAGATCGCGGTGTTAAAAAATAAAAGGCCCAAGCTAGAAGGCAGAGAAAGACACGATTTGGGTGGACTGGGTGGAGGCTTACTTATTTACCAGAGTTCGAATATTGATAAGGAGTGGAGGGTGGGAGGGGTGGGGGAGGGGCCGGATCAAGGGAGGTGCACATGGAAAAAGCATCAAGTATAAGCAACACTAACAACAAAAAAAAAGAGCTCCTTTATGTACGAAGGAAACAAACTTAGGAAGCTGCGCATATCCTGTGAACCTTCACGGTAGCCTCAATTAAAGGCAAGAATACGTAGCGTCAAATGGGACACACACAGTCCACAAGCCACCTTGTCAATCACGCTATTTTACGAAACCGTCCTCAAACCCGAGGCTGTTCTGCTTCCAAGCCCGCTCTACTGGTGCCCAAAAGCCAGAAGCGAGGAGCAGAAAGGAATGGAAAAGTGAGTAGGACTGCTACAATGACTGAAAAACAAGGCGGTGGATGAGGGGGCGGGGTAGTGCAATGTGGCAAAGAAAAGACCAGCGAGCCTGAAAGACCGCGCTTCACAATGAGGGCGAGGAGAGACTGCGACAAGCGCCGACGCCAGGTCCCCAGTCGGGACTGATGGCTAGGCCGAGGGCGCGAAGAGCGTGGGAAGACGGGAAGCAGCCTCGGGATGAAGTGCGAGGGTGCTGCTGTGCTGGCAAGCCAAGGGGCACCGAGCAGGTGCAAAGCCTCCAGGCAGGGAGAAAGGGGGCTCGGCATACTCACCGTGTAGAGTAGGTTGAGCGCGCACAGGCAGTTCTTGGAACACGCGAAGCCTCCGCAAACCATTTTGGAGCCTTCTGGTTCCCGGCAACT
Source organism: Condylura cristata (assembly GCF_000260355.1). Lineage (NCBI taxonomy): Eukaryota > Metazoa > Chordata > Mammalia > Eulipotyphla > Talpidae > Condylura > Condylura cristata. Next base: position 19,785,137 of record NW_004567106.1, on the reverse strand, counting down.
GCAGGTAAATTTGGCTCCAGCAGAGCCTTCGGGACAGCCTCTTTGTCCTTGCGTTTGGGGCCTGGCCGAGGCGAGGCAGCCGCACAGAGAGGGGTAGAGGGCCGAGGGCTGGGGCTGCAGTGCGCGGCGCGCCCGCGGCTACTACTCGGACCCGCTCTCCAGAACCTGCGGCCGCCGCAGCGGGAGCTCAAGTGGGAGCCCCGCCCAATCTCCCCGCCTCGCCTCGAGCGCTGATTGGTCGCAGGCGGGGAACAAAGGTAGAAATATGCAAATAAATGCGCTCCGCCGGCCGGGATCCGGGAGGGGCGGGCCGAGCGGACCTGAGGAGAGGGGGAGGGGCGCGACGCCGTGGGGGAGGAACCGGAGGCCTGAGCTGGTGACAGCCGCCTCGCAGCGGTTTCCAGGGGAGCAGGTGAGGAGAAGAGGGCGGGGCCGGACGGAGATCCGCGCAGGCGAGAAAATATGACAGCACCCCTGTTCTTGGCCCTGGCGGATGACGTGGCACCATTTTGAACACGATTTTAAAATAAAACACCTGGCTTTGAATGAAGGAAGGAAGCAAGAGATAAATGAGGGAATGTTAAAGACTTAAAAGAGCTTGCAGTGGAAGCAGATGTGGGAATGAAATCAGTGGAAGAATAAATGGAGAATGAAATCTCTGCTTGTCAAAATAGGTGAAGTACGTGGCCTGCAAACAAATTAGCCTACATGGATTTGCAAAATACTAATAAACTTTATGAATACGTGAGTACAAAAGAAAAGCCTATTTGTGTCTCCTAGTTTGAAATTCAGTAAGCTTCTCTTTACAAAGATGAGCTGTGAACATTTTTCAATGACAGTCGCCCCGACAGTTAATTCACAATCACTTTATTGTGTACTGTAGGAATGAAACTCGTTGCTTTTCCTTATACGGTAGGATATTAACAAAATGTCAAGCACTTTTTTGTATAGTACCTGGCACAATAAGTCAATAAAAGTCAGCTAGTCTTAGTAGGTCTAACAGTGTTTGAATACCTAGTGTGTTCCAAGTGCAAACCTATGCCTGTCAGTTTGGTTATGTCATCATATTTGCTATCAAGAAAAGTTTCTGATAGGGCCTCCCTGGTATGGTAGGGGTTAAGGTCTCAGCACTATCATGCTATAGCCAGCCACTGTGGCATGAGTTTGAACCCAGGCCAGGGAGCTGACCCATGTGGCTCAGCAGACCTCTTCTGTTTCTCCTGCTGCTCCCCTCAGCAGTGTGTTTCAGTAGATCTGCCTGTTCTGCTC
>NW_004567106.1:19756725-19782833 GCF_000260355.1 Condylura cristata | reverse complement strand
TTAAAGTGATTCAGGAACCCACAGCTTAACAAAATAAGTGATATAACATTCGCTGAGGGTAAATATTTGCTTCAGTCTCTATTTTTCTTTTACATATACTACCTAACACACAATCGAAATTTTTAAATGATCAAGAAAATTTGACCTGTGGTCAAAAAGAGAAACAGAACCACAAATGATCCAGATGTTAAAATAATCAGAAGTCCTAAACACAATAAATATGTTAGAGGATTTAGTGGAAAACATGCAAAAACATATGAGAATTTCAACAGAGAGCAAAATTATTGGGAAAAATGAAAGTGAAATGAAAACTCAATGAGGTTTTTCTAATTGTGTTTTCAGCGATAGAACACAACAGAAGGAAAAACTGAACTTGAAGATGATGAAATTGAACAGAAAGTATGAAAACCACGACAGGAATAAAAAGTGAAAAATGGGGCCTACTTGGTGGCACTAAGGGGTAAGTCTCAGCACTATGAAGTTATCAGTATGCATTGCAGCATAAGTTAGCGCCCAAGCCAAGAGCTAACCCACATGGTGCTGTAGACCACTCCTGTCTTGCCCACTGCTCCCCTCAGTGAATTTCAGTAGATCTGCTTGTTCTGCTCCCCACTCTATCTCTGGTGAATCCTCTCACCCCCACCCCCCATACCTCTGGCCTATTCCCTAGTTCTTGAATGCATAAATAAAATAATTCAAAAAAAAATAAGAAAAAGAAAAATGGGTCTTCCCTGATAACCTTGAGTTGTCAGTTCAAAATATTAAACTAAATTAAATTAAAAAGTGAGGGCCCTCCCTGGGGCGCAGCAAATTAAAGCACAGCATTAAGAAACTAAAGCTACTTCAGCATGAGTTCGATCCCCGCCTGCCCCAGAGGTGACCCACATAGCACGACAGAACTCTCCTGACCCACCCTCTGCTTCCATCAGCAGTGTACTTCCTCAGTCAGCCTGTTCTGCTCCCCCATTCTGTCTCTGGTGAAGCCTCTCATTGCCCCTGCACCTCTGGACTGTACCCCAGTTCTGTATGCATAAATAAATACATCTTTAAAAAAATAAAAAAGTGAAAAATGGATCAGAACATCTGCTTACCTGCCAGGCAAAATGAAGGTGTGAGTGGGGGTGGATGTGTGGGTGTGATTGGAATTCCAGAAAAAGAGAAAGAAAATGGGGCAAACTAAATCAGTTTTCCAAAGTTGGTAAGATATAGCCACAGATTACTATCCTCTGGGGTGATGACTTCTATCATTTTATACTGTTCAAAGAAACCCCAGGACTACACTGGTTCATGGTAGGGAAACACAGACACCATTTCTTAACCAGAGGGTTTCAAAAGCATAGTGTAGAAGAGCACCTAGGATAGACGATGTTTAAAAAAAAAATCTGCCAGAGATAATGTCCTATTTCCATATTATGCTTCCATTATAGACAAAGTGCCCCCCCCCCCTTTATTTTTTAATGAGAAAAAGAACAGGACACTGGACAATATTGGCGACTAAGCTAAATGGAAGAGAAATGGAAGAGAAAGTTTTATTTTTATACAATATATTTGTCTTTAACTACAAAATCGATAGAAAGACAATGGAACTTTATTTTCTAAAAATTGGGACTACTAAGTAAAATGTTTTTAAAGAGCATTTAAATAGGAATAACAAAGACAAACTATATATAGTAGTTTGACATCTCTTAATTCCTGCTTTAATTTTAAATATACAGTGAATTTCTAACAATTTAAGTGATTGATAACAATCCTTTCTCTCCATCTTCTCTCATGCATTTTAAAGATTTTTTGAGCCAGAATGCATAGAATTCTTATGAATTAGCCCACTGCCTCTGAAGCAGACACCAAAACTAGGTTAGATAGATTTCCTGGAAGAAAGGAGTGAGAGAGAAGAAGGCCCTATTGAAGGCTACAGAGCTAAAACAATACAAGTGTTATAGAAGTCAGATATTGTATTGTGATCCCACAATACAAGAAGGAAGGAAGGTCTGAAGACTGCAGCATGGTTTTAAGATTAGGCAAGACCAGCAGGGGGTCTTTGAGGCCACTTCAGTTGCAGAGACATCTGGCCAGCCCCCACAGTAAAGAGCCATTGTTCTGATTTCAGCCACACTTGGTCATTGGCTAGAAATCACCACAAATGCTAGGATGAATTTCAGAGTAAAATGTTGGCAGTGACTTCAATGATGACTCCACAATAGATACAAGAGGTACATTTTTCTTGAAAAATAAATCTGGGTCTTCCCTGGCCGCAGAGTGGTTAAAGCTCAGCACTAAGAAGCTAAAACAACTTCAGCATGAGTTCGATGTTTGATTCCCGCCCTGGAGGTGATCCACATGGTGCAGCAGACCTCTCCAAGACCTGCCCGCTGCTCCACTCAGCAGGGTACTTCATAGATCTGCCTGTTCTGCTCCCTGCTCTCTCTCTGGTGAATCCTGTCACCGACCCTGAAACTCTGGCCTGTACCCCAGTTCTGTATGCACAAATACATATATAAAAAAAGTGAAAAATAATTCTTACTACATTTTCCTCCTTATCCTAAAAACATTTCTCTAGTTGCATTTCATTTTAACAAGGAAGGAAATTCTCTAAGTTCATCTAAGTTATCCATTTTGGATTTTAACAACCTTATTTAAAACAGGATAGCTTAGGTTAACTTGACATTATCTTAAATTAAAAAAAAAAACACTCCAGTTTAAGGTCAGCATTTCTCTTTGAATAATTCAACACCAGGACTTGATTTTGTTCAATAAATCCTAAGTAAAATTACCCTTAAGCTATTGAATAGCACTGTTAACTGCCAAAGGCTTTCTAACATCTCAGAATTGTAAACAGGAAATCAGATAAATGTAAAATGCTCATGCTCAATTTATAGTCACATGTCAGACTATTTAAACGCAGTAAATTTAAAATTGCTTCAGTGACAGTGCACCTTACTAAAGCTAAATCCCAGGGTGTTTCCTTGGTCAATAAAATATTATTAAATAAGTGTAATGCCAGATTTTAAAGTGACTGTCAATGATTTTAACTAAAATTGATCCAGTTTAATTATTTCTACTGACAAACAGAATCTTATTCCAATTTTTTTTTCTGTCCATTATTCTTCTGATAATCTTCTGTCTTTTGGGAAAACAAAGGATACAGCTATAGAAACATTTCCTTGTAATTATTTGCAAGCTTTTGGATTAAATGAAGCATAAGGAGCTTCCTGGCCAAGAATGAGACAAAGAGGTAGATCAGCTGCTGCTGCTCTTCTTCCAGCTCTATCTCTTGCTCTATTTTTTCTGTGTTACCCTTTTTGGTAATTTGCCAAACTATAGTGATGAAATGCAACACATACATCCCTCTTACAATAATACTCAGTATTCCTTTTTTCTTGCCTAGTGTTACACTATTCACACCAAAGGACTTCAAATCAGAATTCAATTTCAGAAAATGTTTTCTTCCAACCACAAATTAAAGTTTTTTCTTGTGTTTACCATCTTCCATCCTTACCCCCCTCATATGTTATCATGAAACTAAGTCTTAATCCTCAATTTCTGTAACTATTATTAGGGAGTCAGTTATTGAATATTGCATATACCAATTCCTGGGCCTAACCAACCATTCCAGGTTAACTACCAAACAGGTTGAACCAATCAGCTGACCTTAAAGGCAGGGAGTCAGCAATGATGTGATAATCCTTTGTCTCTTTTTCTCTTCACACCCTTTCAGTTTTTCTTTACTCACTGTATTAGCAATATATCAACAAAGTTAAAAGATGCAGTTAATTAGTGATATTTCTAAGGTTCTATCATACCTATTGCCAGGAAATTTACCCTATTTTAATTCTGAGGCCTGAATCTATTTCCATTTTGAGCAGAGCAGAGCAATATGTGTTGGTGAATTTATGCAAAGAACGTACTTCAATAAATATTTTTTTGTATCTGCAGGCTAATATTACTGCCTTAATTAACAGACATCAGCATCAACAGGAAAAGGTGCAATTAAAGTGGTGAGCTGAGTTGTTAGTCTACTGTATCTTCTGGCCTATCAATCTCACTTTTAGAATTCACAGACTGTAGATAAGAAGCAGATAGATATGTTTTTATAATGTTTAGAAAATTTAGTGATCTTAGTAATGTCAGGTATTCTTCCATTGTCTCAAACAAAAATTTTCCTATTTAAACTCAGTATATTGTGAAGTGCCATTTATATAAATCTCAAGAACATACATTCTAACAAAAGTATTTAGAGATGAATGTTAAAAGGTAAAATTATGAATAACAGGGATTGATAGTCATGAAGATCAGGGTAGTTATACATTTGAGAAGAGGATAACTGGGCTGTTGGGAATTTTCCTGGCTGATCATTTTATTTTTTTTAAACATTTATTTATTTATGCATACAGAACTGGGATACAGGCCAGAGGTGTGGGACAGTGAGAGGACACACCAGAGACAAGAGTGGGGAACAGAACAGGCAGACTGAAGAAGTACCCTGCTGAGGGGAGCTTTGGTTGAGACAGGAGAGGTCTGCAGTGCCATGTGGGTCAGCTCCCTGATTGGGGATTGAAATCACATGGAAGTTGCTGCGTTCCAACCCCTTGTGCCACCAGGAAGGGCCTGGCTGATCACTTTGAAACTATAGGAGAAGTGAAAGGTTAGGGAAGAAAAATAGTACAAACTAAAGTCAGTAATCTGAGATTTTATATTATCTAAACAGTGCTATTATAGAAAAAAGTCACAAAACCAAGTATGTTTCCCAAATTTAGTTCCTTGAACAAATTTTGCTTTAGAAAGAAAACTGCTTATTAAAAATGTAGCTGATAAGGTCACCTTTGTTATTTTACTTCAGAGGGCTTTGCATCTTCAACTGTTGCTTCCATAAAATGCCTTCATGATATTTCTGGCAAAGTCTACCAGATATAATTTAGAGCAAAGAGATAGTTTTTGGAAATAAAAGTATGTCAAAGCTAAGTCATATTCTATTTACAGAGGTTCAATGGAACATATTGTTTAGTACATTCCTGAACTAAAGAACATGGTAAATTTCTGAGACTCTGCACTGTTCAGAAGATATTTTTCTTCTTTCTCATTTTCTTGGTGCTCAGCATATTGAATTCTAGGTTGAAAGCTATTTTTTTCCTTAGAAGCTTGAAGGTCTTGTAAAAGGCCTTCTAAAAGTCTTCTGAAGTCACTCTAAGTCTTGATATTTTGTGTACAACAATTTGTATTTTATAACAAGTTTCCTAGCCCTGACTTACCAAAATCACCTCAATAAATGATAAATTATGAAACACATTTATATACATTACTTGATTTTATTATACCTAAGTGCAAACAGTATGACCTCTTAATCTGTTAAATTTGGACTCCATTTTGAAGATCACAAGTCAGGGATCACAAAGGAATGTTATTGGTCATCCAGTGGAGCTGCTTGCTCTAATTCCAGATCCCAGTCTTTACCTAAGCACAAAAGGGTTCTCTCAAAAATCATGAGTTGCTTAAAGTCTGCACATTATAAAGAAATGCCACCTGGTAGGCTCTCCCTGGTTAAAACCCAGATGCAACCACTTCAGCAGCAGTTCGATTCCAGTCCAGGGAGGTGACCCGCATGGCACAGCAGACCTCCCGGCCTCACCTGCTGCTCCCCTCAGCAGTGTGCTTTGTCAGTCTGCCTGTTCTGCTCCCCACTCTGTCTCTGGTGAATCCTCTCACTGACCCTGCACCTCTGGTCTGTTACTCCAGTTATGTATGCATAAATAAATAAATCTTAAAAAACAAAGAGAAAGAAAAGAAATGCCACTTGGCCAGTTCCTGAAAATGACCTAAGCTTTTGGAATATTTACTTGCTGGAGCCTCCCTGGTGAGGCAGGGATTAAAGTCTCAGCACTTGCAGGCTATCCTCAGCAGCTGCTGCAAAAGTTCGATTTCTCCCCCCTGCCTGAGAGCTGAGCCACGTGGCACAGCAGACCTCTCCTGTCTTGCTTACTGCCCTCAGCAGCTTGGCTCAGTAATATGCCTGTTCTGCTCTCCACTCTGTCTAAGGTGAATCCTCTCGCCCACTGTACCTCTGGCCTAGATCCCAGTTCTTCCCCCCCCCCAAAGATTTATTTATTGATGTTTACAGAACTGGGGTATGGGCCAGAGGTGTGGTGGGTGAGAGGATTCACCAGAGACAGAGTGGGGAACAGAACAGGTAGATTAACTGAAATACACTGCTGAGAGGAGCAGAGGGAGAGTCAGGAGAGGTCTGCTGTGCCATGTGGGTCAACTCCCTGGCAGGGGATGGAACTCGTGCTGCAGTGACTTTGGAGAGCTTCATAATGTGGTGCTTTAACTCTCTCACCAAGGAGAGCCCCTAGATCCCAGTTCTTATATACATAAATGAAAATAAATATTTTTTAATTAAAAAGAATATTTTACCTGCTAAGAGTTTTGTATGCTCATGCCTTGACCCTTGCAGTTTTTATGTAAATGCATATTTTGTTCTGGCAAAGCTAGGGAAGGGGGGCAGGAAAGGGAGAGATAAAGCCTGAGTAGTTGTGATCAGTACAGTGAGCTGCATGACTGACATAAAAAAATCTTAGACATCGAGGGTAAGGTGCCTCCCCTGGTATAGTGCCAGCAAGGCACAAAGCGGCTGCTCTATGGACTCTGGCAGTCAAGTCCTGGAGGAAGAGGAGTCCTGGAGGCCTTAGTGGCTTTTAGTGATCTTGCTACGCCATTTGTAGCCAGGTGCAGAGCAGGCAGGGAAGCCTGAGGGGTCTAAGGGCAGGAGGTTGGCAGGCTTCCTAGCCCCCAGGAATCTTCACTCTTTCTGGTCTCTCATGCTCTCCACTGCACCCTGCTGCTGTCCTCTGGCACTCGTGTCTCTGCTGCTGCGCTAAGTGATGTTGCCCTGGTATGCTCAGCCGCCAGACTCAGGTGCACCCATTCACACACACGCACAATAGGTGCTGCCATCAGGCAGGCATGTGAGACCACAGGTGTTGATGATAGCCACCAATGGCGGAGGGTGGAAAAACCTAATCATTCCATTTACCCTACACCTGGTTTGTACCCCTTTGCACTTGTCATGTATCAGAATTAAGCGTGTCCCATTATGTGACTGCTCTGGAAGGGAACATCTGGGAAATCGTATAATTAAATTACTAGTAATAAGACATTCTCATGCTATTTTCCAGATATTTGGAATTTATTAAAGAACTCACAAATAAGATTTTTAAATCATTCTTGAATTTCTTGTCAATCGTTGAGTAAATAGCCAGCTGTAACCAATTATCTTAAGATAAAATGTAGTAAACTAGTTTATGTTGTTAAAAGTAAGGTTGATTGTTGTCTCATCTTTTTTGATAATCAAAGGAAATGGAACCATTACACTTATTCAGAGCTGTTTTTTGACAGCTCTGCAAATAGAAAGACCATTTCTATTTGAGATAGGAAGAGATAGGAATCATATAAAAAAAAACTGGAAATGCTAAAGCTGTGTGTGAATGTAAAAGATTATTACACATTCTCAACTAAGTGGCAACAAAACTACATTCTTGTGTGAAAGTGGATACTTTAATTGTACTTACTTGAGTACTTACCTATGAGATTTATGCTTAAAAGTTAACATTTTACTCACAAATGTAGGGTTTATGTTTTTTAACTATTTATTTATGCATACAAAAACTGGGGTGTAGGCCAGAGATGGAGGGGATGAGAAGATTCACCAGAGACAGAATGTGGAGCAGAACAGGATGATCTACTGAAATGCTCTGCTGAAGGAAGCAGTGGGCAAGACAGGAGAGGTCTGCTGCACCATGTGGGTTAGCTCCCTAGCAGGGAATTGGACTCATGTCACAGTGGTTGGCAATAGCTTGATAGCACTGACACTTAAACACTGCACCATCAGGGAGGCCCTATTTATGTTGGTAACCTACAGAACCAGTAACAGGACTGAGTAAAGAAAGATATGGTTTATATATTAATTTATAACAGTAAAAGACAACAAGGGAGGGAGGAAAAGAGGAAGGGAGGCAGGACAGAAGCAAATTTTTGTTATCCTCTGACCCCAAGAGATTATATCTAGGTGAGAGGAAACTAAGAACTGAGGAATAAAGATTATACAGACAACAGGAATGATCTGAGGAAGGAAGTTAAAAAGTTAAGTAATGTTAGCACTACAGTTGACAAGAACAACTAAAAATGTGAAGATAGGGTGAAAATGGTTTTTTTCTTCATTTTAGCCAGTAACTCTCAACCTTTAATAGAGTTACCCAAGGGAATTTTTTAATTTCAAGTGAAAAATCAATTTTCTTCAACTTGATTTCTCAGCCTTACATATTTTAATTCAAATGCTTCTGCTTGGTTCCAGGACATTCAAATAAAACTCACACAAACACTTCTAACTGGGTGATTACAATGAAATTCAGAATTTCCTAGAGCTCTACCCAGGGTGAGCTGCTAGTCTCCTGCTGTAACCCAACTCAGTGGTTTCATTCTCTTGGTGAGTGTCTAGGCTGTGTAAAGGACAAAGCCCTGATGGAGTACACAAAAAGCAATCATTTACTTCCTTGTGAGGAGAAAAGGAGACACTATCATCTTCAAGGAAACTGTTGTGTAGAGGGGACCAGTGAGGTGAAGTAATTTCAAATTGTTTAATAAAGAAGGGATTCTTCAGGAATATCTTTCCCTGTGCTGGCATCTTTCAGTCCTTATCTTCAGCCAGGAAGTCTTCAAAAACACACCTTTGGGGAAATATGAGAGTGTGCCAAATTCTTATCTTGTCTAGGTTTTACTTATGATCAAGAAGTTTGTGTCCAAGGTGACTGAAACTTGGTGGTCCAGGGCAACAGGGACAATTCCTTGACTTTTATGAACGCTGTGGTGTTAAACGCTGTCCACAACCACACTTCTCTCTGGGCTTATACACCCATAATTTACTGTGTTTCATTTCTCCCTTTCCTCCAAGGTACCTCTATCTCTGCAAATAAACAATATTATACTGATTCATATGAGAAACCTGAACCTCCCAGAATCTGACATCATCCTTATGAGTCATCAGTAGTGCTGATTTGATTTTTAGGAGATCTGTCCACTTCTCCATGTCTCCATTGCTTTGAAGGGACCCCATACCCCTTGTAGTGCACTTGGGTCCCAGGGGTGGTCCCTGAACCAGCTTCTCTTTTTTTCATTCCTGGTCTCTTAAAATCCATTCTCCACATACATTTTTTTTTTTAATGACACACTCATGCTAAAGATCTTCGTCAAGATCTTTGTTAGCATAGTTGTTACCAGGATATGAGTGAGATAAAAGTGGAGACATTGGTCAAAAAGTACACACTTTCATTTATTAGATTAAAAGTACTGGGAATCCAAATTACAACATTATGATCATAACTAAGAAAACTGCATGATGATACACTTGAAAGTTGCTAAGAGAATAGATCTTACATGTTCTCACCACAATAAAGAAATGGTAATTACATGACAGGATGGAGGTGTCCGCTAATGCAATAGTGGTAATTATTTTACAATGTATATGCATCAAATCAACATTTCTTACACCTTACACAATGTTCATATGTCAATGATATCCTAATAAAGTCAGAAAAAATCATTCTTTTACTTAAAGGCTATAAACCAATTTTTAAAATTTGACCCACAAGGCCCAGTTTAATTCTACAGGTCTATTCCTCACCCTACTTCCATTTCTTCACTGACCTTTTTGTCTCATTTTATTTCTAAGTTACATCAAATCTCTAGTTTTCTGAAGAACCTTCACACAGGTTAATTGCTCATTCTACCTTACTACGTATCCTCACATTGTTCCTTTCTAATTCTACACACCCAATTCCCCAAACCATTTCTCTGTATTTTGACCTATATTTCATGTACCATTTTGTTCTTAAGTTAAATGTTACCCTCATTCTAAATTAGGTCCATTTAAAAACTTTTTAAAACTCTGTTATTCCTTTAAGACATACCCAACAATTGTCGTTAAATATTTGTTTACTTTAGTATTTTTCTTTTCCAGTAGAACATAAGTTCTAGAGTCACAAGCTAGGTCTGTCTCATTAGTATTAGATGCCTTCCATCTAGCACAGTGCTGGGTTGAATAGTTGCCAAATGTGAAATACTTGTTGAGCAAAGATTAGAATCGAAGCTTCTCTTCCCAAGGTATTAGCACCCAGGGGATTCCTTGGACACTGGAAAACTATTGAGCGTTTATGAGTCCCAATGCGGCTGTCACACAGAGGGGTGGGGGATGATGAAAACAAGTTTATAGCTACTTTAGAAGGGATCTTATCGGGGACAGTAAGTACTAAAATTGCTAACAATTTGTGCACTTTTACCTGGTCTGTGTTTGATAGATTTTTTTTTTTATGAAAGCATGCTTTTGCCTATGTGTCCAATCCTATGTGGATTGTTACATTATTCTAAAACAGAGATAAAGCACAGGTGATAAGGGGCCCATGAGCAATGAGTAAGCAGAACAGATTTGGCATATTACCCAAGTTACCCATAACACTAGTTGAACCACAGATTTCCTATCACTAAAATACCTCAGTGATTCCATCCCCTGATCCAGCAACATCAATTTTTCAACAGTCCAGATATACCTTTACCTTTTACCACATAGACTTTCTAAAGTTTCTCCAGGACTATTTTAACTATTTAATTAAATTTTCTATTTAATTTGGGTAGTTGAATCATTTCTGCTTTAGAGGCTACTTTCAGAAAAATAAAATCTTTCTATCAGTCTTGTTCTGGCCCAAAGATATGGGCCAGATGAAAACCATCAAAAAACAATCTACTCCTTTTTTTTAAAATACACACACACACACACACACACACACACAAGCATTGAGATCACAGTGCGTATAGCTAGGAAGAGAGCACAAGCATAATTTTCTGTGTTTCACAGTACTTGGCATTAACATGGTTAGTTAGAGTCACCAAGGAAACTGATGGAGACTTCCCAAAGTATTACCCATCCGAATTCTATCCCTGGCCAGGGAGCAGTCCCACATGACCCAGCAGACCTCTCCTATCTCATCCTCTGCTCCCCTCAGCAGTGTATTTCACTAGAGCTACCTGTTCTGTTCCCCACTCTGTCTCTGGTAAGTCCTCTACCCCCTGTACCTCTGGCCTGACCAGAAATAAATAAATCTTTAAAAAATAATAAAAAGAAGAAGAAGTTCTCATAGCCCTCATCCTCCCAGGCATCTGATGTTTTGAGCTTGGTCACCTGCTACAGATCACAATATTTTCAGCACTGCCTCGAAGCAAATGTTGGACAAGAAGCAATCTCGGGACAGTCAAACCATAGAATCACTCACAAATTGGAGTGATTTTCTGGTCCCAGAAGGAGTTCTAGAGAAAGAAATTCAGATCATGAAGTACCCATAGGCACCAAGTACAACAGCCTTCCAGGCACTCTTGTTCCTCCAAGGTCTCCATGAACAATCTGAGTATCTGAGATTTTTTGGAGTATGCTTACTGATGAACAAATAAAGTATAAAGGTATGAAGGTATACCAGAAAAAGAAGACATTATTTACCTTTTTAATTTATTGAGCCTAGATAAACATTTATTTCCCTTTCTTCTCTGTACCAGTCTTTCATTTTACTGCATATCCATAGTATAGTGTTGATGACATCACTTCACACCCTTCTTTAATTTACTGTTATTAGTGTGTTCTTAATGACCTATTATTTTAACAGAAATGTCTGGAATCATTATTAGAAAACTCATCTGCTATTTGTTATTATTTCTAACAGCCTATATGTAATGAGTGCTTACTATAAGCATGATAATAGGTTAAGCATACTCTATGTATTATCTCAACAATTTTGTGACAATTTTGGGAGAGCCACATTAACCAGAAGAAACTTATGTAAAGATAATTTGTAATTTTAAATAACTTTTACCACATAAAGTTGTGACAGGAACCCTGAGAGAAGTTAATAAACTTTTGTAATGGGAACTATAACAACATTAATTTAGACAGGCTTGGCGGCACAAGGGGTTAAGAGTCAGCACTATGACACAATCTACAGCCACTGCAGCATAAGTTTGCTCCCTAGCCAGGGAGATGATCCACATGGCATGGCAGACCTTTCTTGTATTGCCAAGTGCTCCCCTTAGCAGTGTAATTCAGGCAATCTGCCTGTCTTGTCCCCAAGTCTGTCTCTAGTGAATCCTCTCATTTCTTGGAACTTCTGGCCTACACCCCAGTTCTTATAAGCACCAAAACCAAAAACAATCAAAAAGAAAAATAAATGAATCATACCAGTAAGTTTAACATTATCCTTTAGATGTATAATTAAGAGAAAAATCTTATTTAGATATAAATCTTATTTAGATATAATCACAGACTTAAAAATGTCAGCCTAAGCGTATATATGGTAAATTCCAAGGGTGATATTCATTTTTAAGTTCTTTATTATTAAATAACAGTAGATTTGAAAAATAATCTTATTGGAATTTTTATTTTGAAATTCATGTATTTTCTTTAAGGATGGTGTATCAGGCATTTTTTTTAAAATAATATAGTAGTTTATTTTTACATCATTTTGTGACTTTTTTCATCTCAGTTGTAATCCCCATGGGCTTCCTATCCCCAAATCACCCATGTGTCATCACCATAGTCCAGTGTATTTCCCTCTCCCCACTGCTTTCAATCCCATTCCCCACTCGATCCCATAAAATGTCTCTGGTATGTAGCTGTTCGTTATTATTATTATTTTCTCACCTGGTCTATTATACTCCTGTAGCAGGCATTTAAGAACCCACACTTAGAAGTCGGTCGTCCATAACTTGCTATCTACAAAATATTTGGATAAGGGCCTCCCTGGTGGCACAACAGGTTAAGGTGCAGCACTGTGAAGCTGTCCACAGCCACAGCAGCACAAGTTTGATCCCCACCATGACCCATATGTCATGGCAGACCTCTGCTGGCCTGCCTGCTGATCCCCTCAGCAGTGTATTTCTGTCAGTCTTCCTGTTCTATTCTCCACTCTGTCTCTGGTGAATCCTTTCAACCCCTGAACCTCTGACCTGTACCCCAATTCTTGTATGCATAAAGAAATACATCTTTAAAGAAATAAAATATTTGGATAAGTAACCCAGCTTTGCCAAGTTACTTCATCAGCTGTTAAGTCTAGATTAATAGTATCTCTACCCTATAGGATTGTTTTGAAGATGAAAAAAGAACTACCTGGCCTTAGGAAATTAAGTATAATTATCAAAATAATAATTGTTTGCAGTTAAGTTTGTAGAAGTCTGTGTAGTTATTTGATTATGCCTGTTTTAATTTGATAAATGTTTAAATTAGCACTGAGTGGCAAAACATTCAATATTAAAGCATTATAGAACACAGTATTACATAGTACATTTATTTACTCATTATTTTTAATGTGATATTATGCATTTAACTTTAAAAAAAATAAGTTCTTTTGTGTTTGTTTTAAGATTTATTTCTTTTACTTAGGCATATAAAAATTGGGGGTTAGGTGTAGGGTGAGAGGATTCCCCCGGAACAGAGTGGGGAGAAGAACAGGCAGACTGAATGAAATCCACTGCTGAGGGGAACAGCAGCTAAGACAGGAGAGGTCTGTTGTGTCACATGGGTCAACTTCCTGGCAGGGATCAAACTCATGCTGCAGTGATTTCCCATAACTTCGTAGGCCTGACACTCAACCCCTTGTGCCTGAACCCACTTGCTTATCTTTACTTTTTTTCCCTTGCTGTTGGGGTTGTATTCCCAAATATATCTTTGTAGTAGGGATCCTGTTGTGGGCCCTTGTATTTTCATTCAAGTACTTCTGTTCATGTGTCCAAGTCTTTAATACACTTTAAGTGAATTTTCATATATGGTGTCGGTCATTGATTTTTGATTTATTGATTTTTTACATTTATTTAATTTATTAAATAAATAAAATGCATTCTGTTTGCTAATGGGATGGATTTCTTTGTTTAAAATGGTTATTAAATGGAGGTCCTCCCTGGTGGTGCAGCAGGTTAAAGCATAGCATTAGAAGCTAAAGCCACTTCAGCATGAGTTTGATCCCCACCCCAGAGGTGATCCACCTGGGCAAGCAGACCTCTCTTGACCTGCCCACTTCTCCCCTCAGCAGTGTACTTCATCAATCTGCCTGTTCTGCTCCCCACTTTGTCTTTGGTGAATCCTCTCACCACATAAATAAATAAATCTTTTTTTAAAAAAATAGTTATAGGCCCTCCCTGGTGGCGCAGTGGGTTAAAGCACAACACTAAGAAGCTAAAGCCACTTCCGCATGAGTTCGATTCCCGCCCGCCCCGGAGGAGACCACATGGCGTGGCAGACCTCTCCTGGCCCGCCCGCTGCTCCGGTCGGCAGTGTACTTCATGATCTGCCTGTTCTGCTTCCCACTCTGTCTCTGGTGGATCCTCTCGCCGGCCCTGCGCCTCTGGCCTGTACCCCAGTTCTGTATGAACAAATAAATAAATCTTTAAAAAAAAAAAAGTTATAAAATGAGGGAAGATACAGTATTTATATCTGTGAATATAAACTGAACTATTTCACGTTATGTTTTATTCCCTTCTGCATTCTCACATAACTTTTAAAAAATAGCACACATACACATCTACATACTAACCTCTAAATTAATTTAATACAAAAAAGTTATTCAAAACATAAAAACAAAATCCATAGAGTTTAAACCAAAACATCAGTCTTATTAAAAATTTTTTTAGTTATACATTTTCTTTGTAAGACTAGATCTGACCCTAACTTAGACAGGAATATGATATGAAATTTAAACACTCTTTAGAGCTGTCATTCATAATTACCTCTACTTTTGTAATCACTATCATCATCATCATTGGCATCACATTATATTCCAAATAAGCCCCGTGATAAGGTTGTTTTCTAGAAAAACATCAATTTCATCAAGATTAGAAAACCAGATATAATAATTGAATAAAAACTAGTAATAATATAAAATTACTCCTACCCCAAATTGTTTTTGTCAGCACAGTGTGAATTTTTAAAGGAAAAGGTACCTTATAAATACCTCCCAATAGTTGAAAGTTACTGAAAATAACCTACTTGATTTTATGAAGTTATCAAGCTGCTACAAAAAATCTTAAAACAACAACATAAAACAGACATTTTACGTGTTCCCTTTATAAGTTGTAAAACTTCAAGTAAAATTTACACAGGTTAAAGGGCAGCATTATGATGCCAGTGCTCCCCACGCTGTCACTGGTGAATCCTGTCATCCTCACCTCCATGCACCTCTGGCCTGTACCCCAGTTCTTGTATACATAAATAAATAAATATTTTTTTAAAAGACAGAGATAATTCTAGAAATATAACTAGTATTACCATTAAGAAACCCATAGATAAAAAATGACATTAGATCTATGGAAAAACATTTTTTGTCAGCACACTTTAAAATTTGCTAATGAGTGTTTTAAACTTACTATGATCAAAACTTTTAGAAAAGCAAGATTAGGAGAATACTTCCTGAATATGACAAGACTATATGTCTTGAGTGAGGAACCAAGCCAGAGTTCAATATTAAATCCTGGAGTCATTCAACTTAAAGAGGGTGAGGGGTGGTGGAACAGTGGTCCTCTATCTCAGGGAGTTTTGACAGTTCTGGACAATTTATTAGAAGTAAACAAGCTTTTAGTCTTTTCTTGACTTGGTACAATAGAATAGTTTCTGTATGTTTTCATACATCAGAGGTAATTGCCTTTTCAATTTTCAGCCCTTTCCTCTACTAATGTCAGCATTTTTTCCTACACAAAATTCATTTTTTTAAAATCTAGCAATGTTACCTCCTCTAAAAGTACAAATAGAAAGAAATTAACGAGGTGCTAAATTCATAAGGTACAATAATATTAAATGACCTACTTGCAAATACTAACTCTATGGCTTATGATTCAAATTTGAGTTTTAGAGACATTGCATGTAGCAATACTTCTTGAATGCATAGTTTATTTTACAGGAAAGTAAATAATACATTTACAGAATAGTACATAAGTACTAAGAATGTTCAATGAAAGAATGCCAAGACCCACTTTATTACCTTTGTGAGCATAAAGAAGTAATCATCATTTAAAAATCTTAACATATTGTATATGTAATATGAATTTCCACTGGGATTTAAGTTATATGTGTTGACAAAAATTCTACGAGATTTCAACAGATTTAAATTTATGGTCTATCCAGTTTCCCCCCAAGAAAATCAAGGAGTAGTACTGTTCAATCTGATGTTTTTCCCAGTTAGGCCAGAAGGTCTTTCAATTATATTTCTGACACATAAGAGATGGCTACTAGTACATAAGTTTTTATAAATCTGTACTTTATGTTAGTCCACTTCTAAGTGTTCACGGAAGTGTTTGTATATAGAGGATATGGATAGCATTTTCAGTTTACTGTAATGTATTTCCCCCCTTTCCATACTGTACATTTTGGAAAGAAGAGCAGCCCATGCTTAGGTGTGCTATTTTCTACCTCCTTGAAAGTTAGGTATCTACATAAACGATTTAGAGTTCTACATAGGCGATTTGTCTCTTCCCACCCATTTATCATTTTATTCAATTGTTTCTTTATATTATCTAGACTCATGGATATTGATTTTATAGTTTAGGCTATCATCCAACACTGTTTTATTTAGTTTGTTGCTTAAATTTTTCCAACTTTATTCAGTGAGTACTCATTGTTCCCTGTACCCCTCTGACATCCCTTACCAATATAGGCAATAAATGTTAGCATTTCCTTATTCTTTGGAACTAAGAGTAAGCATTTAATTTAGCATAAAGCAGCTTTCATTACAAAGTTTTAATAAAATCTGTGGTCATCCCTGGTGGTGCAAGGAGTTAAAGTACAGCACTATAAAGCTAACTGCAGCCACTGCCACAAGAGTTCAATCTTCAACCAGAGAGCTCACCCACATGGCACAACAGACCTCTCCTGTCTGTAGTGTATTTCAGTCCTTCTGCCTATTCTACTCCCCACTCTGTCTCTGGTGAATCTTTTCACCCCTCCCCCTTAACTCTGGCCTGTACACCAGTTCTTGTATACATAAGTAAATCTTGAAAAAAGCCTTAATTAAAATCACTGTCAATTATGGATGTACTATGTGGAGAATTCACAAATGATTTAGAAAGAACTAGCAAGAAACATTTTACAGATTTGGGCATACAATAACTTGGGTGAATTCAAAACACTATTACACATTTCTCTGGTTTGTATCCGTCAGCCTTTAGAGAAAACAGGCAATGAGTGTGGCCTATGATGAGATCAGAGGTTAAGAAGGTAATGAGACTACTCTGAATACTCACTTAAAAGTCCAGAGGTGGCCCTCCCTGGTGGTGCAGCGGGTTAAATAAAGCTAAAGCCACTTCCGCATGAGTTCGATCCCCGCCTGCTCCGGAGGTGACCACATGGCGTGGCAGACCTCTCCTGACCCGCCCACTGCTCCCCTCAGCAGTGTACTTTGTCGATCTGCCTGTTCTGCTTCTCTGGTGAAGCCTCTTGCCACCCCTCAGGCTCTGGCCTGTACCCCAGGTCTGTATGTACAAATAAATAAATCTTTAAAAAAAAAAAAAGTCCAGAGGAATGTGAAGTTCTTCAAGTGTTACTAGCTTACAGGAGAATAATTAGGATTATAATTTAAAAAGTTTTAAAGCCTACAAATTAATTAGGAAGAAGGAAAGCTCAGTTACTGAATGCAATAGGATTCCCACAGCTCCTTGGTAACCAGGTAGGCTTTGGGGTGGTGGGGTCCCCAATCTTGTCTCCAGGTTACACAGTTACCTAAAGGCTCCTGAAATGAGTGAAGGTTAGGGCGTGCCCATGGTTCTGACACAGGATGAGCAAAGTGGGTGGCTCCTATTTGCTCCTATTTGACACCTGGTGGACACAAAGTTGTTCTGCTACCTGTATATGTATCACTGTGAAACTACAGGTTGGCATGCCCATCAATCAGCACAAGCACCCCAGAAATGAACAGGGGAGGTCATGCTGTAGTTCAAGTTTTTCTTGCTCCTGCCAGGGTTGCTACTGATACCTGATAGAGATGGCAATCTTACATGGAGGTTTCTGGAACCAGCACCTTCTCTTCGGAGCTGAAGGTAATCAGGCTGATATAAACGAACTGACTTTCATCCATATCTGGGACTAGGATCTACGCATGGTGTTGATTGTGAATTTTTATTTAAGTGTGGGGAGTCAGGTGTGAAGTTCATAAAAATATATAGGTTCTCTTTTAGCATCTCCTAGATCTCTTTTCACTTTAAGGACAAATTGAACCCTATTTTAAGTCATTAACAAAATCATGATAAATTGTTCTTAAAATTATTTTGATGTGAAAGCTAAAATTTTTCTTTAAGGCTTTTAATGGGATTAATAGCAGAGTTGAAAAAAAATTATATCTAATGAACACCTACATAAGTGAAGGTGTAAGATTGTGTGGCCCTGCAAGCTAGAATGGTGGAATCGTCAATGAGATTCCTGAGAATTCATTGTTCAAGATCCTGCTTGTAGTGGCAGAGTAATTGCTACAAGACCAAACTTTCTATAGACAGCCAACTACAAACTCTATAAACAATGTAAGAAAAACAAAAGTTACGTAAAGGCACTGCAAAATGAGGAAAAATCAGGGTAAACAAGGAAGGAGGAATTAACAGTTCGAGAGAGAAGGACTTTGGGTGAGAGTGTCACTTCTAACTTGAAAATATAAATATGGCTTTCAATCTGCATTGGTTTGAAACAGAGATATTCTCTCTGATCTCTCATCCGGGGAGGTGGGGGGGAAGGAAACTAGAATATCAGGGAGCAAGAGCTCTAAAATATTAAAAGATGAAAGTCATAAACTCAGAACACTGTATCCAGAGAAAATAAGCTTTGATGATGAAAGCCAAAAAAAAAAAAAAAAAAAAGACATTTTGAAATAAAAGCAACAATAGTTTCTCAGGAAATCTACACTACTGGAAATTCTAAAAATAGGGCTTTTTGTTTTTGTTTCATAATTAGAAGAAATGTTACCTAATGAAAACTCAGGTCTTGGAGAAGAGGGGCACCAGAAATGATAAGTAAAGAGGTATAAAGCAGTTTTTCTTTAATTAAGAGATATGCATAGAACTGTTTAATACAAAAAGTAATACTGTATTCTGGAGTATATAATGTTCATAGATGTAATATATATGAAGATTATTACATAAAAATGGAGATGGGGAGAGGGTAGGTGGACCTATAGAGTTATATGGAGACAAAAAAGGAAAAAAAAAAAGGTAGACTTAAATCTCACTATATCAATAAGGGATAAAACACACCATTTGAAAGCAAAAATTATCTGGGCCCTCCCAGGTGGCAGCGGGTTAAAGCACAGCACTAAGAAGCTAAAGCCACTTCAGCATGAGTTTGATCTCCATCCCAGAGGTGACCACATGGTGCGGTAGACCTCTCCTGACCCACCCACTCCTCCCCTCAGCAGTGTACTTCGTAGATATGCCTGTCCTGCTCCCCACTCTGTCTCAGGTGAATCCTCTCGCCGCCCCTGCACCTCTGGCTGGTACACCAGTTCTGTATGCACAAATAAATATATCTTAAAAAAAAAAGGCAGAAATTATCAGAATTATTTTTTTTTAAAAAGAAAGAATCAGCTATGTGCTCTTTATAGAAGTCATGTAATAAATATAAAGCCAGATAGGTTGAACATACATGGATGAAAAGAGGTGCCATGTAAACTGTATGTCTAAAAAGGGTGGAGCGGACCTACTGTTGATACATTATACTAAAAAGTAGACTTTGAAACAATGGTTATTACTACAGTTAATAATAATAATTGGCCAATTTATGAGAAACATATGGCACTTGTGAATAACAGAGCTTTCACATGCATGAAGCAAAATGGGTCAAACTGAACAAATGCATAGTTCACAGTTTACAGGCATTAATCCTTCTTATACAGCAATTGATGATTTAGCTACCAGGTAAAGAGATCATGAAAGTCAAAATGTCTGAGCAACACTATCAACCAGCATGACCACATGATATTTATAAAGCACTCCACCCACAACTGCAGAATACACATTATTCTCAAGTACACATGGCACCATTAAGTATGCTAGACTATAGAACAAGTCTCAAAAAAGCATTGAAAACATACAGCCTATGTTCTACAATCACAATGCTATTAGAAATGTTAGAAAAACTCAAATATCTAGAAATTTTAAAATGCACTTATAAATATCCCATGGGTTGCTGTCACTGTTCATAGTGTTTCAGAAATCACTTAGTATTCATGTGATATGTTGTGAAACATATTTTGATATGAACAAGACTTGAGGCCATATAGGTAAACAGCTTTTCTAAAATGCATGAAAAAACTTTCAACATTTAACCCCCCCACCATGTATTTTATCTGTTAATGTATCCCAAGCATTAAAACTACATCAGAATTTTAACTTTTGTTACAACCTGGTTACCTAAATGTAAACCGCCTATCTAGCCTCCTACATTCATATACACATGGATTTGTTCACTCCTCTTGTCCTCACGTTCCTCTCTATTATCCAAAAGTCTAATCTGACATTTGTTGAAAAGAATCAGCTTCCATATTCCACTGAATTAAGAAAAGCTGCTATGAAACTTTGAGACTTGCTATTGTATTTATTGTTGAGCATACTGGAAATGAGAATAATAAAAAAAATACATTTGAATTTAGGTGCCCATTATGAAGACAAAATACCAGTGTTTAGAAGGTGTGTTCCTGTCAAGTGCTCCATGCTTTTAAGTATGAGTTCTTAATCAACTACCAGCTTCATTCCATAGCTTGATCTGGAACGTGTAACTATAAGGCATGAACATCTTCAACCCTCCTACATCAAGGGGAAAAAAACACAGAATGCCAGTTCATCTTGCCCCCCAAAATGTGAAATCTACCATCTCACTAATCCTTCATCCTGTGCCTGCCTCATTTCTCAACTCATTGCCTCCTACTCCCCTCTTCAGGAAAGAGTTCCAAAGATGGTTTGACACTGAAGTGTATGTTAGGCCAGTGGTGCTTAAGCTGAGCATCGGAATCACCATGAGGACTTGTTCAAATAGTTTGCCATGTCAGACTCAGAGATTTTGATTTCAAAGTTTGGCCCTGATCCTGAGAGTTCGCATTTCTAATAGCTGCTGAAGCTGATGCTGCTGGTCTGAGGTCCACACTTGGAGAAACTTTGGGTTTTGCTGGTAAAGGGGAAAGAGAATGCTAAGAAAGTGCCAGGATTTACTCAAAGGATTTTTTCTGTTTTAAGAAACAGAAACACCCCCAGTGTACTGAGAAACTGCATTGTGGTCAGCAACAAATCCTGCAGGGCATTCAGATGCACACTGAAGTATGGGAACTGGTGCTCTCAGTAATATTCTAGCTTTCTTAGATCTGTTCTTTGATGGGGTGATGGGACTGACAGTTGGTCAATATTCTACGGTCAATACCCATAATTCAGTGTTCAGAGTCCTGCTAGCAAATTCTTACAAGAAGAATATTTGCCTTTTTTTAAAAAAGTATGTAAGGTATGGTGTCAGAATCATTTTATAAATTATGGGTCCACATTTTATTGGCTCTCTTTCAGAGAATAATACAATCAAAATGATGCATTCCTATTTGGTGCAGTAATCCAAATTCTCAACCAGTAGCTATCAGGCTGTGGTCTAAATGCTGAACTTTTTAAAGACATAGACACATTAGGATGAGTTTATTATCAACCTTTAAAAAATATATTCTTCGTGCATATCTGCTTATTTTCTTATTCAAACATTTTCAAACAGTAACTTCCCACCAAGATATGTTATATACTGAATGACAAAGAGTTGAGCAAAACACAAGCCACTTTCTTTATGAAAGCCATAAAGGTCTGCAGAAAATGAGCATAAGGGATCTCAGTAACCTTTGGACCACACAGTTGTATGGTCTTCTGCCAGGAGACTCAAATTTCACTGCAGAACTTTGTCCTTGACCTACTGTGTCAGAAAGTTAGGGAGTGGGGGCTGGGTATCAGATGGCCAGCTATCAATTTTAAGTCCTTTGGATGATTCCCATACATGCTCAAGTCAGAGACAGCAATCCAGAGATTTTTCTTAGATCCCAGTCCACTCTAAGAAGCCAATGAAAACAGTGTTTTGCATCTAACTGTGGAGTGAACTGTGAAGAATCACTTTAAAGACTGATATTGCCAGGCCCTTATTTTACAATTAAGCCAAAGTGATCTGCTAATTAAGGGCAGAATGGTGCATCCAAGCTCAAGCCCACCAATTCTAAGTTCATCTCTGCTTCTCTGCTTACACAGCAGAAGGAAGTATAAGCTCTGCCATAGTAATTGGATTGTTTTTAAAACATCTTGACAACATAAAATGAGACGAATTCTTCACAGGCTTGATTTTCTATTTTGTAATAACTGCTGAGGAAATTTGTGCATTCCGACATTGACCGAGAAAGATATATGACTAAGAATTATTCTCTGTACTAAAGGAGAATAGAGCAACATTTTGGTTCATTAAAAAATATTGTTTCATGTCTCCCTGAAAGAAATGGGTATTGGTGTAGATAGTGTCCACTTAATCATAAAAATCTTTACCCATTTCAAACACAGGCTAAAGATTTCTATGCTGTCAACTCCGGAGAATGATTTCCCCTGAGGAGGTGGAGGTTTTATGTGGCGCTTCTGGGATGCCCCTGATGTTTGCTTTCTCAAACCTGATTACAGTTTGCCCAGTTTCTATTCAAGCTGTAAACCACACGTTTTACTACAAATCAGTAAGTATTAAAACCCACATGAATAAACAACTAAGGTGTAATATTTCATTTCCCTTACCTTACAATTATATTAATTGAATTTTAATTCTATTAATTTAAACTTTCAGAAGTTCATGGATATTTTTAATCTTACTGAAATGTTGCTATGACCTATGCCCACCTGTGTAAAATGCATTCAAAGATATAAATGCAAATCCAGAAAGACCACATTGTAATTATTAGTATAATCCTTCTCAAATTTCTATTTTTACTAAATAACAAAGATTTGATGTAGGCAAATTTTAAATGATTATTTTTTAACAGCAAAAACTCACAAAATACCTTATGTTTAACAACAGAGTGATAATGCCCCATCCATACCAAGAACAATGGTATGCATTGTTAACTCATGGTTCTGAAGAATAGTTATTAATCTGGAATGTTATAGGATACTATTTAATAAAGAGTAGGATAGAAAACTGATATAAAATGGATGTAATCTTTAGAATTAAGCAAAAGCCTATTTGTAAAAATATAAAAACATGAGTGCTTGTCTATGACAGAATAGTTTTCTTCCAAAAGCTTTTTATTTTCCCAAATAAACATGCATTAATTAAAAATTGTTACTTCTAAAGAAGTCCAAGTATGTTAGAAAGAGTAAAAAAGAATATTTTCCTTCCCTTAATCTCCTCCCAGTCTTGCCCAAGAACCCATTTGTCACATCACCATATTTGTCTTATTAATTTTCCCACACCTACGAGTAAAACATTTTACCTTAATTTTCACACATCTTCAAATAGTAATTATCTTTACATGTCAGTTGCTCATATGAACTGACTATATTTGCTTTCTTTTCTGGTTTTTCTTGTTAATTTATAAATATTCTTCATATTATATTCATGTTAATTCTTTATTATTCTTTAATGCTTTCTTAAAAGTATTTTTTCCTAATCTGTTGAAGCTCTACTGCTCCTATTCAGTGTTTACTTGTATGGCTTTGATTAAGGTAAACAATTCAAGTCATTGAATTAGTTTTTTTCTTTTGTTTTTTTGCTATGTTTCCCCCCATGCCAAGGTTACAAACACATTTCCTACATTTTCTTTTATTGTTTTAGTAAAGACATTTAACCTATTCAGAAACAATTTTAGTATTTACATAGGTCCTCCTGTGTCAGCACTTTTGAAGATGGTCCTGAGTAGTCGCTTCTCACTGTCTTCACACCTGACACAGCCCTTTCCTACATCAGATAGGCGCCCATTAGTACATCAGACCTATGCCAATGGGAATATAACTATATGTTGATTTCTATTTTACTACAACAATAACTGAAATGTATTACTTTTGATCAAAATAACAGAATTGTTCCTACAAATGACAAGAAATACAGCCCTTCAAAATTCTTGATAGGAAAAAAGGCATAACCCTGAATGCCTCTGTACAAAATGTGATATAAAGAAATAAAAGCTTGAGAATATAAGCCCAGATTTTTAAAAAGCCATTTATTTAAAAAAAAAACTGGTTTGTCAAATCATATACACGAGCAGTACACAACTACCACAGTGGCCCTGGAATAGACACCAGTGGGGCATTCACCACACAGTACCTGAAAAATACAGCTAAAAAAGAGGAGTCTGTTGAGTACTTAATTTCAGATTCCTACTTGACTCCTGTTGAATGGCTTTGAGTTAGCATATAGTGAGTGAGAGGTAGAGTCCCAAGTATAATAGCTGATGCCTCAGGGCTCCATATAAAAACAAAACAAAAACAAAAACCATTTCCCCCTCTGTACAGGGAAGCCTACTCTATTCTTTATTTCCTTTGTGAAAACAGAAGCCAAGTTTCTCTTCTCAAATGGTTCAGCATTCCCAAAGTGTTGTGTGGTGACCTAGGTATTGTGCTTCTTGCTTGAGCATCTAATTTTCCTCACCTTCTGATTCAGACTCTAGGAAAGAAGAGACAAGTCAGGATTATTTTTGATTCTTCTATGACTCTATCAAATAAGGTGATGAAAGAGTTCCTACCCTCAGCCCAAGGACATTTTTCCTCTGGGTATCCAATTACTGGCCAAGAGAGTCAGCATAGAAGGGCAAAGTTACTTTCATGCTTCTGGATTATCAAAAATAAACTTTTCAAGCCTAGTTGATATCACTTTCATTCATTATTATTCTTTCACTTTGTGTCACCATTTTAATTACAGTCAACTAGGAAAGGTGTCATAAAAATTCATAGAATGCCACAATGTGTAATCAAATCAAATGTAATTTCTTTTTTTCATTTCAAATCTGGTGATTATTTGTTCTTCTTTGTTCTCCAAGAGTGCATGATTTAAGAGGTTGGGTTTTGTTGTTTATCATATGGAAATTTTCATTGCCTTGTATTCAGAAAGGAAGGCTAAGCTGTAGCAAAATGTTTGATATGGAGGATAGTGCAAGAACTTCATTATCAGGAAGGCAAGAAAAATCTGTAGTTTATCTTGCATTATAATGAGGCAGTATTTGATGTTAAGTGGAATCTTACCTTCCTCTGCATTTTGTAACCACTCAACAAACTTCTTCATCTGGTCAAGAAAAACACTTTTGCCTTTGGCAACATGTGCTTCTTTGTACCACTTCAATATTGCTTCTTCACTCAGCACATCAGCTGAAATATCAAACAGAAGACTATAAGTTATTCCATAAATATCATGTTTTAAAGCAACTTCATGTCTTACAGTTTAATGGATATCAATCAACTTTGCTATCTGAGAAGACAGGAACCATACACTCTTCCCATACAGAATACAGTGCCATTTATCAGCAGTTAGCCTGCAAAATTTTTAATATGGTGGTGACACATATCTCATCAGATTGTGTGTATCCTATAAATAGATAGGTTTACTTTAAACCTATAAATGCAAACCTATAAACAAGTCACTACTGGAATTTGGGAATCTCTGACAGGAAACTGAGTTATTTTGTCATTTTGTAAGTGAATCAACAATTCCAGTATTTAGAACACTCATTTGGTAAGTAAATCAACAATTCCAGTATTTAGAACACTCTGTAACCTGCCAATGAACCTTGATTAAACAGCAACCTCAAATGACTGTCTTTTAAGAGAAATTATCTTTTTTAGCATAAAATAGGTAAATGAAAAAATTCTAGATAAGATGCAATGTTAACAACAGATATAAAGATAAACCTCCTTGGTGCATCATATAATCAATAAACAAATAATCTAAAATTCTACACTCACTTATCACTGAAACACTGATTTATTTTCCTAGAGCCTAATATTTTAAATCACAAGAATGTTTCCTTGTACTATACCCACAGAAAAAAATCAGACACAGCAGATTCCCTACAGGGTCTTGA
>NW_004567106.1:19753143-19756602 GCF_000260355.1 Condylura cristata | reverse complement strand
TTTATCTTCCTTTTTAAAAAAATTTAGTAATTGGTGCTTAGATTCAACTAAAGAAATGGAATTCAGTTAAAATGTTCAACTTTGGTTTTAGAAAACAGTAGGTCTGAAAATTTTATTTTTAGTACTCTGTTTTGTAAACAAAGGAGAATCTTTATTCACTTGAAAGGAATGGAAGTAGAAGTTGTAATTAGGTGTCTTTACAGAGTTACTCATAGCTTCTAATCTTTTGCCACTTGTTTCCAGTGCCACTTTTTCCACTCAAAATTATAAAACCATTCACTAACTATCAAAGCCCAGTTTTTGCTGACCTGAGGCCCAAGCAGAGATACAGTCAGAAGTGATTTGTTAGTATGCAAGTCTACTTTGCTGAAAAATCTAAAAAACACTAATTCAAACGAGGTTTTAGAAATTCCTTTTGTATAATTTTTCCTTAAGACACTTGCAATTTATATTACTGATTTCCTATCTGTTTTGTGGTAAAACAATTCTGAGCATGAATACCTAACATATGTATCATTTTTGTTTATAAATCACATATATGTACTAGAGAATCATAATTATTGCTATGAAACAAAAAATAGAAGTAAAAATATGATAAATGTGGAAAGAAATTTTATTTTTCTCTGACCTTAATAACATACAACATACATGTTGAAAAATAATTTAGACTGCAGCTGAATGGTAGTATTTGAGGTTTTCCTTCTGAAGACTGAAAGCTTATCCTTGTGTTTTACTGCCCCACAGAGGCTGAAGGAGGACATGCACCTACTAAAATGCTTGTCAATGACTGCATTTGTGAAAAGGAACTTAAATGATAGGTAAATGCATACCACGTGTTGTCTGCTGAAAATTAGACACAGGTGCAAAGATAATTTCTCAAAAGATCCTATTATAGTAATAACTACTTGCTTAGAGATCAAGTTTCTAGTGCCAGAAAGTAAATAAATAACAATAGTAAGAAGGAACATTCTGAAGCAAAGAATGAGCATCAAAAAGTTTAATAACTCAACTTTTGCTTGCTGAAAAATCTAATCAATGAAGGAAAGAGCTCCTTAAGGCATCAAGAAGGGGGAGAAATTGTTTTCCCACTAAGGAAAGGGAGAGGCATTAATCAAAATTGGGAACTGATGAAATATTTATTGAGATTTTCTTAAAAAACTTACTAGGTATGTAGACAATCAGAAAAAGTACAATAAGGAATGCTGTACAATTGCATACAGACCTTCCCTCAGATTAAAATATATTTTTCTTATTTCTACCTGACCTACTTCCTCAACATCTCTGGTGTCCTTTGAGAGCCTTCCCTTTCCCTCTCCAAATTAGCAGTTTTCAATCAGGTGCCCTTCCTCTTCATCCTACCCACTTTTCATCACCCTCTGAGTGAGACTATTTTTTTTAAGCAACTGACGTGACTGGAATTCTTGGTTTCCTTCTATACTTTTGAAATCCAGGAAGTCAAAGACTTATTTTGTTCATTTCATTTCTAGCACTTAACAAAAGACCTGCCATTCTAGAATGTAGTCAGTAAGTATATGATGAAGTAACTTGATGAGTTAAATGAAATGTATCTCAGTTTGTGGAATAATAACAAAATTTGGGTTTTCATGAGGATCAAGGAGACAATATTGTAAAAGTGGTCTGGTCAATACAAAACTTTACGTATTTAAGTTGAAAGCTGTATCACTTGGAACATAGAGAATTCAGTAATTTTTACTAGGGTAGGAAGCTACAGAGAGAGAAAACAAAATAACTTGCCTTAAGGATGCTGGACATAGGACCTACCGGAGGCACAGGAGTTAAAGATACAGCAGTTTCAAACTATGGCTAGTCGTGGCAACACCAGTTAGATCCCTTGCCAGCCAGGAAGCTGACACAGCAGACCTCTCCTGTCTCACTGGCTACTTCCTTCAGCAGTGTATTTCAGTAGAGCTGCCTATTCTGCTCCCTGCTCTGTCTTTGGACAATCCTCCTCTCTTCACCCTCCCCCCCCCCAACCCCATCACAGTTCTTGCATACAAAATAAATAAGTCTAAAAAAAAAAAAAACAACGCTGGACATATTTGCTGAGATAGCTGCTCACCTTTCAATAGAAGGAGAATAAGATACATTTTTAAACTTTAACCTGAAAAACTGAGATATTTCTGCTAAGTAAAAACCCACCAGAGATACTAACAGTACTTGGACAGGCAGTTTTAATTTTTTCAATCCTCCATTTTGTTAATATATTTAGCTTCAGGAAAAGAAATAGTGAAAAATGAGATGCTTGAAAATCAGTGATGGAGTCACTTTTTCCTTCTTGCCTCAAAAATATAAAGACCTTAATAGTTTATATAAAATATTTAAAAATTTTTCAATAATGATATTCAGTTAAGTCATTAAGCTTATCAAAGGGGAAATGGGTAATCATCACTAAGTTTTTGTTTAACTCAGGTTCTGGAAAAATGAGAGGGTATGTGTGTGTGCACGTGCATGTGTGAGTGATTAAAAAAGGGAAAGGGAATCAATTTCTCTTACATTTTTAAAAATCTACTTTAAAGCAGATTGTATTCTTATAATTAAGAAATGGTACCACATCAATAGATATGAGAGTAAGATATCTAGATATTTGTAAAATATGCATGTCTAAGTGATGTAAAAATAAACTATTATATTATTTTAAAAAATATGCATGTGTACATTGGATTAATGCTAAATACAGCCTTGAATAAATATTTATATATATACACATATATATAATTCACAGCATTTGTCCCTTCTGGCATTTAATGTTCTTCAAACCAATGTTTTCAGAACAACAGTTATATCATCACCTGAAAATCAGATAGAATGTGAATTCTTGGGTTCAACCCTGTTCTTATTCAGTCAAAATCCTCGGAGTTCTATGATTTAGCAAGTTTTCCAGGTGATTCAAACTCAGTGTACCAAAGCTGGGAAAGGAGAGCTTTTAATACTTAGTTCACTAAGTTTTACTGGCTCACAAAATGTAGAACAAAGGAATTCAAATCTCTATAAACACACATAAGGAAAGTTTCCTGGTGCCCAAACAAGTGTTTGTTGGATGAAATGATGTTAAAGTAAAAACCACAATTCAAAAAATAAAAGAAAGTAAACAGTAGTTTTCCTAATAGTGGCATGGAACAATCATTTCTCAGGGGTTTCATAGTCTCAAGCAATAATGTAATTATTTCATTCAGAAAACAGACTATATGTACTATTTTGAGAAAATTACATAGAAAATGACGTTTAGTTTCAACATCTCAATAATACATTTTAGGTTTCCATTAAAATAGTTTCATAACTTTATGTCCCAAAATACCTTAAGTCAGAGTAAGACTGATGTTAATGCTTACCTTGGATCCCCTAGGCCTGCTCATATTTGTTGCCACAAGCTTTACTGACAAGAGTATTTTGAAGTTGATTACTCAATTAATTGCTGAATGAAGAACTAATGCCCCCACT
>NW_004567106.1:19749271-19752883 GCF_000260355.1 Condylura cristata | reverse complement strand
CCGCTGCTCCCCTCAGCAGTGTACTTTGTCAATCTGCCTGTTCTGCTCCCCACTCTGTCTCTGGTGAAGCCTCTCATCCTCCGCCATCTCTGGCCTCTACCCCAGTTCTGTATGAATAAATAAATAAATCTTAAAAAAAAAAAAAAAGATGAGAAATGTGAAGACAGATTTTAACAGTTCATATGCACCTAGGTGCCATTATTGATACAAATGGTTTTTATTTTTTGGTGAGTCAAGTAGAGTCATTAAGTGGGGTGCTCTTGCAGGTGAGGTTCAAACTCCTATGTCTTAAAAAAGAAATAAGATAAGAAATACTGCTTGGCTGGATGACAAGAAATTGTGTGCTGAGGCTACTAGTTCACAAACAGTCCAGTTTTCAGAAGTGGAAAATATCGATGACCTACAATAAAAATGTGGAACATTCCCTGTAGGTTTTTTCACTAGTTCATATTGGGAGGCAACTTGGACAGGACAGTCATGGCGCAGTGGGGTCTGCTTCTCCTTTTTAACCATTGGTACCATACATGGGTTGGCAATATGGCCAGTCTGGTTCTGATGGGTTACCTTGGGTGTCATTTACTGACCTCTAGAGTTTTGGGACATTGCTATCTCTTGACCACATCCAAGAGGAACTAATTCAGATCTGGTCAGAGAAAAACACCAATTACTAAATTTCAAGTAGAACTTGGCAATCACTGCATTCTCCCACTGTGTATCAAGATTAATTAATAACATGACATTTTTACCCTCCAAATGACCAAATTATCATTCACAGAGAAACATTTAATAACATATCACAGAGAAAAGAAATATTAGTCTATTAATTTAAACTCTGCTATTATGCCATTTAAGATTGTAGTAAATTTTAACACTTCTCAATGTTGAAATGTATAATTTCTTAAGTGCTACTTTTCCCTCCTTTAGAAAATTATATAAACCCTAATTAAAGAATAGCCAAATATCTTTTTTTTTATATGGTAAGGTTATAGAAACTGAGATCATAGAAAACCCTAATAACATTCATTTATTAAGTAAAGGCAAGGCCAGTTGTCGTGGCAACCTAACCCTAATTAATATGATGAAAAGACAGAAAATGTGAAAATCTACAAGTAGCCACTTCCTTGAAAAGTAGAATGGCTAGATCAAATAACTAAAATACAAAAGTAAAAAGTCTACATGTTTCTGCAATTTTAGAGTCAGCTTTATGCACCTGAGAAGGTCTGAATGAATATCAAGCATTTGGATAATCATTGTCATTAGCGTTAAGCCTCACAATTCAAAAGCAAACCTAATTACTTTATATAATTACAATCTTTTCACCATCCCCCTGCCAAAAAAATAAACAGCTCATCACGATCTTCAGGCAACTGCTACTAATGATAAATGCCCAGGGGCCTAGTCAAGCTGGTTCCTGTGGCTGTGCATACAAGGTGTCGGCACACTCTGTAGCTGCACAATATGGATGCCTCACTACTTTTTTTTTTTTTTAAAAGATTTATTTATTTATTCATACAGAACTGGGGTACAGGCCAGAGATGGGGGTGAGAGGATGCACCAGAGACAGAGTGGGGAGCAGAACAGGCAGATCCACGAAGTACACTGCTGAGGGGAGCAGCAGGCGGGTCAGGAGAGGTCTGCCTCGCCATGTGGTTACCTCCGGGGCACGCGGGGATCGAACTCCTGAGGAATTGGCTTAAGCCTCTCAGTGCAGTGCTTTAACCCACTGCGCCACCAGGGAGGGCCCGCCTCACTACTTTTAACTTGTCAGGATTAGCATGAACCTACATACCCCTATGCTCCGGCCCCTGCTCTGCTCCTTGAAGAGTTTCAACAAAACATAAATGCTTGGTAGAAAAGCATGATGGATACCTTTATAGAAGAGAACCACGATCTTCTGAAAGGCTTTCATGAAATGGATATTGTCGTAACAGTATTCCTGCACCTTTTGGAGGAGGATCAGCTCTGACTGGCCTTGGGAGCTGAACACAGCCAGCAGGGGAGCATATTGCTGGAAAAGAAGTGGGGAGGAAAACTGTCAACTTTCACGACAGATACAGAGGCTATAGTGCTGGAATAATGACAGTAATCTGCCAGTTTGTTTTATTTGATTACTTTTCACTGTACTCATTAAGATACTAAACATGAAATTTTGACACATTAAAGGATCTTCGGGACTGTGATGCTTCCTCTGTTAATGGAGTGTAGCTTCATCATCATGTAGCATCTGCCAGAAGAAAGGGGTTCTGCTTTCCCAAATATCCCAGGTCCCTATTATGGGTAATCTTTATGTTTATTTTCATTTTATCCCCTTTGTTCCAAATGTCCCTGGCTTGTTCTCACAGACCCACTATAAGATTCTACGATCCACTCAGTCTAACACTTAATCTCTTCCAGGGAGCTTTCCCTGAGTTATCTTTAAATTGGATCCATATAATTTTCACTAGATGGTCTTTGATTTCAGAATTCAAGTATAAATACTGAAGAGAAAATCTTAA
Source organism: Condylura cristata (assembly GCF_000260355.1). Taxonomy (NCBI): domain Eukaryota; kingdom Metazoa; phylum Chordata; class Mammalia; order Eulipotyphla; family Talpidae; genus Condylura; species Condylura cristata. Next base: position 19,750,388 of record NW_004567106.1, on the reverse strand, counting down.
GTATTCCAGTTATCTTAATGTCATTTCATAGAAAGAAGAAAATCAACAAAAGCAAAAAACAGGTTTCCAGGTATAAAAGCATGCAATCTGTATAACCAACTGATTTCTCCTACCACTAAGATGATTTTCAAATTCTAATATCAATCTGCGGTTTCAATAAGAACTTTTGGTATGCAGAACAGAAGGTAAGCCAACAGTGAGACCACGACTTCTCTTTAACTTTTAATATTGGATATGACTATTCTGTAAATTATGTTTAATAAGAACTTACCCTTGGTTATTTTCTAGGCTCTTACATCTGAAACATTTTAGACAGTGGCAAATTTGAAAAACAAAAATCAGGAAATACATGCTGGCCTGAATCTAGGGATGGTGGGGTGGGGGTTGGGGGGGAGGAGGGGCATCTGTAATGCTGTTCAGAGCTGCAGCTCAGATTGTGCCTGGTTAAGATACTGTACCTTCAGGTGCTTGAGAGCCTGCTCTGCGACCAGTTCTTCCTTCTTGTTCCATTCAACAGCATTCATTATACAGGTCCACAGAAGGCCAATTACTGCTGTTTCTGGAAGATCATTCCTCTTCATTTCTTCTTTAACATACAGCACCACCTAAATTTCATGGAAAAGCGGATCAGAGAGTAATTAGCATATAGGGTTTCCCCTCAGTGTCTGATCAAGCACACACACTATTCTAGAATAGATCAAATATTCTTCTCATTCCCTCTTTACTTAAATGTATTCTCAGATTACAACATGAAAGAAAACATAATTTTTTCTTAAAGTAAATTTATAATGTGTCTAAAAACTAAAAGGCTTGACTGTGGCCATGAACTGATGAATAAGAACAAAGAGTCTCTGTTTCGTAGGTGTTATTCTTTACACACAACCCATTTGGGCCTGGCATTGGAAGGATTACCTGTGCCATTTTGACTGTAAGGCTATAAAGAAGGCCAGAAGGCAAGTGAATTTTTGACTTTATTACCTCTTGAGAAATAATGTTTAGGGTTTGTACAAGTCCATTCTCTATAATTAATCTTTTAAATTATTACTTTGGATGACCTTTAAGCTGCATTTCAGTGAAAGGCAAGCAAATTAACTGTGAAGGGACTCTAGCTTATTGA
>NW_004567106.1:19640523-19747461 GCF_000260355.1 Condylura cristata | reverse complement strand
CTTTTATGAAAAAACACGAAGGAATGTAGATAAGCAGGCAATTACTCATTTTGAACCACATTTACATATTAAAAACCTTAATCAAATTGTAGTATGTGCAAATAAAAGAAAAAAAATTGCAAATAAGATAATTCTGAATGATATTTGGATTGCTTTTAAATGACAAGAAAATATTAAAGTTACTGTAAAATCAGTTTCCTTAACTATTAGTTAATATAAAGAAGTTAGCTTTGATAGTACTGATATGATCTGAGATAATGATAGGAAAAATAAAACACTGGCAATTATCCATTCAAGGACCTCCATTCACATTCTGAGAAAATGCTGCTATTACTATTGTAAGTGCTATCTTAGGAGCAACAGAGAATTTTGTTTCTGTTAATGACTGTGGCTCTCAACTAAGTTTATGACAAGATCTAATCTAAACCCACCCTACCAACCCTGCAATGAATTACATAATTGTGCTGGAATATGTATATATTTTTTAAATGGCAATACTGACACCATGCAACTCTCATATTTTTACCTCATTTCCATTTTACTTTATATAGCTTGGCCATCTCTTTAACACTTAGTCATGATTTAAACCTGTGAAACTTTAACACCCAACTATGGCAATGTTCAAAGCTGTCACACTTTACAAACTGCTGTAGAATCTAAAAAAAATAGATCCAAACTTTCATGCTGCTTAGATTTACATACATGAGGCCCATGGCTCTTTGGCTTTAATGAAAATCTCAGTAGAAATATCTGTAACAGGGCGCACCCTGGTGGCTCAACAGGTTAAAGCGCAGCACTTGGAAGCTGGCTGCAACCGCTTCAGCACAAGTGTGATCCCTGGCCAAGGAGGTGACCCACATGGTGTGGTAGACCTTTCCTGTCTTGCCTGCTCCTCCTCTCAGCAGTGTACTTCATCAGTCTGCCTGTTCTGCTCCCCACTGTGTCTCTGGTAACTCCTCTCACCGCCCCTGCACCTCTGGCCTGTACCCCAGTTCTGTGTGCATAAAGAAATAAATCTTTTTAAAAATCTGTAACAGATTTGCTATCATGTATAGACACATGACCAAATTTGATTCAAATTCTAATACCCCCTATATATCATCATACCTATCATAAATATTACCATCCCCAAATTCCCCTTGATGAGTCATGAATTTCAAAATGTCAGAACAGAGTATTGGGAGTAGCTATCAAACACATATTCATGTTAAACAAACTTTTTAGCATAAATGTTTCTCACTGACATTTGTACTACGTCAAGAGGTCTTTCAAATTGGGGGTGGTGGAGAGAGAACTAATTTAATTTTCCATTTCTTTAATGAATCAAGATGCAGTAGATACTTTCTTCAGAACTGTGGAAAGTAGAATTATTTTTAATTTATTGTTATTGAAGTACCATTGTTGTAGTCCTTGCTAATGGTTTGACAGTACAGGAATTTCCCCCTCTACTGAAGCACCCAAAGTCCTTCACCAAAGTCCATTGTTCTCTGCTGCTGCATCCCCCCTCACCCCTCCTTCTCCTACTTCACCCCTACTCCTCTGAAAGCACAGAGCTAAGGTCAGCTTTAATGGTTTTAAAGTTTTTATCGGTCTGACCTTTGTTTCTTCTTTACTCCACATGTGAGTGATACCATCTGTATTTATTTTTCTCTTCCTGGCTTATTTCACTTAGTGTCATCCCTTCCAGCTCTATCCATGTTGTGCAAATAAGATGAGTTTATCTTGTTTGATCTCTTAGTGGTATTCCTCAGTGCAAATATACCACATCATTTTGATATACTCATCTTCCACAGGTTGACTATTATAAATAGTGCTATTTGGAATGAAGAAATTTATAGATGACAAACTAAGTCTTAACAAGTTTAAGCAGCTTGACTTGAATTATGCAAGTAAAAATATTTAAAAGTAGTTGTGTGATCTCAAAATCAGCACTTATTCCATTACTCCATGCTGACATTCAGCATTGAATTTAGGGAAAATGTAAAGTTTGATCTGAAGTCATGTTCCAAGAAGTATGTCCTCAAGACATTGCTCATGGTTTATTTAGAAACAATATCCAAAGTCCTTGTGAATGAATCATAATATATTAAAAAATTATCTGAGCTGAAGTCCATCTAAATTTTATGCTATTTATGGCATGGAATGCAGTTCACATTTCTTAGGAAATCCCTTCCTTTGGCACAAACCTCCTTACCCATCATAGGTTGAACTTTCTCTCTTCTGTCTTTTGTCCCTGCGTCTATTCCCATTATAACAGTGAGAGCAATCCCAGCACTGTGCACAGTTCTGCAGAGAATTTCACCAGTTTCCCATCTTCCTCAGAATAAAAGCCAGTCTCTAGACCATATGAGCCTGCTCTCACCAAATAATCTCCTCTCTAGCTGTCCCCAACATTTCAGGTCTTAAACCCCTTGCCCCCTCGAATACTCTCCTTAGATGACTACATTGCTCACTCCCTTATCTCTTAAATATCCTCATATAAATGTCATGTTTTCGGGGAGTAGATATGCCCTGCCACTGAACATTTTTTCATATATTCTAACCTCCCTCAGCTATTTCCTACTTGTTTTCTTTGTAAAACTTTTCATAATTTTTAAGATTTATTTTTTAAATTATTTATGCATACAAGAATTGGGGTGTAGGCTAGAGGTGCAGAGGGATGAGAGGATTCAAAAGAGACAGAGTGGGGAGCAGAACAAGAGGATTCACTGAAATACACTGCTGAAGGGAGCAATAAGAGAGTCAGGAGAGGTCTGCTGCTTCCTGCCCAGGGATCAAACATGCTGCTATGGCTGGTGATAGCTTGACGCGCTGAGACTTTAACCCTTGCACCAACAGGCCCAAACTTTTCACATTTTACATCACTATTTGAATTGCTTGTTTAGTTTATTGCCTAGTTTTCTGTAAGGTAAGGATCTCTTTAATTCCTTTCAAGATCCCCAGTTCTAGAAAAGTTTCTGGCCAGTATCTCTGTCATTGTTTCCTTTTCCAGTGATGAAGAAATGACATCTCCCACACTCTATTTCCTTTCTTTCTCTGTATTACAAAATGTGTAATTGCTAACTGCTGAGAATATGCTGTTTTTCCTAGAAAGTACTAGCACAGACTCAGGAGAATTTTGTTGCATGTGTCATGAGTTGAAAATTTTCTTATTGGCAGTGAGGCTGATCCTCTGGACCCTCATTCATCTGCAGAGTCAGGCACAGCACCAGAGGACAGTCTGACTACCTTGTCTTCACAGAGATTTCAGTGAAAACTACAACCCATGGTTCTCATATCCTAAGTATATGCTGCTACGGAAACATAGTAAGAACAGCTGAATGTGATTTTCAAAAAGGAAACTGATGTGGAAAAAAATTTATGACCTAATTAAGTTAACCAAGCTTTGTCTATTGTCTTTAATCAGGAGTCACTTCAATCCCCTGTGCTCCATGAGAATGGAATGGTTCAGATGGAAGTTTCTCCTTCATCCAGTTTCCCAGAATGAAAAGGTAGGTAGAGCTTAGCTGGGACTTGCTAAGCTCTACCTTCATAGGAACTTCCTCCCTCCTCAGCAACCTAATCCCTTATCTTGAAGGCAGGGAATTTTTCCATACTGTTCTTTACCAACTCCACAGCTTCTGGCACAGAGCAGGCATTCAATAAATACACACTGGGTGGAAATTTTTATCAGTCACAGAGATGACTAGAATCTAGACTTACTTTTCTTTTTTTTTCAAATTCTGAAGACTTTAAAAGACACAAATTAATTTTAAGTGATTAGAAGTAGAAGTAATACAATTAAAATAATTTTCAGGTTTTTCTAGAGGAAAAGAGCCAGTTTGGAACCACCCCATGTAACAACATAAATGCACACTGGAACACACTGGATGAGAAAACCATAAGACAGCAGTTGAAGAGAAGATGTCAGTGGTATATCTTGTAATTTTAGATGATGACCTAGCATTGTAAAAAGTTTCATCTGGAAAAATCCCTGGCATCTGCACAGCTGTTGCCTGATTCTAGTGGAAAGAACTTGTAGGGGGCAGATAGGAATTATAAGAACAAAGTATTTTTCTTCAATTTCTTTGCAAAGATAAGAATAGAGAAATAAAATATATAATCACACAATTGTGATAATTAGAGCTTCAAATTAACTACAATTAACTTGCTTTCTTACGTAACTAAGTATTTCTAAAGAATCTTGATATAAACAAGAAATCTTGTTTAAATTCTTATTTTGTTAGCAAACTGACATGGCTTTGTGAGCAGTAATATCCAATTCCTATGGAAAATATCACAAATATTTAACGAGGTAGTAAAATTTATTATATTAAAGCTTTAAGTTTCTATAGTTACTGGTTACAAAGTGTTAATGCTGGTAAAATTTATTATTCTACCTATTTAAATGACAGATATTAAAATGGAATTAGTTATCTGTCAACTATGCAGAAACAAAGCGAACCAATCTCCAATTCAGCACAGACCCAGACATTTTAGTCATGTATTTTATTACAGGCCTCACCAATGTCAACTCCACAGGAACATTTTTTTCCTAGGAAGAAAATAACTCTTTTAAAGAGATCATTAAATAGAAACATCAGAAAACACACTCAATAGAGGCTTATCAATTTGATTAGCAGCAATTAGAAAGTGAGGCCTAGAGCAAGACCAGCCCTCAAAGGGTACTCTTTATTATAAGCTCCATTTAGGGTTAAAAGATAAAGTCAGCTTTTTCTACCTTTCTGTAATTTTTAAACAACTTTCTCTTTAAATGGAATCATTTCATGAACCACTAAGCTTACTTACCAAAGACGTGGGTTGAGAGGGAACAAGTTAAGGAAGGAGAGGGTGCAAGACTAGAACTTGATTTCACCCACTATCAAAACGTATGTTTTCTGATGAAGATTGAGAGGAGGCTTTGACAACACTTACCAGCAGCCTTTTGTCTAAATTGGCTTTTCTCAAAGAAGAGGTAACAGAGTTGGCATCTTTTTCTGCCATCCATGCTTTAAAAAGTTTGACAGCAAATGAGGCTGCAATGCCTGTTTAATAAAAAAAGAGAGAGATTAAATTTCACCCTATCATAGGAATGAAATGTGATGATGCAGGTTTCCTGAAGTAAGTAAATGACTCAAGTAAATGACTCATTTGCAGCAAATGAGAAATGGATAGATTTATAGGTACAGTTCTGTTCTTTTCATTATTTAAAACAGAACATTTTTAATGGAAGGGGGAAAAAGTTGAAATGTTTTTTCAAAATTGAACTTCTTAACTCTGAGCCATAAACTGAAAATTTTTGTATTTAATTTTTATCCCAGTCAAAACAGGTTCAAAGTCGAGGATTTTTAGTGTTTTTATACCTACTTAACCCTGTGATTCACAATAATTCATGTTTATAACAGGGATCCTGAGGTATAAGTAAGTCGTGAGACATAAAATTGAAATATCATATGTCAACTGATTTACTGACAAATGATAATAGAAAGAATATTAATAGAAATAAAGCTACAGGTGAACATATGGCTGAATAAGCTGAACAGGAAATAGTACAAGTTATATACTTAATATATGTGACTATTAATATTTTGTTGTATTTACTTTAGCACTTATATCAGTCTATTCATTATATAAAATAAATTCTTGATACATTTCAAAATAGCAAGCATCACTTAGATTTTTAATACAATTAGTAAAGATACTACTTTCTATTAATTTAACATAATTAATATTTACTGTCTTATTTTACCTCATTGTTCTAAGTATAAAATAGCTAATACTATAAATAAAATACACTAAATATGATGAAATCTTTTCAGGAAAGTATTTTAAAATGTTATGATATCCACATACTCTGTGGCCATTCAGAGTATGAACTGTTATACATTTGAGCTATTTTAAGCTGAAAACTAAAGAAAACCTTTCAATTTTATCACTTGATTCAATTTACTCTTCTTTTCTCAGCTAAAAGAAAACCTAAAAGAGGGTGGGACTTCACATTTGTAGATGGAAAACTTTTACTTCTTAGATTGCTTTATAGCCAAGGAATTATATGCATGCTTAATGAATGCAATGCTTTAAAGTTAGATTCTCCAGCAGTTGTCTGGTCTTTGCTTTAAAACTAAGAAGGTGAAAAGCTTCAAAATGTGATCAGAATGAGTATCTGACCACAGTCTTGAGAGGTAACAATTCAGAGGAATAGTTCTAATCAAAGAGATAAACAACAGTTTTGAGAAGCAATGAGGAGTGTGAAGGGGCATTTGTAGTTGTTCTAGTAAATGCAAGTGGGTGCACAGGCCAACATTTTCATTTGAGGGCAAAAAAGGTTCAATCTCTGATAGACCATAACAGAATTCTGCAGAAAGTATCTGTCCTCCAAATACAGTAGATGACAGTAGCATTTCAGTTGGAAAAAAAAAAAAATGGGTTAGACAAGGTCATATTCAGGTCATATTCAATTTAATGTAGAAACTGGGTCTTACACCAAAAATTCTAGTTTATTATTAGTCTTTACTTGTCTCTGTACAGGTGTGCATAAATTTCTACTGAGTTCCTGAAATAAGTATCTATGATTTTCTTATTGTTTGAAGACACAAACACAAGCATATTCTGTCTTGGGGATGTGTGGGTAGTAGAGAATGCTAACAAAAGGTACTGGATTTCCCCAACTATCTATGGCTTCGATTTGGTTGATGTGTAAGAAATATGAGAGTAACTACCTTCTTTGACTAAGCTGTCGGTGAACAGACTGGTGAGGATGGTGGCAGGAAGGGTGCCGTTGCCCAGCAGGATGCCTGAGAGCATTGCCAACTTGGTCTGCTCTGTTTCAGAAAAGGCTTTAAGGAAGAGGAGAAGCTGTGGGTCAAACAAAAGAAACCATGTCTATAAAGCAAAGGACTAAAGTAGGAAAATAACAGGCTGTATAACCATGGCTATTGGTCCATGACTAGTAGGTCATACACAAAGTATAATAATAGTCTCTGGAAATACATACACAGACTCAGTTATAAACTGGCAGGAAAAGACAGTGACTTCATCAGGAATAGTTCCTTTCCTCCCAATTTATGATACATATGTGTAGATAACATTCATGGAAAGGAAAAGAAACACCTGGACAGCGCTGAATAGTTTTACATAAATAATTTGCATTTGATTTGTACATGACAAAGGGTATTACATGACAAAGGGTATTACATAAAAAAAAAATTTCCTGAAATGACTTACTGTCTTTCACATTTTTTCATGTCTTTGGATGTCCCCATACCTTCCTCCATAGTACATCTACCCATTTTCTTTAGGTATGTTGTAGCAAAACAAACCAACCCAAACTGGAGTCAATGATAAGTACAGACCTTCAGCATATACTTTTCTATGTTCACAGCATTCAAGACTCCTTAAAACAAGACTGTGGAGTATAAAAAGGGTTTCCTATATTTTTGAAGCTCTTTTGAAAATAGTGAGATTCAAACAATATTTTTGAATCACCCAGTGTGACCATCAGCTGATGAAGATAATTGAGGATGAGATCAGGGTACAGCAGGAATGGGGTAGAGTAAAAAAAAAAAAACTTATAAAAAAACTTATAAAACTGACCATCTACTTTTATTATAAAAATTGTGTTGCAAATAAATACTAAAAAAACCCTGAAAAATAAAAATGCTAACACTACTTGTTTGAATATAGTAATATAAAGATTATTTTTAAAAAATACTCACTTTGCCCACGTAAATTTAAATAACTATACAACATTAAAATCAAATACTACATGTATTGTGGTAACTATCTTTTTAAAAGCTATGGATATGATGTGAAAAATAAGCCACTCTTGAAAACATATCTACCATACAAATGATACAGTTGATACAGTAAGGAAAAGTTCAAGGTTCAAACGAGCTGAGAAAAGTATGAATGATAGTGTTAGACAAAGTCGTAAGATGTTTAACTTATCAAATGCTTTAACATCATTTGTTTTATCATATCTATTATCTAATTAATTAAGTACTTTTTTCCTAAATACCTACCAATGAAATGGATCACATTTTTTCCATTAAGAAGTTTTCACATTATAAAATATATGCTGTAAAAAAAGTCTGACAACAAAAATCTCTAATCTCTAGTTATACGCATATGCATTATAAATAACTTTTGCCTATTGCCAAAATATTCATTACACATGGAATCACTTTTTTGAAAAGGAAAAAAGTGAGAAAGTAAATAGCAAAGTAGATGTTACATTGTTCATTTGCCCCTGTAGTTTATAATTTAGTCAGCTATCTAATGTAGAAACTGCTCTATGAATCTACTGGAATCACAAATAAGAAAAAGGAACATGTTGCAGTCACTGAAAAGTGGACTTAATAAATTGCTGTTTGCTTGGTTACTAGCTGGAGACCAGATACTACAATGAAGACTTTATTTTACCTCATTTATTCCCAAAAGAACCATAAAGTATGCATTCTTATTACAGCTATTTTACTGATGAGAAAAATCACTAAAATTTATACCCATATACTCTAAAAAATGTCCTCTTATCCCCCTTTACTGAAGTGTATCTGCTAAAATTAAAAATCGTAATATGCATTAGCTATTGTGCTATGTGCTTTCACTAATTAAATCACATTATCTTGGATTCTTCTTTTATTATGCTCATTTTTACATATTTGGAATATCTAGCCTGAAACTCCACAAGATCACAAATGATATTCTATAAAACTGCAAAAAACATAGTATTGTACATTAAATATGAATGAAAAAATTAGACAAATAATACATTTCTTTGCATTACTTCTTGAAGCTATTGGTTCTCTGTCACCCTTGCTCATTCAACAAACATTTATTAAAAACTTGGTATGGCCATGGTATTTTGGAACTATCATTGTGTAAGACAAGTTTTATCCTTCTCCATCTCATCATTTTAAACAGAGAAGGAATTACCATTCAATCATTACCTTTTTCATTTCATCCTCAAACGCCTTTTCCAAATATTTATATCTCCTGATGAGTTTATTGAAGACCTAAACATTAAAAAAAAAATCAAATATTACATAACTTTAAAAGACAAGAAGAGTTGGAGAGACTCACCGTAATTACAACATGAATCTATTGTAATAAAAATGTGCAGTAAAACACGCTCATACTCTGATATAAACATTTTAAAAGTTATTATGATCTAAGGGAAAAGTGGAAAAGTAGGATCAAAATGCACATGTAGAATAGAGCAAATTCAGTCAGGATATAAAAGGTAAGAAAACAAAAACTAGCTGATGAAGTGATTTTTAGTTTGTGAAATGCAGAGATCAAAAATAAATGAAATGAAAGGGGTCAAAGATAGCACACAGACAATAAATATGATGGAGAGCTACAATTGGGTAAGTAGAATTTTAGACTTGTTTCAGTGGAATACTTTTTGCTATTCAGATGTACCAGATATTTCTGTTTTTCTAAGCATATCTGAAGTCTTCACATCTGTTATCACTGTGTTTGGAGGTAGAGACTTTAGAAGACAATTTAGGTTCCATCAGAACCTCCATATCTGATAGGACTGATGACCTTGTAAGACACAGGAAGTCTTAACCAGGAGTCAAAGAGGACAGTACTATGATCTTGAACTTCCCAGCTTCTCACACTGTGACAAGTTAAATTCTGTTGTTTAAGCCACCCACTCTGTGCTATTTAGGTGTGGCAGCTCAAGTAAGCTAATACAATGTTCTCAAATATCGATTATTTTCATAGCTGTCAAGATGATTTTGGAAGCTAGTCCCTTTCTTTTGCATTCATATGATTTGCATTTAAAATTCTCAGTGCTTGTTTATTCCTTAAAATAATCAAGATGGAGACCAAGAGTAAAGATGATAGTGTTGCCCTGTATGGAAAAAGTATAATGAGCCAGGCAGGGAATGAATATAGAGTAAAAAAAGATAGTAACTTGTATTGAAAGCCTATAAATTTGATTTTTAACTAACACTCACATATTTCTTGACTTTACAGGAAAGACAAATTTTTTAATTTTTTAAAGATTTATGTATACAGAACTGGGGTATAGGACAGAGCTGGAGGTGCAGTGAGAGGATTCACTGTAGTCAAAGTGGAGAGCAGAACAGGCATATAGATGAAATACACAGCTGAGGGGAACAGCGGGTGAGACAGGAGAAGTCTGCTGCACCATGTAAGTCACCTCCAGGGTGGGGATCAAACTTTCACCAAAGTGGCTGCAGCCAGCTTCACAGTGCTGTGCTTTAACTGGTTGCACCACCAGGGAGGGCCAGGAAGAGGATTCTAATCCAAGAAGGATTATTCAGATCTTCACAAGTGAATGCATATACATGTCAAGCAAAAGTCATCACCCTATCAAAGTACTCTCTAAACTGACAGTTTACAAAGTTATCTTCTTTACTCAAACATTCCTTTCTAGTTAATTTTTCTTTCCTCACCTACCTCATTGATCAAGCCTTTCTCTGTCTGTAAATAAACATTTTTTAAACTCAGAAAACAAAGTATTAAAGGGATCTGTCCTTAAATGTACATTTCCAAATGAAAAAATCTTTAAAAAGAAACATTCTATTTAGAGATAATGAAGAGGCAAACTCCTTATTTATCTTTTTAGGTTTATGGAAATACTAGAACAGTAGAATAGTGATTTTTCTTCCAAGTCTTTTTTTTTTTTTAAAGATTTATTTACTTATTCGTACAGAACTGGGGTACAGGCCAGAGATGCAAAGGGTGAGAGGATTCACCAGAGACAGAGTGGGGCACAGAACAGGCAGATCGACGACGAAGTACACTGCTAAGGGAAGCAGTGGGCGGGCCAGGAGAGGTCTGCCTACCCATGTGGATCTCCTCCTCAGGGGCAGGCGGGGATCGAACTCATGCAGAAAGAAGTGGCTTAAGCTTCTTTGTGCTGTGCTTTAACCCGCTGTGCCAACAGGGAGGGCCTCTTCCAAGTCTTAATTTTTTCTAGTTAAACACCACTCACAAATAATACACCTGTACTTGCATTAATTTATTCTTAACAAGAATTCTTTGCAGAAGGTAAGGAAGGGATTAATAGTATTATTTGGCAGATCTGGAAATTGCCACTAAGTATTAGACCATAAATATAACTCAAAAGTCCTGATTCTTAGTGAATAAGCCCTATTTAGTTTCTCAATAAGTGAGTGGGATAGTTAAAAGACCAGTTTTTGAAACTAGCATATGTACTTCACCAAACTTTATTTAAATTGATTTATTTAATTTATAATATAATTTATAATATATTTATAATATAAATTTATATTTATAATATAAATAAATACATTTATTTAAATCAAAGCACTCCTTTGATTTACATTGTTATCAGTGTATGATAGTACTATAAACAATGTAATGAGGACCAGAAGCACTATAAATGAAATTACTAGATCAAAGGGAGTATGTAGTATTAATTTTGAAAGATATTGACCAACTTACTTCACTAAGGATAGGAGTTTTTCTTGATAATGCCCCCGGAAATTGTGTGAGCAGCCAGTATAGTCTCTTACAGTTGAGAAGTAGTTAAAAAAAAAAATACTACTGTTGCTGTCTTATAATAAATGCAACAGTATGCCTTTTCATATGTTTAAGAGTTAATTAGCTTATAGTGTCTTTTTTAAAAAAGATTTTATTTGTTTATTTTTGTGTAGAACTAGAGTGGAGGCCAGAGGTGGGGGTTGGGGATGTGGATTTGCCTGAGATAGAGTGGGGTGGGGGGGAATGGAGAGCAAAACGGGCAGATCTACTGAAATACACTGCTGAGGGGAGCAGTGGCCGAGACATGAGTGGTCTGCTGCACCATGTGGGTAGTTTCTCAGCCCTTGATTGAACTCAGGCCATGGGGGTGGGCCTTCACAAAGGCAGCACTGACCCTTACTTAAGCCCTAAGTCACCAGGGAGGCCCCTATAGATTTTCTGAACCTAATGTTTTCTTCTAAGGCGACAATCTCTGACAGGCTTTACCTGAGCATAGTTACGGATGGTTTCATGATCTTCATTTGCTGAAAACACACAGTGGTTGGTCATCTTGGTCTTGTCACCATCATCTATGCGTGTTCCTCCAGGGGCTGAAAAGAGAAAGGTAATTTCTGAAATGTAGAACATACCCAGCCGAACATTAAGAGGAGAAACAAAACTTAAGAGCACACAAAAGTTCATAAAAAGATGGGAAGGTGTAGATGTTATGTATTTTTTAATGTTTCCAATGAGAATAAATTGATACCTCCATTTTATACCCCACTTTAATATATAAGATTGTTCCATATCTTTCCCACACTAGATGCTATCATTGTAGGTCCAGTTCTTTTCAAAGTATGTATTTAACAATGGAAGCTAAAGAAAAAATTTATTTGGTAAAGTTTATGTGATTATTTCTGGCATAGTTCTTGATGTTTGCCACATCAGGGATTGTTCATTTTTCACATTTCATAATACTTTGCTGGACTCCAGTTTATCAAGAGTGGGACTGACCAGGCTGGTTTTTATAGTTGATCTTCTCTGTTTCCCCTTGAGTAGATATTAAACCTGCTTTGTTGACCACTAACCCAATTATCCATGCAAAGTTGAGCAAGATATGCTGTGACTCCTTACCATTTCCATTTTATTACCCAGAGGCTACACAGGCTAGGAAACTGAGGATTTAATCTCTCTCAACTTTCCCCCCATAACCTGAAGATATTATGGCATACATTTGCTAAAACAAAAGAAAGTCTTCTATGACTTTCCAATCAAAGGCTCTTTCTGAGAGTTTAAATGGTGGCCATTACTCAGTTTGATTAGAAGAGCAGAGGAGATCTATGGGTATTTTTGTTTTGTGATTCTATTGCATTATAATTAGAGTAGAATGTTAGAGCAGGCAATGTTAGATTCAGATCTTTCACATATTCAACAAAAACTGTTGAGTATAGACTTGTACTAGTGACTGTACTAGGCAATAAAAATATAATAATAATCGAAGTTAAACAGGCAAATACTCTTTAGTTAACTGTATGACTTCTGTTTGTTTATTTTAGTATATGACTAGCTTGATTTAACTTGTGATTTCAGATGTTTTAGTGGAAAAGCCTACATAAAGCCAACATTCTCAGTAGATATCATCAAACAAAAATTCAGTTGAGTTATACTTTCACTTCCTTATCTAATCTCCTTACAGGTTTTGGATTTCAGCATATAGTTTTATAAATAAACTTATTTTCATGTAAGTCAGTTCCCTCAGAAGTCTATTTCCACAGTTAATCTGCATACAAGAAGATGCTACAAAATGATTTACCAAGCATACTGCCAGCCACCAGGATATCGAAGAGTGTGTCTGCATAGCGACGATAATCTAATCTTGAGCCCGTGGAGTCTAGAAACTTGGCTACAGCTTCAAGGTCATCGCCAGCTTCATTAAGTCCCTGGACGAGTGTATCCCGGAAGACTGTGGGTTCGAATTTCTCTTTTTCATCTAAAATTTATAGATTATGAAATTATGCTTTTATCATATTTATCATATTCCTCAACGCAATCATACAATCATACATTTTCTTTGCTTACTCTTCTTTGATTGTACTATTATTTAAAAGGTGGAGTAAAATTTACATTTTTAACCAACTCACATTTTAACATGTTTTTCAAGCCAATGAGTTCTATTTTAACTTTACCTAAGACATAATAAAAATGATAATCATACATCTGTGTTATCCAAAGACAGGCCAAGCAAATCTCTTTGTTTAATAATAATAATAATCTCTAATAATTTGAGGAAAAAAAGAACAAGGTATATAAATATCAATGCTTAAAATTGTGTTTCATCACCTTGAAAGGCATCCAGACTGGGAGGCGAAGGGTGGAAGCATGGGGAGGGGCAGAAACAGCAGTGGTGGAAAAGCACAAAAGAATATGATGATTGACTATAGGTGACTTGGTGGTGGGACCACACTTGAGGGGAGAAATCATTTATTGTTCCAAAACTAATAATGATGGAAGAAAAAAAAGTACTATATTTAAAAACTAAAAAAAAAAAGTCTCACCTTATATAGAGAAAGAAAATAATTCAGGAAAAATGACATAAGAATAAAGAAGATTGTGATGGGAAGCCCATGTGGATTACAACTGAGATGGAAAAAGGCACAAAATAATGTAATAATAAAACTATTATATTAAAATTAAAAAAAGAATAAAGAAGATTATATAAGAATGCAAAGGAGAAAGCAAGAAGGTACTATCTCTTTTACAATACAAATTATTCCATGATCCTTCGTAAGTGTAAAATAAAGAGACAGAATTTTTTTTTTTAAAGGAAAGAAAACCATCTAAAAATTTCAAGAAAGATTTACAGAATTGGATCCAAGGAAATTTTACTTTTGGGGAATACTGTGGAATTTCAAAACACTGGGAATAAAGCAATTAAGTAAAAGCAAAAAACCCAATCACATATGAAGTATCAATAAATAAAAGGATATTGAATAGCTCAAAAGGTATATTAGATAGCAGGAGTCATTTCCTCAAAATTCTAGAGGGAAAATTATTTCTAGTCCAGAACTGAATATTCAAACTATTTATCAAAGGTACAGAATAATTAATTTACAATCTCCAAGTTTATACTTTCATACACACTTCTTTTTTGAAGTTTTTGAAGCAGATACACCACCAAAACAAGAGATGAACTAGAAAAGTTTCAATCATGAGAACCCATAGAAAGGGAAGACACAGAGAGACAGGAAAGGGTGTTCTTTAGGATAATGGGACTTTTCAAGCATTTCAAGTTGACAGCTGTACAGCTGGCCTAGAAAACAACCCAATGGTAGAGTTTTTCAATATGATAATATAATATCATATGAATATATAAGAATTCCTTGAATAGAATATTATTACTAGAATCCCTAAAGTTTTTATTAAGAGATTTACATCACAATGGGGAAGGAAGAAATTAAGGCAAAGAAGGATAATTATGAAACTTATTAAATCTAAAGATAACATGTTAGAATGAGAAAAGTAATGAAGTAATAGTTTGAATAGTATGAATAGCACATATAAAGCTTTAATAATGTAAATGCTAAACATCGGTCTAGCTCAAATTAGGGTATAATGCAAGGATAGAGAACAAGGATATGCAGGTAGGCAGAAACAGTCATAAGGGTCAGATCCTCATCTTCCACAGTAGGAAGTGCATATATCACCCATAGGGGAAAAAAAATCAAGAAATAGCTATGTAAGGATGTTCTTTGACTACATGAATGTAAACATTAAAAGAAGCAGTTAAAGAATTGAGTTCCTCTGAAGAGCAGACATGCTGTTATAACATGCTTTGCAGAACTGTCTATTTAAATCACATGCAAACACACTTTGATAATTAAAACCTACATTCAAAGAACAGACAATTCTGTTCCCCACTCTGTTTCTAGTGAATCCTCTCGCTGCCCCTGTACCTCTGGCCTGTACCCCAGTTCTGTGTGCATAAATAAAGAAATCGTATGCATATTATACATATATATAAAAGACCAGACACACACTGCCTTGCACACACTGAGAATTTGTGGTAGTCCAAAAGAAGGAATGGACTACCACATTAGAACCAGCACCAGAGGACAAGAATGGCATTTGCAGTACCAGAGTAACCAGCATAAGATAACATAAAGACAGATGCAAATTAACTTGAACAATATTCATTAACTAGAGCTAGAAGTCCTTTTGATGCCATAAGCAAAATATTATGAAGCCAAGAACATGGAAATATTTACTCCAGTGGAAAAATATGAATATTGTAAAGGGAGGGGAAGGTGAATGGGAACTCCAGAGGAATAAGGTGATAGGATTTGTAGAAAGAAGTGATTATAACTGACTAAACAGCAGGAAATGACAGGCAAGTAAAGGAAACTCTATCCCATAATCAGGGTCTAGCCAAAGTATAATCTGCTTGTATCCTTAGATTTATTTTCTCTTCTATTAATATGAAAACATAAGAAAGGAAAAATCCCACAAATTGTTTACTGCATCTTATGACCAGTTTCAAAAATGAATAGAGGCCACCCCCACCAGGGGTCTGGATTCTGACTCAGGTGGCAAACAGCCTTGCATGCTTTGAAAAATATACATTTAAGGCACCAGAAAATGTTAGTTGATAATTAAGGTAAAACTCAGACCATGTTAAGAATTCAGGAAGAGTACTCTGTTATGAATCTAAAGAACAACTTAAAAATTTGTTTTATAAAAGGCTTTCTTCCGGGCCCTCCCTGGTGGCGCAGCGGGTTAAAGCACAGCACTGAGAAGCTTAAGCCACTTCCACATGAGTTCGATCCCCGCCTGCCTGCCCCGGAGGAGATCCACATGGTGTGGCAGACCTCTCCTGACCCACCCGCTGCTCCCCTCAGCAGTGTACTTCGTAGATCTGCCTGTTCTGCTCCCCACTCTGTCTCTGGTGAATCCTCTCACCCTCCGCATCTATGGCCTGTACCCCAGTTCTGTATGAATAAATAAATAAATCTAAAAAAAGGCTTTCTTCCTTTGGTTATATATTTTAAGCAGATTTACCAAGAGGAAAAGTTAAAGGAGGAAGATAGCTTATCATTAACAAGGTTATTTCAACAGTGAGCAAGCATGCATCAGGTCAAAATGGCCACAGAGCTTAGGAATCCGAAAAAGTCATGATGGTATGAAAGGATTAGTGACTCTTTTGTAGGATGAGATAAAACACTCCCACCTGCTAAGATCAAGTGTCTATCCAGAGGAATACAAAATCCTTATACAAGAAAACTGCAAGGACACTGATGGAAATCTGGGGACACAGACAATTTTTTTATTGAAAGACTCTTTTTTCATTTGAAGCAATAGCACATGTAATTTGTACTTTGTTTAAGGACAGTCTAGCAGAAATCTTAAGAAAATCTTAACAAAAAATATGCCCCTACTTCCTTGAGTTTCCATCAGGCAGGGTAAACTCCCCTAAAGGTGGAAGTAGATGACTAGAGTCTCAGATTTATACTGTGTGTGTGAATCACTGTGTGACACTGAAGAGTTAGTCATAGTAGCCTTACATTTTAAAAAACAGGCTTATTTCTGATATTCAAATATGCTTGTAAACTATCTAAAAATCATTGCTTTCTCTGAGAACTATGATAATAGGATAATATAGCATTTTCCAACTTATTAGGTGAAAAAATAATCTATGTGACTTTCTGAAGGGTAATGAAGTACATTAAGAAGTTTTCTAACTATACACACATTAATATTTACACATATTTCAACAGTTAAAGGTCTGAATGATTATTTGCTAATACCACATAATGTTAATCTAAATGTGTTTGAAACCTGCCAGTACAGAATAAAATCTCAGGAAGAAATATTGAGTATGTAATCACTCCAGATGCTTGTGGTTTGACTATTTTTCCTGTATTTTCACTTCCGGGAGGCAAGTTCAATTATTAAATTTTTCATGTAGCTAAACTTAACAATGGCCACAGGGACAAAATTTTATCCTTTGGATTCTTATAAGCCAAACTGGAGAACATAATTTTTTGGAAAACATATCATGAACATGCTGTGCATATTTCATGAAGGAAAAGTGTGTCTCAGTGGAGTTTGCTAGGTTGTCCCTTACCATAATGTTTAATTTAGGTTAAGAAATAAGAAATATATTTTTGTACTAACTTGGCAAGGGAGAGCATTAATTTTGCTAGGAAATAGTTTTAAACTGAAGACAGCTCGTCAGAAGACAGTCTTTCCAAATTACCTTGGTGTTTGTTTTTTTTTTTTCAGTTGTACTAAACTATAAATCATTTCTATGAAGACAGCCCCACCATAACAGCAAAGAAAAGACAAAGCACAATAAGGTAACAGGAGGCAATTTACAGTACTTTTTATGAAAAGTAGAAAATAAGATGACTCCATTTCCCCCTCCCCCTTCCTCCACTCCCCACATCAGCAGTTTGGCACAAAACAACTGAAGACCTGCCTAAATCCCACAAAGACCTGAGTTACATAAATCCAGATCAGCTGAAAAATAATATATAATATGTTTCTCAGAAACTCTCTGAGTACCCTGGCAGTAATAAGATGCAGGCACAATTTTGACTACCAGATGAATCAGGGGCAAACCAGTTCAAACTTAGAAAAAATTTTCCAGTTCAAAACTAAAGACCAAATGTAAGGGCCAGTTTACTCGTTGAATCATGTCTGTTGTTGTGCAACTCATTCTTGGCCCTGCTTTTGGCTTTCTGAACTCAGATAAAGTGCATCAACGTCACACTAACAAAGCTGCTTGAGCTGGAGATCCAGGTCTGAGATTAACATGTTCCCTCAGTGGGCATGCATGGCAAACCTTTCTGCACCTCACACTTGCCCATATTAAATATTATCACATTGCGAGGTCGAACAATACTTTAATTATAATTAGGCTGCTGGACTATACTGTTTGTAACCGATTAAATCCTTTTGAAACCATCTACATCATTTTCCCTGAAAGATTGCTTTAAACAATGAGACAATGAAATGAATGCTAGTTGTCGTGCCTAGCTGCCAGGTTTCACCAGGAAAATGTAAGAACACAATTTGCAAGAAGCCTAAAAAGAGGGAGGTGGCTCAGACTGTACTAGTACTTAATTTTGGGGGAGGAGTTGGAAATGAAAAACAAAGAAAAAAGGAGGGCCCAAAATAGAAATACCATACAAAACAACCATTTTCTGATTATTCAAAAATTTTTAAGTTTAAATTTTTAGTGGGTACTGGAAGATTCTCAGCAGGTTGCAGTTACAGTTAAATTAGCCTTATTGCTCTTTAGTACCTTTTGCACTCTTTGAATCCAAAAAGATCAATTGCCCTGAGACTTACTTTCTTTTGACATGACTAGACTCGCTTTAGCTCCTATAGCAAAAGAAAATCAGCTACAAGAGCTGCCTCTACAATGGAAATGCCAAAGATGTATAATGTGAGTATAATACTTCAGCATTGATCATTACATGGCATCATGCTTCAAAACATGGAGACCTTCAAAAAGATATCCGGCTATCATTTGTCATTTATCTTCATAAGTGCTACTTCCTTAAATATTGTTTTGTGATTTTCCTCAGAATTAGTCAATTTAATAATTTCACATCAGATTTCCTGTTTTCAAAACCTTTTTGAAAAGTTTTGGCTCAAAACTGAGTCCAGGAGGATCTCAATACAATTATACAAAACTGATCAAATATAAAAGTATTTTGAGTATTCTTTACATATTACATAAAAAGAAGTCACTCACACAAATGCAAATTTTACCAATCTTCATCCAACTGGGCCAGCAGCTATTGTTCTACCCACGTAAAAAAACACTTGAAAGTACCATAAACTTTGATATTTAGGAAAATAAACATCATTTCATTGCTGAAAATCTTAAAATTCTTCACTATCTCTCTGGCTATTTTTCTTTTAGTTTTTACCATTGTTGCTATCTTTCTCAAAAACAACAAGGAAGCAAAATCTAAGTACAAATGTTGATTTAAAAACAAGCAAGTTTATCATTTATCTCCATAGCCTCACGTGAGAGTAAGGCAACCTGAACAGCTACCACTATCCTTATTTTGTTAATAAGGACATATACCTCAGACAAGTTTAAAGGCCTGTTGGAAATCAAACACATTAAACTAGAACTTACAGGGTCTGAGGGCAGAACTATAAATTTTACACCCAGATCTCATAAAAGTAGACATAGATTAGGTGAAATCAAGGATCATTCTAATTCTTCTTCAACTTGAAAAATTTTGACTGTAACTTTAAAAACAAACCCAAACACACAACTCTTACCCCTTTTCCGAGTTTTGAACCGCTGGCCTGTTAGCACTGGCTTCTGATGCTTATTCATAAAATTTCTGAAACAAAGAAAGTCAAAATTATTCAAGCAAGTAGTTCAAATAAACAGATATGGCTAATAGCACATATTTCACCTTAACTATAATGAATATACTTTTTAAAAGGGGCTGTAATTTTAATTGTTGAACTAGCAAAACTTTTAAAGTGTGCTAATACACAGTATTGACAAAAGATATCAGGAAAACCATGACATATAAACTTTGGCATGGGAATAAACTCCACACAGTACTCGGGATACAGTTAGTGAAGATATACAGACACTGACATTTATATAACCTGTGGCCCAGCAATTTCTTTACTAGGAATTTATTCTATAGTTGTACACATACATGTGTACCCAAATGTATGTGTAAAAGTCAAGCACAACTCTATAAAGCTATATGCAGCTATATAGCACCAGTTTAATCCCAAGCCAGAGAGGTGACCAACATGACATGGCAGACCTCTACTGTCTCACCCACTGCTCCCCTCAGCAGTGTATGTCAATCAATCTGCCTGTTCTGCTCTCCATTCTGTGTCTGGTGAATCCTCTCATCATCCTTCCCCCATACCTCTGGCCTGTTCCCTGGTTTTTGTATGCCTAAATAAATAAATCTTTAAAAAAAATTGCCACATTGCTAAATTCATAAAAAACATAAAGTTAAATACCCATAAATGTCTGATAAAGTAAGTTACAATATAACCATCTGCCTGTTCTGCTCTCCACTCTGTCTCTGGTGAAGCCTCTCGCAACCGCCCCTGAGCCTCTTGCCTGTACCCCAGTTCTGTATGCACAAATAAATAAATCTTTTAAAAAAAAACCAAAAAATCCCAATATTCACAGTATAATGTAATAGGTTAAGCACCAATATAGATACAAAGTCAAGGTAGAAAAAGAGATTGACTGCTGTGTGTTTATGGGGCAGCAGCTACAGACTGAACTAGTCATCGTGCAATAAATTTTATCAATGAAACTTCATTTTATTTGATAGATGCTGGAAATTAAACTTTCAATCCATTATATATATTTATACAACTCTTTCATTCAAATATTTCCCTTGCTGGTATTTTCAACAGATTTGTTCTAGATCAACAAACACTTCTTTGTGGCATAGCTTATGTACAAACACATACACACATATGTATATACAAACATACATATATACATAAATACATTTTTTTGGGTAAATATGTTCTCTTAAACTTCTCTTACCTTGAAAAACACACAAAATATATGTAAGAGATTTTTCTTGTGTTAATAAAGAAATATACTGGTTAAAGTTTATGTCTCATAGTGAGGTATAAAACCAAAAGATACAAAACCAAAAACAGAGCCCAAGAGGCCTGAAACACTGTTATTAGGTGAATATGCGAAACTAGGAGTTATACTCTGCCAAATATACTTTTGTTTTGTAATAAATTTAAGTAAGATTCACAGTATGAGTCTTCTCTAAGTTTTATCTTAGAATCCAGAATAGAAATGGAAAGAAATCCCTAATTAACTTTCTGCTAATGGGGCATTACTACCAAACACAACCTACAATGGAATACTATTTTAAAAATCTTCAGTTTTGTTTACACAAAACTGTTTCTTCAGTTCTAAACACAAAATTCTATTTCTTCACAGTCCAGTTATATGAGCTTATTTTTAAAAATTTCACTACAATCTAGGTGAAAATATAACATGACATGGAAATATGAAAATGTATGCAAATATTTTCAACACAACACCAAAAATTAAAAGAAAAAGACTCACCTACTAGTACAGCAAGACTAAATGAAGACATTCTGTTTACCAAAAGTTTAGCTGTTACTATTTAAAGCAGAGGCCCTGCTTCCCTCTAAATTTAGCTTCTCGTTCACTATAATCTGCTCCTGTGAGGGTCGGCCTTTATAAGGCACTCACTGAAGCCCTTGCTGAGAGAAGCAAGGGCACTTTGAATTAAAAACTGTGCTAATTTGGCCCTCCCTGGTGGCGCAGCGGGTTAAAGCACAGCACTGAGAATCTAAAGCCGCTTCCTCATGAGTTCGATTCCCGCCTGCCCCGGAGGTGACCACATGGCGTGGCAGACCTCTCCTGACCCGCCCGCTGCTCCCCTCAGCAGTGTACTTCGTCGATCTGCCTGTTCTGCTCCCCACTCTGTCTCTGGTGAATCCTCTCACCCTCCGCATCTCTGGCCTGTACCCCAGTTCTGTATGAATAAATAAATAAATCTTTAAAAAAAAAAAAAACCGTGCTAATTTAACACTGAGAAAATAAGAAAGAAAATTCTATTAGGCCAATGTCAAAAGCTCAGAAAACTATAAACCAAACACATACACACAAATGGAATAGCAGCATGGGTTAAAACAGCATTGAAAATGGTAAAACAAAATGTATTTAAGTATTTTACATGCCATTTAAGAGAGCACATTTCTTGAATTGTTTACAAGATTTTTTTAAAAAAGTTTAATTGAAAGACTTTCATGTATAATGTACTAGATGAATTTCACTCTACTTTATTAATCTTCTAATTGACCCTGTTTTGTTTGCAGAGTCCACCCTAAAGTCCCAAACAGCTATGGACCCAAATGTGGCACTGAGCATCATGGATGGGCCTCATGGCAACTGTGTGCCAATTCTGACAGTTGCACAGCTCACTTTACGTAGGTTGATACCTTGTGTGTTGACTGTTCTTTCTTTCCAGTATTCTTTAATTCATTCCACTTTGAAAATAACCTGATTTACCAGAGAAAAGCATACCTTCCAGATGTTCCTACAAAGTGAAAACCGGTTGTACCTCATAATCCATAGGTTTGGCCTAAATATTCAATTCTTGAAGCAGACTCTTCGGGTCTGGGTTATCTTTGAACTATGATAACCTGACTTATATAACATGTTATGGTAGTAATGTAAGCTATGTTATAATAACTATGATGTTGAAATAGCCTCAACTTCATGAAAATGAATGCTCTGAAATAGGGTCCATAATCTTTTTCTATAAAAGGACAGAGAGAAAATGTCTAAGAACGATGGTCCACATGATCTCTGACCCAACAACTCAAATATGCCATTATAACCTGAAAGAAGTCATACATATATGTAAACAATGGTGATGGTTGTATCTGATAAAACCTTATAATATAAAATTAGTTTTGCATATTGCTGTTTGCCAACTCCCATTTTAGAATAGAACATTCACTATAACTGTGATGATGGAAATGTTTGAGATCTATAGTAATATTGGAGCTGCTAGACCCATGTGGCTCCTGAGCCTTTGGAGTTTTCTGAATGGAAGCCCATGTAGCTTGTGTGACTGAGGAACTAAAGAGTTAGTGGCTATTTATTTTGTTGGGCAAATTGCCTAGGATATTCCTAAAGCCAACACACAAATATAATAAAAAAAAGTAAAAATACATCTTCAAAAGTTAATGTTTTTCAAATAAAGTGGCTCTGAGAAACAATCATGGCTACAGAAAGAAAAGTCAGCAAACTTCATAGTGAGATACTCTTTATGCACTAATTACTGGACAAAGAAAAGACTTCTAATTGTAAGATAATAAAAATTATAAGACAGCAAGCTCCTCAAAGTATAAAGTTTTATAACAATATGGGGCATTAGAACACAAGACTGGAGAGACAACTGAATCATTTCACTGAGAACTTTTTTGCAAATTTCTTCTGTTTAGTAGCATTTTAAGAATTATGTTTTATCCTATATTTCAAATGAGTGAAAAAAAATCTACCATTAAAAGAAGAGGCTAAAAACTTCCCATTACTATAAACTATTTTCCTTTCTATTAAAATCCAAGGGGCAAGAATAAACATCACACAATTCTCTACAGAAAATTGTCATATCCAAAAATCACCTGGTTGATAACACTGTAGTATCATCCTCTCAAGAGAAACAAGAATAACTAAATTGTTCTAAAAGTTTAAATTATTAGCACTCTAAACCAATGAAGTAAATATGCCTACAATACACATGTTGCCAGAATAACATTAGTGCCTCTAATATCTTCCAGCTTTTTTAAACAGTCTCTTCATAATCAAGATCACTTTGCTTCTACAAAAAGCTTCATATCCCCTACAAAGTTTATGTAAATTTTAGTACTTTGAGAAAAAATTAAAACAATTTAAAATACATGGCTGTTTCTAAATAAAATCAAATGTTCCTTTCTTGATATAAAATATTACTATTTATTCATATCCCCTTCATTCTTATTTTTAATGATATAAAACATTTATCTTAAATGGCATGAAATATTAATAGTTTTCTACTCAAAAATTTAGTTTTCTACTCAAAAATTTAAGTCATGTTTTCAGTGCGGAACATTAAGGGTGGAGTCTTAAACTGTGAAAGAACTACTTTTTAAAAAAAACACATTTTTTAATAATGTGTTTATTTTTACATCATTTTGTGCCTTTTCCCATCTCAGTTGTAATTTCCGTGGGCATGCCACCACTGATTCACCCGTGTGCCACCACCATAGTCCAGTGCACTCCCTCCACCCCATTTTTTAATCCCACCACCATAGTCCAGTGCACTCCCTCCACCCCATTTTTTAATCCCATCCCACACTCCACCCCCCCGTAAAGTGTCTCTGGCATATAGTTGTTCATTATTACTATTTTCTCCCCTGGTCCTTTATACTCCTGCTATGAGTGAAACCATCCAGTATGTTCCCTTTTCTTTCTGGCTTATTTCACAAAGCATGACCCCTTCCAGCTCCATCCATGTTGCTGCAAAAGGCATGTATTTCTTTTTTGATTGCTGAGTAATATTCCATCACATATATGCACATCATTTTAATTCCAGTCATGTACTTTTGGGCATTTGGGTTGATTCCATGTCTTTCCTATTGCAAATAAAGCAGCAATAAACATGTGTCTTTTTGAATCAGTGTTTGTGTGTCTTTTGGGTAGATATCTAGGAGTGGGATTGCTGGGTCATATGGAAGTTCCATTTTTAGCAGTTTGAGAAACCTCCAGTTTCCCATAGTGGTTAAACAATTACCTTTTAAGGAAAGCATGACCAAAGCTCAAAGGAATTGTGTTGAGAAAAAAAGCTCTTAGAGTTAACTGTTAGTATAAATCTTCTTTAAGAAAAAGGCATGATAAAATTTTCAACATAACATTTCCAAACAGATTTCACATCTTAAACTTATTATTATAGCATTTTAATTCTGAATGTTGGATTTTGTTTTCTTCTGTAGAAATGTTCCCCAAAATGCATTTAAAGTATCAGTGTACAACCTCTTCATAGAAATAAAGACAATCATATGTCACTAATCTCAACAAAATTATTCTCAAAACTTAGTCTTAAAAAAAAATTTAACCCATTCTTCGACTCATGCCTTCTACTTAAAAAAATCTCTAAAAATTTCCCTTGGGCATATACACTCCTTTCTGTGCCCTTTTCCAGAGGGAATCTCTCCCACATTCTCCCCTCCCCCTACCAACTGACCAGACATTCAAGCTTCCAGATGGCCTAATCTTGATGTCATTTTTTATGTCAACACTTTGAAAAACAAACACACACATACTACACATACTGTAGGCCATTTTGGTATTTTGAAAACTTATTCTTCAAATATGTTTCTAGTTTTTAATAGTAAAATACCCGAAAACTTCCACTCTAGATAAATTAAGACTTTGAGAACTTTTGTTCTCAAGACAACAGTATTGCAGTAGTGATTGTATAGATATAATTCTAGTTGTAAATTATATGAATTTAGAAGGAATGTCCAATACTTAAACGTCCAGCTGTGGTTAAATATATTTATTAATTTATCAAGTATTTTGGAGAGCTTCTTGTGTGTCAGCCATTATACTAGAACAATGGTCACACTCAAGGATTATTTTGTTCCCCATCCCCCATCACCTCACCCTCATTCCAATCCATTTGTCAATGTCTACAGACATTTTTGTTCGTCATGCTGGGAAGGCAAAGGTGGAAACTTAAGAATTTTTTTTTTAAAAAGATTTATTTATTTATTTATTCATACAGAACTGGGGTACAGGCCAGAGATGTGGAGGATGAGAGGGTTCACCAGGGACAGAGTGGGGAGCAGAACAGGCAGATCAACGAAGTACACTGCTGAGGGGAGCAGTGGGCGGGTCAGGAGAAGTCTGCCACGCCATGTGGATCTCCTCCGGGGCAGGCAGGGATCGAACTCATGAGGAAGTGGCTTAAGCTTCTTAGTGCAGTGCTTTAACCCGCTGCGCCACCAGGGAGGGCCGGAAACTTAAGAAATTTTATTACTGAATTCTAATAGGTAAAAGCCTGGAATGCTACTAAATAGTCTACAATGCACAGGAGGAAACCCCCTTCCCAACAAAGGATTACCTGGTATAAAAGTTCTATAATGCCAAGGCTGACAAGTATAATGCAATAGTGGATAAAACCAGGACTTTGCTTACAAGAGATGAAAACTATGCATAGGTCTAAATATACCAGAGTAGTGAGTATGTAGATCCTTGCTGAATTACTTGCATCTATTTGCCAAACAGGGATGTCAATTTTAGAGAAAACATTGTATCACTGAGAGGCTTGCCCTAACTAAATCAAAGTATAATTAGTATGAACAAAATAAATATTCTTCTTAGTCTTTGATATTATTAGATGTATTTCCCTGCTGATACCTTGTGGAGGACAGGCAATAATGTGGAATTTGAGGAGGTAGGAGAAAAGGATATAAATTTTTCTCTTTGCTGATAACAACAACAATGAGAAAAAGACAAGGACGATGAAACATTTAAAATACAATGTCACTGAAAAATTAAACAGGGTGGTTTTTGACTTGTAGAAAGCAATTACAGAAAACAATTAAGTAGAAACAGCAAAAATACATTCTATATACATGACATCATTTTAGCTATAGAAAATTAATTAGTACTTAGTAGTAGTCAACATGGGTTCACGTAGCATTTTACTCCTCCTAACCTAAACTTATTTACATTATATATATATATATATATATTCATTCATATTCCTATGTTTCATGGCTATGTATTTATATATACAAATGTTTATATAACTGGTATAATTAGATAATTATATGTTCAAATGAAAAATCTTTAACCTCTTCTAACCTTTTGGTAGTAGTTCCTCAGTTCAGTCAAACTTCGAAAGAGTCACAAGCAGTATTATTTGTTCCTAAAAGAGACATATCACAGAAACTACCACTCTCTACTCTTATTCAAATGGCATAAAGATCACTTTGAGGGCAATATTGGCCTAACTTGAGATAATCTGACCACCAAAATATCAAAAAAGTAATGTGTAATATTCCATTGCATAAGTAACAATCTATAGATCTATAAACATAACTTTCACTTTAGAGAAAACACATGTAGCAGTGCACAAGGGAAAAGGGAGTAACTGGGCATAAGGATAAGATTCTCTATCAGTAGAAAATAATAGAGAAGGTAAGAGTTAGAAAATCAACATTTTGCCAGCATCACACCAAAAAATTGATTCTTATAAGAAATGCCAATTGCTAAATCTCATGTGTGTTTGTTTGTGTATATACATGCATGCATGCCCAAGTGCTTGCAGGATATTTACATAGCTTCAAAGCATCTAAATTGCACAAGGAAAATTAGTAACAGCACAGTGGAGAAACAAGGTAACACCTTAACTAAAAGACAAGCAGTACCACTAAGGACAGGATATCAAAAAAATGCAAGACCTGTATCTTACCATGAAGAAACAAATGCACACCTAGGGGTACTCGCTAAAACAACTGGTCTGTGTTCTTTAAAAATGTCAGCTAAAACAAAGAATGAAGAACAGTCAGATTAAAGAAAAAAAAAAGGACATTACTAAATGCAGTTTGCAATACTGGAGTGAGTTCTGTATTGGGGAAGAGAATATAAAGCACATTATTGTGATGATTGATGAAACTGGTGTATATAGACTGGGAAGTATGTAACTAAACTAAATTTACTGAATTTTATTACTGCGTTGGTTCTGCATAAGTAGTATTTTATTCATTGGAAATACACACAAATCATAGGGGATAAGTAATAAGCAATAAAGAATATACAACCCACTCTCAAGTGGCTCAAAAATGAAAATGAAGTTCTATGTACAGGACCATGGAGAAAAGACAAACATAAGCCTTCCCACATATTTTAGGGAATGAAGTTGGGCCAAGAGGAATAACTTATGGAGGTGAAAAAGCCAAGAAATCTCAACAGGGGGCCAGGGAGAAGGAAGTGATTACATTTCAGGTATAAAGCTTGCTACAGAAATAAAAAAAATTCCAAAATTTTCAGAATTTAGTTATCTGCGAGGCAGGAAATAACCCTGCTGTACTGAATGCAAACTCTGGGAGGGGAAACTCAATTCTTTATCTTTAGATGTTTCTAGTACATTTTTCTGGTTAATGTAGTTCCTTGGATTTGGCTGTTTTGAATACAAGACTACTTTTAATGTCCTCATTGCTGTATCAGAAGAGGGGATTCTTCATTCTTTGCATACAAAAACTTCAAAAGTTCTTGGCCTTAGTGAATTGCTTAACCACAGTCTACTACCTCCATTATTTCTGCCATGGGAATATTCTTCTACAGTAAAGCCTTCATTGAAGAGAGATACAGAAGCAGATAAAATGAGATTAAATATTACAAAAGATCACTATTATGGAAAGAATAAAGTCAACAACTACAAAATATGTGCAGGTACACAAAATAAGGTATAAGGTATAAGGTATTTAAAGAATGAAGAATCCCCTCTTCTGATACAGCAGTGAGGACATTAAAAATAGTCTTGTAAGTTCTAATCACTAGTTGAAAACAAATACCTAACAGAAAAAATTAATTCCTGAACAGAAAATATTTTCAAGATTTTAAAATAAAAGTCTATTATTTTTCTAAACTGATTAAAAAAGCATATTCCAGAAATTACCATCAAATTAATTTTCCTTCAATACAGAATAAGTATAAAATAATAATGATGCTATTCACAACCCCTTTTGATTAGTAAATTCACAAACCCCTTCTTTTAGAATTTTCTTCAGTCTACATGATATTCTTTCATTATCTTCAATGATGAGAAATTTAATTGTCTGGTGGAGGATTTAATTTAGGAAACCACCAGAGGTAACCAGTCTAATTTGTTGCAAAAAGTGGCCATTTTGAAGCTAGTCAGTGCGTGTGTTTCAACATAAAACATGCAATGGACTCCTAATGTCTGCTCTTTTTGTGCATATTTTATAATAAAATATTGAATTAAAATTAAAAGGCTGAGTGGGCCCTCCCTGGTGGCGCAGCTGGTTAAAGCACTGCACTAAGAAGCTTAAGCCACTTGCGCATGACTTCGATTCCTGCCTGCCCGGGAAGAGCTCCACATGGCGAGGCAGACCTCTCATGACCCCCCCCCCCCCCCGCTGTGCTCTCTCACCCTCCCATCTCTGACCTGTACCCCAGTTCTATGTGAATAAATAAATAAATCTTTAAAAAAAAATTAAAAGGCTGAGTAATAACTACATTTTTTTTTTTTAGATTTCTGGGGCTTTTTATTGGTCTGGTTTTGACTGATTGGGGAGGTTGTAAGCACCTTGTGGAATGGAGTTGAAGGGAGAGATGGACTGTGGGTGCCTTGATGGAGAGTATCCTGTAGTGACATCTGAAGAGGTGTGATCCTGTTATCTCTGAACCATACAATATTGTAAACCAATGTCATTGCAATAAAAGCATAATAAATAACAATTAAGGAAAAGCATAGTAATGTTAATTAGTATTTATTGAGCATTTATTATAACTATGCTAAGGTCTAGAGTAATAACTACTTTTAATCAAAAACAAGGGTTGACAATAATGCAGTAAGCCTTTTTTTTGCGTATAGCATTCTAAGGCAAAACTGTACTTTTCAAAAAGCAATTTAAAGTATTTATTAATCAGCTGGATTATCAGCACAGTAAACTCACAAGGTGATGAATTCTAAGGTTCACACTTCTGTATTCCCATTGTTTATCTCATTAATATGTGGTCACACATTTTATGCATTATATAGCATCCCAACTGACTATTTACTAAAGACGTAAAAAAAATACTTGTCATAGGAAAAATAAGTCTTAATAAGTCCTTACAAATCACAGATTATAAAATCAGTTCATCATGTACACTTTTGAAAATTTAGAGGAAAACATGGAAAAAAGTTTCAATAATTCTGACTTTCAGTAAGGAACACTAAACACATACTAACATCTAGTATAATCCTCCATTTTGGAGGGAAGCTATACATACATATAGAAAAAAAAAATCCTGTCTAAGATTATACCAAAAAGCATGAGTATAAAAAATGGGGTGGATATTTAGGTTGAATACCCAGTATATGCCAGATCTCTATCAATTCATACAGTCATCACTTGTAACAAATGTTAACAGTGATGAGGGATGGCAAAATGGGGAAGGCTACATGGGAAGTCTTCCTCTGAATTTTGCTGTGAACTGCTCTAAAAAGTCTTCACAGGCACAGCACTGAGAAGCTAAAGCCACTTCCGCATGAGTTCGATTCCCGCCTGTCCCTGCCCCGCAGGTGACCACATGGTGTGACAGACCTCTCCTGACCTGCCTGCTGCTCCCCTCAGCAGTGTACTTCGTAGATCTGCCTGTTCTGGTCCCCACTCTGTCTCTCGCCGCCCCTGAGCCTCTGGCCTGTACCCCAGTTCTGTATGAACAAATAAATAAATATAAAAAAAAAAAGTCTTCACAAACAGGGAATAGTATTAGTTGCTAGAAAGTCAGCCAGTAATTTACCTCAGTCTGTTTTGTTAACTAACACTGATAGAAGACTTTGACTATTTAAATGGGAAGTTAGAAGATAAATAATTATTAAGGCAAGGGTCACTGAAATGCATATCTCTCTTTACAGTTTTTTAATCAAGGAAAGAAAAATACACCCTACTTGGCAATCAGCAAGAGAATTTTGCTTTTGTATCAACTCTTTAAACATATGATAATGAACCTTCAAGAAACAAAAGGTGGGGATGGCAGAAGTTATAACATTTCCTAGTGTTGAGTTCTTTGACCAAGATCCTTCTGCCTCCTTCCTTCCAGGAGGGGACCTGTTCAAGCTTGTCAAGCTGTGAAGTTTTATTTAAAGTCACATACACACACATCCCAAATTATATGATACATCTGTCTATTTCATGAGAGCCTGAACTGAGAGCCTAGGTCTTATTTGGGACACCCTACTATGTGATGGAACATATACTATGAGACGGAGCTATACTCATTGTCACAATTTTGTAGGAGTGAGCCACATAAAAAGAAAAACACCAGTGCGGCGCTATAAACTCTCTCAATATACTTTTGGAACAGGTTCAGCCATACAAAGAATCATTCATTTGTATTCATTTATCAAAGATAAATCTGGAACTAGTAAAATTGAAGCAGCAGGGACCTATTACACAGGTTGTATGATGTTCACTTTCTAAGCACAAGAAGCTTTGATCCACACAAAGCTGCATACATATCTGGCACTGAGTTAAGAATTCTTGGTGTCCAGTATGTTAAAGTACATGACATAATGCACTTGAGTTGCAGTTATGCTTAGCACTTTTTTAAATAATTAAATGTGCTTTTACTTTTTAAATTAGAGTTGTTATCTGTGATATCACAGATGTTGAAAAATTAGTTTGAAACCCAGACTCTCATCAAACACTCTGGTAAGCCTTAGAGATATCATAACAGTTGCCTGAGGTCATATGTTCCATTCTCACACTGGTGATACAGCAGATATCAAAGGAGAAAAATCCCAGCCTCATTTGGTACTTAAAGACTTGGGAAGTCAGGAGTAGACGCTGATCACCTCAGACTTCACTGTATATACTTCTCATATAACCAACCAAAGTCACTACATTCATATAAA
The DNA here is from genome assembly GCF_000260355.1 of Condylura cristata. NCBI lineage: Eukaryota > Metazoa > Chordata > Mammalia > Eulipotyphla > Talpidae > Condylura > Condylura cristata. The sequence continues at coordinate 19,715,815 of NW_004567106.1, read as the reverse complement.
CAGCTTTTTCACTATTTGCCTCATATGTTTTATGGTCCACCATTAGAGCAAAGCGTAAATATTAATTTTAAAGTCTAATTCAGCACTGGGCTAAACTGAATTAGCGTATGTTTTCTCCATATGACAAATAGTTTTTGGAATTTTATTAAGGAAAAATTTACTTTTGTTAGAAGATTAAAAAAACAAACAAACAAACAAACAAAAAAAAAACCCTGCCTCTTAAGGACATAAGTAGCAGGAAATATATGGCACCATAGTTTCCAGTGCAACAGGGAGTCAGTTGTCAAACTGTTTCCTGTGGAGGTTTAGCTCTCATAAATACACAAACTTCACACTCTTAAACACCAATGCTACATCCCTTTCCTCTAGCTAGCAGTCTCATCTGTGCGATCAACTCAGGGTTCTCCTTCCTCTGTTTATAGTTACTTCACTATAAACATGTCATGCTCTTTTTTCTTAGAATATACCAGGAAAAACGTGTTATTCTCTTTTTTTCTTAGAAATGATGGTAAATCCAGCAAGCCATCCAGGTCAATTTGAAAAGAATTAAAGTCCTTTGTATTACCATTCAAAAAAGAAGGCAGTAGAGTATCACAATGGCTAGTGATACATCCTCTATAGTGCTTGAGTTAGTGTCCCTAATTATTACTCACCCGTTTAGAGTTTTTTTTTTGAAATTTATTTAGAAGTCCTCAATAAAAGAGACATCTCATAGTTATTCTTAAAGTCCTCATCTAACAAAAATAATTTGAGACATGAAGCAAAAACATAATTCTACCTCTTACACAGATTTAAATTGCTTTCCTATCAAGATATTAATATTTTTATAATTAAGAATTTAAAAGTCGAAGAATTACATCATTTTAATATTAATGCGGATTACTATTTTTCATGTTAATATAATTTTGTTCTTTTTTGATCTAAACTAATAAAATCAAAAGATACACCCAATATTAAAAACATAAAGAATGAAAGCATTGTTATTTTGACATTTGCCAAAAGAATGTTTCATTCAGTGAGTTACCTACCTTTATTTCAAAGTAGATAGTTTGTAAGGCTATCACATTTTTGGCTCTCTAACTTAGTACATGCCAAATTTAGAACGGGTCAAATCATTCCACTTGGCACCCAACTGCCCCAAAGATCTTTTGCTAAGTCAAGAAACCCAGAACTTCAATATAGTCATCAGAGTGAGCTAAGAATAGTATTTTTGTATAGGCTAATGTATATATATACATATATATAATACAGATTTTATATTTGCTAATATTGGTTTTACATTTTTTGAAATTTGGGATTTATTTTAAATGTTTTCCCTAAGAGATTCAAAGGGAAAATGCTTTAGGAACTCCCAGTGACAAATACAAATCTGCATTAAAATAATACATATGATTCAAACTGAGTTGTATTTCTCAAGCTTGATTTAGTGTCTTTATTTTATTTATCAATAAAAATATCAAAAACACTAGAGCAAATCAATAAAAAAATTAAACTGTGAGAATGAGTACTAAAATACCTTTAAAATAAAATGTGGTGGTACCACATTTTATAAAGATCATCCAAGGGTACTTTAAAATAGAGTTTACTACTTTTATGATTTAAAAAAGTTGACATATTAAGAAATTATACTTTACAATGCAATCAGTTCCAGTACAGTTAGCTATGCAATCACAGTCAGTATTTATTTTACAAATATTCATAATACTTTATGAGAGAGTTGTTTTCTTGGGGATTGTTTTCACTGGGCTCACCTGCCCATATTTTCAATTCTTCCAGAATCTTTTTCTCCAGGATATCAGCCTTGCCACTGAGCTCCAGGCATTCTGGAATCCACATTTGTGTTTGCAAGCTCTGGCTGGAAACTGGAGAAGGTTTTATGGAGAGGTCATTTGAGTTGAGAAGGATCTCAACTCAATTTGATGCAGTAAAGGATGGAGGAGGGTTTTCCAGGAGTAAGGAAGGTTGAGTGGATAACATTGTTTAAATAAAGCTGAATGATTGGCAGCCAGACTGCAGGCAAGGAAAGTTGTGAAAGGTGCTTGCTCTAACAGCCTGACAAGAGCAGGGTAGGGCTTTAGATGATTAGGTTAGACCCCAACTGTTTCAGGGAATGGCCTCTTCTCCAGGGAGAGACTATGAAACCTTAAGGATAAAGACCATGTTTTCTCCTCTGTGACTCCTTGAACATAAGGGATGCACACCAACTCCTTCTTATTTACATAAAAAACAATGTAACTCCTGAGGTGAAGTTGTTGGAAGTTGTTGTTATATCTTTTAGGAAGAAATCTCTTTTTAAAGAAATTTTTACATTCCAAAATGTAGGATGTTGGCTTGTGGGTACATATGAACGTCTATACAATTTGCACTTTGAAATGATTTAACAAGGAGGCCTATAATTGTGTTATTCATATGCTTCCCAACTGTACAAATGCAACAGAATTGATCCTAAAAATAATGCTTCATTTTTATATAACATTTTATACTTCACAGGGTATCCTCAAAAATCCTCAAAATCACCATGTAAGTTTGATTAGTATTTCTGTTTTAGAAAATGAAGAAATTAAAAAGCAAGGGACTTTGCCTTGAAAAAGTCACAGAGACTGGACGTTGCAACCAGGAGCCAGGTCTCAGGTCTATCACCAGGGTTGGCTGTGTCCAGGAACCATCCACAAATCATTATCTCCCAGATCAGAAGAACAGAGGAGTGTACTTAAAAAGGCAGCTTTACTTCACAACAGCAGAACAGGTAAAGGGTTTACCCAGAGGCAGATGAATATAATTTTAAGAGCGGTTTTGTCTGTTGAGCCTAACAAAATTTCACAATAGAATACCCAAATGACGAGAGAAAAATACCAATATTTTAGCTTCCAAGTATTTATTGAAAAGGTAGATGATACCTTTTTCCTTCTGATGCAGAATAGCTTTCTAGTTTTAATTACTTGAATAGTTTTATTTTACTCAGAAGCACCAACATAACGTTTTAAATTCCAGTGAGATATATAAAATAAATATGAAAACAAGACAAAAAATGTAGTTGGATATATACTAATGTGCACTTCAGTATTTTCTGGCAGTGATAGTAAATTGGCTACACTGTCCAAGACATTGTTAATACTTGGTTTTAGAGCTTTAATGCAAACAAAAGCAACAGCAAAAAAAAAAACCTTTCAAAGTCTAGAAGACATGTTATAAATGAAACAAAAAAACTACACACCAGTCTTTGGAAAACATTAACATTTAATAAGTCCAAAATATACAAAGTAAACAAACATAAGAAATATATGTTATAAAGTCCTCATCCTGAGTAGGAACCTTGCAGACACAATATTCCTACATTAACTTACTTATCCTACTAATGTTGATATTATTTACATCACTTTTGGGATCCCTTTTTGGAAATGACTTGTGGAATGAGTTACCTTATGAAACACAGAAGAAAATCAGTGTCTTCACTTCATTCTCATCGATTTTTTCAGTTAAATTAAATATATTTGCACCCTTTGTTCAGACTTGTCTATAAACCACTTTTTCAGTCTCTAAAAATGATGGTTTGCTGCTAGTAAGGTATTCATAAGCCTGTGACACAAGCACTGAGAAATGCCACCTACCTTTTAATTTTGTGGCAAAGTTAAAATGTGATGTGAACAATTTATAGAAATGCATTGTTTACAAGACAGTCTTTTGCAGATTTAGGCATAATTGTTTTAACATTTAAATAACTGCATAAACTAAGTTCCAACTATCAAGAAATATCTTTTGTATTTATATTGTTTTTCTCATATTTGTTAAAAAACAGTAATTTCTAAAGCTGCAAAACTTCCAATTTTCCTTTTCAAAACTTCCTTATGGAAAATTTCAAGCATCCAAAGTAGAGAGAATAGTATAAAGAAATCAATACATATATCACCCAGTTTCAATTATTGACACAGTCAACTTTGTCTCATTTATACTCAGTCTCTGTTCCCACTGTCACACATTATATTGAAGCAAATCTGATGTCATTATTATTCCTTAAAATTGAGTATCTACTCAATCAAGAAATGTTACCTAAGTCTAAGAAAAGTCAGATGTCAAGGAAAAAGTACTCCAGTAGGCATGATTCTCCAAAATGAGTGATTCCCCTGCCTAAAAAGGAAACAGTGTTCTCTTGAAGCAGAAGACTGGAGGTCAGGGGCTTTAGTGGGGAATTCAGAAATGGCATGAAAAATTTGTAACATGCACATGTGTGCTTTTTCTCTTTTTTTTTGGTTGATGCCACTTATCACAATGTGAAGCAGCTTGAGACTGAAAACATTTAAAGACTTTCTGCCCTTGATTATGATTTTGTGTGCTTAGTGCCACCACACCTCACACTGCCAGGAAGGATTAGTCAAGTAGGGAAGCAAATCCACCTAAAGTAACTATGGATCAAACTGAATTCAACTCCACATGTACTGACCACATGTGAGGTGCAAGGCCCTGTGTGACAACTTGGAGAAACAAAGGCAAATTAGACTTAGTTAATTTATGATATAATCAAACTAACAATATAAAAAAGATCTTGATTTAGATATTGTCTTGTCAATTAATGGAAGAAGCAATAATAGTAGTTTGGGGGAGAAGACAGCAGGACTTTTAAGAGAGGAGAGAAATGGAAGATGTCCATAATGGTTTCAGCAAGTGCTTCTAAATATTTTACCTATCCATCTTGGTGAGGGATGTGAAAAAAATCAGTTTATTAATGTCAGTCCTCCCTTCACTGGATAAAGTGGAAGAAGTGATCCCGAAAGTTGGTGAGAAGAGGTTACATGTAAGTAGTATCTTGAAAGTCAAGCAGTTCATCAGATCTGGGGTGGAGAAAGACTCAGTGAAGAGGGACAGGAGATCATTCCAGGAAGTAAAAAACAGGAACAAAGGGGTGGAAATTACTGGCATGTTAGGGAAACAGCAGAGTGGTGCCTTACAGCAGAACTGTGGGAGGGGCTGGCTAACTGGAAATGCTGGCTGGGACTAAAACTTGCAGCCTTCCAGGTCAGGCCTGGGTCCCTACTCTGTAGCCAGTGGAAAGCCACTAACCTGTTGTAAGTGACTGATTTTGTCTACACAGAATATGCCTCTTGCTTATGTGAATGATAGGTGTTCAACATTTACTGAACCACATTTCCTTGAATTGGTTGGATGCTGTGAGGTTAGGTAAGAATCCACTTCAACAGGTCAGGAGAGGTCTAGGGTGGCGAAGCAGAGGAGAAATGAAAGGACACTGAATTTCAGAAATTATTTTTTTGAAAAAAAGAAAAACTACCAATACATAATACAAATTCCATTTCACAGAGGAATAGAGTATGTTAGGATGCTCTCATTTCTATAAAAAAATAAAATAGCTTACAACACATAAACTACTTCAGGATGTATGAGTGAAATAGAAGCCCTAATTTGGTTTTAAGACATGAAAAAAGGATTGGGAAAAGAAGCACAAGGGAGATTTTTTGTCTCTTTGGCAAGCTGAACCAATGAAGTATTATCTGTTGGCTAAGTAAAAGACTATATAATTCTCCCCTTTACTGCCAAGCACTGAAGCAGAGAAAACCAGAAGGAGGAAAACTTTAGATACAAATCTAGGTTCCAAATCTGACACTGACTCTACCTAACTTTGGGGCTATAAGGGAAAATGAACTTCTTTTAGTTTCTTTTTATTTATGGAAATAGGGGTAATACTGGAAAGTGGATGGGTCACTGTAAAAAGAATCAAAATAATCACATATAAAGCATTTATTTGAATGTCTAGCACAGACTAAATACTCAATGAGTAGTGCTTATTTTATTATCAACAAAACCAATTTGACTGGAATATATACTAAGGATAAGAAAAGTCTAAAGGTATATAGCTCATTAGCTAATCTTCTTCCTATATAACTATTTAAAATTCACAAAATGATTAATGTGAGCCATCTGATGAATACTATTCATTATGTAGCTATTTCTAGAAATTTAGGCTCATTATTTATCTAAATTTCTAAGGAGATGTTAACTTTTGCCTTTAATGTCATTGACTATAAATTTATTAAAGTCATGTATTCACAGAGGACTAAATACCAAGCAGGTGCCATAAGGTCGCAACAAAATAGATAATAAGTTGCCAGCCTTGAGGAACTGACAATCCCAGTGAGACAAACAGGTGTGACCTTCAAGTAACCATGGCCCCAATTTGGCACAAGAGATGGAAATACTGGCAACGAAGTACCCAATTGTGGTCATGTATTCAGTGTGAGATGGTAAATCACACGTGCTAAGGGAGGTTACTCTGTAAGCCTCGCTTTAGGTTTCTTCTGTATAATACTGTTGTAAATCAGTTGAAACTGTGGCAGTAACAGCATTCTGTGCTACAAAAGATTGTCCACTCTCAAAGCCATAGCCTTGTCTGAACAGCCACACCATTATTAAAGCAATGTCAAACAAAAGTTTCTTTGTTATACATTGAGATGCATAATTTCAAACCATTTTCATGTGAGATGTTCTAGTTCAGATCTGTCCCAGCCTCTAAAGATGAAGCATTAAGAAATGAGAACAGCTGGAGTTTAGAAAAGATTTGTGTTAAAGGCAGGAATAATGATGAAACATATTCCAAGATTTCAGAAGTGTTAGTGAATGCTTGGGGGGGGGGAAAGAAGGTATAAGAAGAGCGGAAAATGCATTTCATTTCATATATGGCACTGTGGTGGTGGATGCCTAACAAAAAACCATCTAACTAATTATTCAAATATTTCTTTTTGTTACACATGGGTCTTGGGAAAAACATCAGTATTAATCTGTACAAAAACAAGTTAAAAACGCAAACACTAATTTCTAAGGAAGCTTTCCCTGCAGCCGTAAATATGGATGCGCGCTCTGGAGGAACGACTGACTTCATACTAGCAAGAAGTCTTGTTTCTAAGCCACAGGAGGGGATACACTTGTTCTTACACCACTAGCTATCTATGGTCGAAGCTTCAGGCCACATACCGAAGGTGAATAAAGACAGGATTAAGAGGCTAATCTAAGCCTATATATAGACAGCAAAACTAATGTAATCTCCGCCCCTTCCTCTCCCCTCCCAATTTCCATAAATCTCAACATCTGAGTTACAAAGAGGCTGCCGAACTCCAGCAGAGTGAGGCGGCCGGTCCTCCTCCCAGGCCGTCTCTTAAGCGAAGTCTCGGTGCAAGTGTAAATTGCTTCCTTTACATCCCTAACCCTCATGGCAGGACGAGGAGATTCGTTTGCCGTCTACAGCTTCCACAGAGACCACTGCAGATGACAAGTAGTGTTGGGGGCAGGGGTGGGGGTGAGGAGGACTGAGGCTCGTCAAAAGAAAACTACCTTCTCCCGAGAGTATTCTCGTCATGTGCTCACCTAGGTCGCAACCGGGAGCTCTTCTAACCACCGCACCCCTAACCTAGCGCCCAAGTCCCAGTCTCTCCCGGATCCGAATCTGGCGGTGCCACGCACGAGATGTGCACCCGCCACTTCCCACCGCGTGGCCGGCCACGGCCCGCACGCCGGCCAGAGTCTATCCCGGCGGACAAACGTGGCGAGTGCTAGGTCTTCCCTCCAGAGCACCGATGCCGCGGTATCTGTATGGGGTGGCGAAGAGGCATGCCCACTAGAGACAGGAAGACGCCCAGAAGGCACATGCTTCCTCCCGACTAGCTTCGGCCCGTGTGGAAGCTCCCTGCGGGGACGGCGACCCGGGTTCCCGCAGAACCCCCTGCTATCCCTGCCCCACCTGGGTTGCCCCTCACCTGTCTGAGGAGGTAGCGGCGACGCGCGAGGCTGGAGGCTGCGGCGATTCCGGCAGCGGCAGTGGCAGCAGCAGCAGCAACGGCGGCAGCAGACAATGGAGGAGTGAAGGACAGACACATTGACATCGACACACGGAGCCTGGCACAGCCCCGCCTCCCGCGCCGCCCCCGCCTCCAGCCCGCCCCGGGCTCGGACCGCGCCACTCTCGGGAAATCAAAGGGGGAAACAGCGAGGGTCGCCGGGCTCTGTACACCCTCAGCATCCAGACCAAGACACATAAATTCCACAGAGCGACTACTGAATATTTTGCGTCTCCAAATATGCGACCCTTACAGGGTAATGGTGGCGAACGTGTACGAGGAATTTAGCCACCCCCCCGCTGATAATCTCCGTGTGGTTTTTTCCTCCTCAGGCAGTTCCAATGGGAGTCTGAGACTGCCGCAACCTGCAGCTCCTCCTCCCGCTCCGGCCAATGACGCGCAGGGGGGCGGTGACTGCAGCTGGGCCTGCGGAGACGGCCCGCGCGGCTCGCCGGAGCTCGCCTGCTGCTCGCCAGCCAGCGAGAGGGAGGAGAGTATTCGAACACTTCCGCGGTTGGCTACTTGGTGTCCAGGTCTCGAGTTGCCCGATCGCGGCTGGCATTCCTCACGCTGACACGTCTTTTCTTCCCAGTTCTTCCAAAGGAACAGCACAACCTTCAAGCTGGCGGGAGCAATGGTTCACATCAAGAAAGGCGAGCTGACCCAGGAGGAAAAGGAGCTGCTGGAAGTCATCGGGAAAGGTATGGGTGTTGGACTGGGACCCACGCGTTGCCAATCCGAGCGAGGGCGGGGAGAGGGGTGCTGGGGGGCGTGGCGCAGCCAGGGTGGCGCCCCTTGGCCTGACTGACCTCTGGCTGCAGTTCCGCGAGTGTAGAGGTTCGCCCCCCACCCCCACCCACGGGAAATAGCGTTTCTCCCTAGTCTGGGACCAGTTGCGGGTGGAGAGGTGGGGCGGGCGAAGCGCCGCAGGGGGTAGAGCATAGGTTGCTGCGGCTCGTCGTCCTCTGAATCAGCTTTTGGAAAGATACTCATTTCCAGGTCCTAGCTTGGGTAATAATTAGCGTCCACTCCGGGTATGAGCCCCAAAATATACATTCTTCAAAACGCCCGGAATGATTTTTACTACGCTTCGTCTTGGCCACAGTGGCCTGGTAGTTTTAGGTTCTTAGACGGGTGTCTTGAAGGGCCCTTTCGACTTCCGGAGGCCGAAAGATCTGGATCCCTGGGATGTCCCCGCCTCCGACTGGGGGTGGAAGGAGCTCCGAAGGAGAACGGTCCTTTACAGGAGCGCAAAATTAGGTCTGAAATGTGCCGCACTAAGCGCTCTGCGTCCAGGATCCGCTTCTTTTTAGGAACCTCTGGCCGCAGCAGGATCCCACGGAGATGCTGGGAGGTTGGATACACTTAACTCTACTGCAATCCTCTAAGTAGAGTGCGCTCATCCACACTTTCTTTGTACTCCCCCTGCGTTAGCCCCACTTCCGCCACGGTTTTAGGGAGGGAGACACTAGGTTCTGGATGAGCTCCACAAACCATTCCCCCCCCACCCTTCCCTGAGTGGAAGTTCCACTCGGGGACTTTGCAAAGTCCTGTTACCTGGCAGGTGATATCAGCATGACGACGTGGCTTCTGCACGGTGATGGCGCGGGAAATGGGTGCTGTGGGCTTAGTTAAATGTATTTGTTTCAAATTCCAGCGTGAGCTGGCTCCCTCTGCTCTGGGATGGCCAGAGGGCAATGGTTGTAGCGCAAAGGCTTCCCAGTTTACAGTCTTTGATAGCCAAACTCAAATCCAGATCTCCAGTGAGTAAGGTAAATTTATTCTTTACACTACAAGGAAAGTTGGAAGGAGAAAAACAATGTAATTTGAACTGAGCAAGTGCTGGTGAACTGAGTCGGTACCATGTGCTTTGAACAGATCAAAGTTGGTCGCAGCTATATAGCCAGTATTGTTTGATTAGGATGTGGAATTTTGAATTGGTATTTTTATTTGTTCTGCACCGTTCTGGATAACCTCTTTGGCAGGGCTTTCTTTCTGTTCTGCTTGTCACTCTCTGGATACTTTCTCTCTGCCTCTCATGACTCTGGGATTCAGTTTAGCAAACATGTGAATCCCAGCTGTGTGCCAGGTACTGTATTGGGCAGAAACAGATAAATGAGCTACTCACACTCCACCAGAAAAGCAAATTGTTTTTATTCAATCCATATTTATCCCATTCTCACAAAAATCTAAGCTAGTGAGTGATTAGCTTTATAAAATGGTTCTCTGAGGCCCTCCCTGGTGGCGCAGCGGGTTAAAGCACTGCACTGAGAAGCTAAAGCCACTTCCGCATGAGTTCGATTCCCTCCTGCACCTCCTGCCCCGGAGGTGACCACATGGCGTGGCAGACCTCCTCCGACCCGCCCGCTGCTCCCCTCAGCAGTGTACTTCGTCGATCTGCCTGTTCTGCTCCCCACTCTGTCTCTGGTGAAGCCTCTCACCGTCCCGAGCCTCTGGCCTGTACCCCAGTTCTGTATGCATAAATAAATATTTTAAAAAAAACGGTTCTCTGAAAGAGTGAATGTGTGTGTGAAATCCTCGGATATAATCTTACATGACCACCGGTTTTTATTTTTAAGATTAAATAAAACACAATTTAAATCTACGATTTCTGGGTCCATAACATGCCCTTGCTACATTTCACTGATTTAATTAGCTCAAGTCTATGAGAAAAGATAAGGTGAGCTTAGTATGTGATACATTCTTTTTAAATATTTTTTTATGCATACAAGAATTGGGGTGTAGGCCATAGGTGTGGGTGAGGGTGAGAAGATTCACCAGAGATAGGGTGGGGAGCAGAACAGGAGGATTTACTACTGAAATATATTGCTGAGGGGAGTAGTAGGCAAGATGGGAGAGGCCTGCTGCACCATGTGTATTAGCACCAGGGATGAACTCAGGCCTGGATGTCTGGTGATAGATAGATAGCACTGAATCTTTAACCTCTATGCTACCAGGGAGGCCCTGATACATTCTTTTTAAATGAAGATCTGTGAGATATCACTGTACATCTCAAAGAGAAGAAATGGCTAATATGAGAAAAGAACATAGCCAACATATTTTGAGTGTTATCATGAAACAGTTGTAATCTTAAGCTCTTTAGATGTTTTCATCACATCTTGATAAAGTAGGAATCATGTTGAAGCAATAGCGTGAGATGGCATGGAAGCATAGTTAGCCCTGAAGACCTGGTTTGGAACACTGCAGTCATTTGGTGATACAGTCTTGGGCAAGTTACTGTTTCTGAGCTTCAGATTCTCCATGTGAAAACTAGTACCTACTTTACAACATTGTTATGAAGTGGGATAATTAGTATATGCAAAGCAATTAAAATACTATTTCTGTTGGCTATTAATATGGTAATCTCACTTTATAGACAAAGATACTGAGGGATTGAGAAGTTAGGTGACTTGTTCAAGTCTCAGCAGAGCTGAGATATCACTTGGTCCATAATTTCAGAAATATAGCAGACTTGAAATCAAGCTAAATAAGTAATGAAACCAGCACAATATAGCAGTGAATCCTATATTAACTGTGTTTTTTTCTAAGATTTATTTATTTATGCATACAGAATTGGGGTACAGGCCAGAAGTGTGGGGGTGGGGTGAGAGGATTCACCAGAGACAGAGTGGGGAGCAGAACAGGCTGACTGAAGACGTACACTGCTGAGGGGAGCAGCAGGTGAGTCAGGAGAGGTCTGCCGCACCATGTTGATCACCTCGAGTGTTGGGGATCAAACTCATGCTGAAGTGGCTTTAGCTTCTTAGTGCTGTGCTTTAACTCGCTGCATGACCAGGGAGGGCCCCCTATATTCACTTTGAAAGGCAATTTAATTTCAGCAAAAGATGATCTCTCAATTGACATCGATTTTAAGTTGAACTGTGTAATGATTTTATACTTTTGTGTGCATTTAATTTGTAAAATTATTTTGGTTTATAGTTGAATAAAGGTCATAAGCAAAATTTTATATTTGTATTCAGAGTCTGCTTTTTATTTTTATTTTATTTATGCATACAGAACTGGGGTTTTGGCCAGAGATGCAGGGGCAGTGAGAGTATTCACCAGAGACATAGTGGGGAACAGAATAGGCAGATTGGTGAAGTACACTGCTGAGAGGAGCAGTGGGCTGGTCAGGAGAGGTCTGCCACTCCATGTGGTCACCTCCGGGGCTGGGAATCGAACTTGCACTGAGGCGGCAGCAGCCAGCCTGCAGTGCTGTGTGCTAATCCGTTGCACCACCAGGGAGGGCCCCAGAGCCATTTTTTAAAGTAGTTTAGTGGATGGAGTTCTTATTTTTTTCCCATTGGCAAAATTATCAACTTTGAGAAGTGCCACGGGAGTAATTTTAGTACTTGGAACTAACAATTTTCAACCAAGTCTGACCTGTCTTCTTAGCTTATCTCAAATAAACTCAGCAAGATTTGCGTGTCTCCCTTTTGCTGTCACTGCCTTCCAGAAATTAAGCAGACTATAGGTGGGAACTAGAGACCAGAGCATACTGCTTTTGGATACCTTTAGGACAGTTTCTTCTGAGTGACTTCACCTCTAGCTATTTATTCTATTGATATGGTCTTGTAAATTTTTAGATAACTCTAATTTTTATGCATTGTTTCATAATCCTAATTTAAGACCATTTTTGATAAAAAGTCTAAAAAGATTCATATAGAAGAACTTTCAGAAAACTCACTTCAGTTTCAAAACATGTCATAATTAGAAGTCATTAGTTTAAAATACAGCTGTTGCTTTCTATATCTGATTAAAATCAATATTGACGTATTTTCTTTTAAAATTTAGACTTTAAATCTTTTTACATGTAAACATTACAACAACTAATATACCAAATAGTTTTTTAATTCTTAACTTGCATATAGAATCCATAAATTAATCCCTTTTGGGGATTCCACTAAACAATCATTGAAACCCATTCATATCCAAATCTCATAGTTATCTGATGGAATACTGGAAATAGAAATGACACAGGTTTTCCCATTTTTATTTATTTTGGCTACTTGCTGGTCTTCAACAGAGACTTAGGATCCTGATCTGTGTATTTAAAATGTCACAATGAATGCTACTGTGCTTCTCTGAATGTAAAATATCTGAGCATCGATTATGTACTGAGGGCTTCCTGTGTGCTCCCTTGTAGGACATGCCCCAGGTACTCTTCAGATTCATGTGGAATGGGTAATACTAGCTCAGCTTTGTACATGAAGAAAATGAGGGGTTTACAGTAGTTCTATTTCATGGTGCTTCTGAAAGGGCTACCACACAGATAGAAGAAAGGGCAGTAACATTGTGAGAACATCACTCTTAAAATCACGTCTTTGCTAAATGTTTGTCCATGGAGTTAAGTTGATCAGGCCTATCCTCATTAGGCAGGTTAGGTTGTGTGTTTTCTTCTTTGATTTGAGTAACTTCAAGAAATTCTCAAAAGGGAAAGCAAAGCATTAAATGTTACTTTCATCATTTATAGGTCTGTTAATTTTTGTCTTCAATGATGATAAGTATTGCCCCATTTCATATCCACTTTATAGTAGTGAATTTCTCCATCTTAAGAGTTTATTACGATGTTAAATCAGATTAACTCCTTTCCCAGAGCAAAGCAATTCTTCTCTTAAACTTAATTGCAAAATACTGTCTGAGAGTATACAATGGACAGCAAGGAATAACAAAAAATAAAAATCTTCTGCATAAACCATGTGTTTTATATTGCTGGACTATTCCAAACCTCCTAAAGTTTCCTACTAATGTTGTTAAGAGCACCAAATTAGAAATCATTGCAAGTTTTACTCTTGGGGCATTTTGCTCAGTTATTGTTCAAATATTTTTATTTCTTAGAAACTCAAACCATTTCAGAAAAATTTTCACATCCTGGTTTCTGCATTTCCGACAACTGGCCTTCAGTGATGTGTGACTGCATGCCACATCTTTTTTTAAAGTTGCTCCCTGTCTGGACAGATTTAACTTACATTGTTAGCCATTGGGTTAAACATTTTATAGAACTATTGACCTGTTCTCTAAAATGAACCAAGTACTTATGATTGTAATTCCCTTTTTAACATGTCCCACGTTTTGACTTGCTCACAATCCCTATTGTATTCTCACTGTCCTCATTAATGTCTCCTGGTCAATGGAAAATAATTTCAGTTATTTCTCAGTGGATAATGGGATTCAGCTGAAGGAGCTTCCTCAAGTGAATTCAGGGTATGGGGAATTTTTGTTTGTTTTAATTGCTCTATAAAGATGTTTGAGAGTCGGCCCTCCCTGGTGGCGCAGCGGGTTAAAGCACAGCACTAAGAAGCTAAAGCCACTTCCGCATGAGTTCGATTCCCGCCTGCCCCGGAGGTGACCACATGGCGTGGCAGACCTCTGCTGACCCGCCCGCTGCTCCCCTCAGCAGTGTACTTCGTCGATCTGCCAGTTCTGCTCCTCACTCTGTCTCTGGTGAAGCCTCTCCCCACCCCTGAGACTCTGGCCTGTACCCCAGTTCTGTATGTACAAATAAATAAATCTTTAAAAAAAAAAAAAGATGTTTGAGAGTCACTTATGAGAAGCCACGGGCATGTGTGATTTTCTGTGTAGAACTTTCTTCCCTGGTCTCAGGCTTTCCTTTCTCATTCTGTAGCCATCCAGCCAGTAATACCAGTTGCTCTCTATTGGAGTACTGGGTCAGAAAGAGACACTACTTACAAAGTAGTTGCTATCTTAATCTAAGACCTTGTAGTTTATTCACCTGATGTGTCCCTAATAGAGCTATTTCTTTGTCAAAAAAAGAGACATTTCTGTCTCCCTTCTGTTGTGAGGGTCATTCAGGTGACTTACTTTATAAGTAGATCAGGGAGAAGAGAAGCTTGCTAATCTTTTTTTCTGCATATCATCTTTAACTCCAGAAGACTAGCAGAATTTAGCACATTCTGCAACTATAATTCTCAGCTTAAGGAGAAGAAATAATTCCTAGTTGGGCATGTTTCTATTCTTTTATGTCTTTTTAGGGAAGAGGCTTATCTCATCCTTTCTCCCTGAGAACATTCAATTTCATTGTTCTATTCCCAGTCAAACCAGAACATTTTTGGCAGATTGTATGACTGGCTATTATTAAAGATGATAATAGCAACATTCTCTTCTGCAACTACTTGCTTCTGTCAGTATGTCTAACTAACAGAAGACTGGAAAAACCTGACAGTTAAAGCCTCATTACAGCTTATTTCCAAAGTTAGAGTGCTGACCGCTTAGGTTTATAATAAGCTAACTTCCAGGGTGAGACTTTGAATATGAACCATATGGAATTTTTATGTAGTACCAAACTTTAAGGATGTGTTTATCTATGCAGTTCTAAACCCAGAATTGTTTTATAAGCAGGCCATAAATTCATAGGGCCCAGTGGTGACAACATATAAATAGTGACTGTATTTTGAATGCCAGTTATTACACTGACTGGAGTTTAAGTTTTCAATGGTGGGTTGGACTAGATACCATTTAAGATGTGTTTCAATATTCTGTCTTGTCCTTTGAGATTATTGTGTTACCACCAAAAAGAAAAAATAAGTGTGAACAATTTAATATACTCTAAGGCTAGTGAAAGTAAAAACAGTATGGAGCTTTTTTAGTTTCTTTGACTATTGGTCTGGGTAAATAAGTTATGGAGTAAATAGTTTGTGATTGGATGCTTTATTTCTTAGTAGTCTAAATTGACTAGTTTTAGTTTTGCAGATAATCTTTTAGAGTTTATTTCCTTGATGTTATTTTTATCCATTTTAATGATAAATACCTATATAACCTTATTTTATCATTTTTCCGAAAGGTACTGTTCAAGAAGCTGGAACATTATTAGCCAGCAAGAATGTCCGTGTTAACTGCTTGGATGAGGTAAAATTAAAAAAAAAATTACCACATAGGAGAATGGATAGTATATAAAGTCTAATATGAGAATTTTGTTTGCTACTGTTTTTGCTCAAGTTAAATTAATCTCTAAACCAAATATAAGTAGACATGTAAGCAAAAGAAAAATAAGCATGCAAAAACATGTTTAAGTTTATTATCAATCAAATTAATGCAAACTAAACAAAATACAGCATTTCTTGTGAAGTGTGAGAAACATTAGAGTTCTGTATGGTGGTAATAGATTAGCTGTAAATTGGCATCATATTCTGGAGACAATTTTAGAATGTACGTCAACTTTAAATGTACACATATTTAACCCAGCAATTCTACTTTTAGGCAATGTTAACTAAATCTAAACTTAACTTTCCTGAGCAATTGGTATGCAAAATATCTTTCTGAAATGAAGGGGATCTTGTCTATTCTAATAGGGCCATCCAATGTGGCAGCCAATAGCTGAGTGTAATAGCTGCCCTATTACCAGCATGATTTTAGTATTAGAAAGTTAGTTACCTAAATATCAGTTTCCCGTGCAGAAGGGGAAGGGGCCTTGTTTATGTTTTGTCCATATATGGGAAGTAAAATTAATATCAGAAAAAAATAATTTAAGAAGCAAAAAATTAGTAGATGAAATCTCTTTATTATAGATAATCTACCAAAACATGCCTATCTTAAACAATTATTGATAAGCTTATATACTTTTATTTGGAAAAGGGAGAATTCAAAGGAGAACTTAGTAAGGCCGCAGTAGCATCTTTCAGAAATCAGTAAATAGAAAGTAATGACAGAAAATTTGGAGTACCTAATTAATATTGTATGTACTATATAAAAAAAACAGAAAAAAATAGTACATGTCCTTTTTACATGGATCATTAATAAAAATTTGTTTTAAAAAGGAATTTTAGTTAATTTCAACAAGTTCACAACTCACACAACACATTGAAAATGAAACTGTGTTCCAAATAATAAGAAATATAACTTGATATATTGTATAATTCTAAATAATCTTTGTATAGAAGAAGAAATAGAAGTTTCCTGTGATTTAGAATTGAAAATACTACATTTATCAAAAGCTATGTTATGTGTCCAAATTGATAGATAAAATTTTGTAGCTTTTGTTATTATACTTTAAAATTTTGTGGTATTTCTCAGATTTTAACTCATGAAGTTAGAATAAAAAGAGTAAGGGATACTCAAAAATTGCAAGAAACAAATCAAGAAAACTGTAAAAGTAATAGATATTTTAAAAGCCATCAGGAATACAAGCAACGAAAGATAAAATACATTGGAAATCCTCAACATTAAAAACCTTTACTTCAAATCATGTTATCAAAAAGCTGAAAAAAGTTCACATAGAAGTTTGCCAATTATATCTGATAGAGACTTCTAACCATAATGTATTAAGAACTCCTACATCTGAATAATAAAAAGGACAAATAACCCTATTGGAAGTGAAAAAAGGATCTGAATAAACATTGCATCATAGATGATTGGAAATAACTAATACACACTTTAAAATGCTCATCCTTAGCTAATAGAGAAAAGCTAATTAAAACAGCAATAAGATACCACTTCTTACCCTCTAGGATGCCAGTACTAAAAAAGGTAGATGATAACAGGTATTGTTGAAGATGTAGAGTCTCTGGAACCCTCAGGCATTGCTGCTAAGAATGTAAAACATTTTGGAAAACAGTTTCACAATTCATCAGATGATGAAACATAAAAGTTACCACATGAACAGTAATTCGAGGTATGTATCTAAGAAAAATGAAACGTAGATCAGCTCAAAAAACTTTCCACATGAGTGGATAAACAAAATATCTATACAATGAAATATTCAGTCGTAAGAAGAACATTTTGGGGTTTCAACAAAAATAAAACAGATTAATTTGTTAAAAAGCTTCACTACATGCTATGCTGTAAATACACTGTACTGTGTTCCACCCTCCCTTTGATAGGCATTCTGTTTATTTTGAGGGTTTTTTCCCTAGGATTATTTTGGTATAAATTTATTTTCTTTTGTACTTCTTGTACTTCTTTTTTTCATTTGTACTTGTTTCCTGAGGAGCTGATAATTTATGTAGAAATGAATGCTCTGATAAATCGGGGATCCAGATCCTTGCCCTGACTTTAGGAGCTTGAACAAATAATCTTTTTGCTAATCTGTAGGAATACTTGAGATAAAACTTTTTCCCTCAGCAGGGTATGGAAGATCCAACAGAAGAAATAGACATAAAAGAAGAGAGTATAAAAATTATTTTAGTAGCTCACTGTATTTTATATTTTTAATTGACTAGTAGAAATTGTTCATAGTTAGGGGGAAGTTAAATAATTAGTACTTTTTCTTTCTATTGAAGAATGGAATGACTCCTCTAATGCATGCTGCATATAAAGGGAAACTGGATATGTGCAAGTTACTTTTGCGACATGGAGCTGATGTAAATTGTCATCAACACGAACATGGATACACAGCCCTCATGTTTTCTGCTCTTTCTGGTGAAGTTTTAGCATTTACTCTAGAATATTACTATTAGTCACCTGTACAGATTTGTTTTAAGTATATATATCTTAAAATGAAGTGCATTGTTATGGTAATTTTTAGATAATTTTTATGAAAAGGAATGGTGAAAATTGATTTTTGAAAAGTTATACTGTATGAAATGTATTATAACAAATGTATGAAATGTATGTTGCATAATTAATTTGGTGATACATTCATTTAAATCAGTTGAGTCAATTTCTTATAAAGAGTTGAAAGGCTGGACCTATTATTTTTTTAAGTTCTAGTGTTTTCATATTTTGAAGTAATAGGCAAATTCTTTGTTCTCTTGAGAAAATACTTATTGTGTACATTTATTTAAAAAAATCTTAAAAATTGCCAAGTTAAAATAAATAACCTATTGTTATAGACGTGTCTAGTTTAAGTACTAAGTATAATGATCCATTTAAGAATGTAGTCTGATTCATGGTGCTTATAACTTGCTAAATAAAAGCAATTGGGATATATGGATTTATCTATATTTGTTGTAGTTTCTTAAGAAAATAATGATGTGATATGATATTATAATACTTTAAGAGTATCATAATCTGTGTTTTGATAATTCTAGATCAAGAAAGCATTTCTAAGCTTAGAGCAATCAACACTGATAAGTTTGATTACTTCAAAATTTAACATTTCTGTACATCGAGGTTACCATACAGGGTTGAAATACAAACAAAAAAACTAAGGAAATTATTTTATATATCAAAGGGTCATAACATTATATATGAGAAATTCTTACAAATAAATTAATAAAATAGAAACTCTGCAATAGAAAATTGGACAGAAATTTGAAAAGAACACAAAAGAAATACAAACTAATGAACCTAAAGAACATTTTAATAATCAGAAATGCAAATTAGAACATTAAAATGATCGTTTTTCACTTATTTTTGGCAAAAAGAAAGATAATGCCCAACATTGGCATAGGAACTTCTTTGCACTGATTTAGGTGGTACACGTGAGCCCCACCATGTGGGAAGGCAGCCTGACAAAATGTATGTGAAGGCTGCATAAGCTTTGATCCTGTAATATTTTACAGGAGCTGTTTGTAAGGAAATCAGAATTAAAACTTGCTAATAAATCAAACTAACAAACATTTATGGGAAATGCTTTTCATTAAGTATAGATTAAAATAGCAAGTATCTGAAATGATTCCAATAGTGAAAGAATACACTGTGAATCTTAAGGCAGAAAGGATATACAGAGATAGATTTCCCAACTCTATTGGTTATTCTGGGGCCTATTATTGTGAGAGATAGGATAGGTTAGTAGCTTTTAAAAAGGGTTTCCTCTTCTTTCTTGTTTGATACTTTTGTTTTTACTTTATACTAAGCATATCTTGAAGAAAAGTGTGATTTTTCATTAAAAAAGTGATACTCAGTTCCATGCTATTTTTGTATTTCCTGATATATTTTCCAGCAGATGAAGTTCAATCATTGTGGGTTCTTTTAGCATTTCACTCTTAATTATAGTTGATATTTTTAAAAAAATTTACAAGATGGCAACATAAAACTAAGGTGGGGGTAATAGCACAGACAGTTTCAAAGTGGTTTTTGGAATTGTATGTTCCTTAATTCTAACAGGTAAGTTTTCTTTTAACTCTAGGTAATAAAGATATCACATGGGTGATGTTGGAAGCTGGTGCTGAGACAGATGTTGTCAACTCGGTAGGAAGAACAGCTGCTCAGATGGCAGCTTTTGTGGGTGAGTTTCTAATGGAATTTTAATTTAGGTTGTACCCACAATTTCCTCGATGAAAAAATGCCTATGGTACAAATACCTTTTGTTTGCTTGTTTTTTTTTTTTTTAAATGTTTACAGCCTACTAGATTTTGTGTAACTTAATAAAACATCTAATGGTACTTTGGAGATAATGAGTAGCTGTTTTGAATTTTCACTTAGTGAGATACAGGGAATAGCAGGGGCATTTTAATTGTAGTCAAATACTTTGAATGAGTATATTTTTATTTCTCTAAAGGAAGTAGTTTAACCTAATGTTTAAAAACAGGAATGGTGGAATCAGCAATCCTGACTTGAAATTTTGATTTGTGCTACTGAATTGGAAGTTACTTAAGATTTGCACCTTTAGTTTCCTCACTGTAATAGGATTGTATAGTTGTTGAAAGGATTAAAATGAAATGAGAGATTTGAAAGAGCTTTATATGTAGTGCTAAATAAATGCCATCAAATACTATTGTAAATAAAGCGTATAACATGATACAATTCTTTCATAGGAAGGAGCATAATAACAATCTGATACATAACTGTTTCATTGTCTTCCTCATCAACCACAAACATTTATTATTTATGTCCAGTAATTCTTGGTGTGTTAATTCTGTTTCTGTATATATTATAGGGATTTTAGGGGAGGGCTGGAATGAATATTTGATCCTTAGTATTTTTGACTCCATTGAGTTAGCAGTTAGAACACTGATAGAAAAGCAAAGATAATGCTGTGGCATAGCACTATGAAGCTAGCCACAGCCACTGCAGCACGAGTTCAATCCTCAGCCTGGGAGGTGACCCACATGGTGCAGCAGACCTCTCCTGTCTCCCCTGCTGCTTCCCTCAGCAGTGTGTTTCAGTACATCTGCCTGTTCTTCACCCCATTCTGGCTCTGGTGAATGCTTTCATCCCCCACACTTCTGGCTTGTACCCCATTCTTGTATGCATAAATAAATAGACCTTTAAAAAAAAAGTAAGAAAGAAAAGCAAAGATAGAAATATTATTTGCAGAATGGTAAGGGGCCTTGTGGGGACTAATCATTCATTAAACAACTAAGGTTCACAATCTATCCACTAACCATCTCTCCAGGTGCTTTGATTATAGTGGTGAACAGGACAGAGGCTGTTCATGCCTTCATGGAAATTATTGGCTAACCGCTGGACTGCGTGAAAGTAGATTCCATGGCTAACTATTGAAATGCATAGAAGAGAAGGCCTTCATTGTATTATATAGGTTTTCAGAAGAAATATGTATAAGTCAAGATACAGTAGAAGTTAGTCAAATGTGGGTGATAGTACTCATATTGTGTTAAATTTTGTTATTAAATGATCTTAAAGCTTCTTATAGTAGCTAACATTGTGTAAATCCAGAGTTTCCTGATGTCAGCACTGTGAGAGCAAATATTCCTGTTTTATTTCATTTTCAAGAGGAGTTGAGAATGGTATGTGATTCCCATGCAAACTTCAGTGAGTATTTTATCTCCCACAGTTAGAGGCACTGGAGTTGTCCCCACTTTATCTCTAAGTTGATGTTGGAGAGGGTCAACCGAGTGAGGACAAAACACTGAATTAAGGATCTCAAGGCTTGGATTTCAGTTTATGACTACTATTAATCAGTTCTAAGTTCATGGGCAAATTCCTTTACCTCCACTAGCCTTACTTTTGTGGTCTTTGCAATAAAACCATGGGATTAGAGTATCTCAAGTTCTTTATAACTCTACAGTCTCATTATGTTAATGATGTGACAAAGTAGAGCTCAGAGAGAGGTGAAGTAACTTTCTCAAGTCAAAGGGCTAGAATAGAAATGAGGGAGTCTGTGCTTTTAACAATAATGCTCTTTTGCTGTTTCTTGATACTACTATATTAATAAAAAATTGAAGGTAGAGATTTATAAATAAATTTGATTATTTCAGCAGCTGCATTATATAGATATCACAGTTCATTAGATCTCTACTCTTGATATAATTTAGTTTTTTAAATAACTATAAAATATGTACTAATGATCCCAGTTCTTATATTTTTATATGATAGTGCTTTAGAAACTGTAAGACATACCCAGAAGTGACTGAGACAAAAAGTGCGTATTTTAATTTTAATGTAAATATCAATTACTTTCCAATAGGTATAGGAGTTCATACACCCTCATCAGATCTTGTTTTCATGCTTTTATTTTAGCCATTCTGAGAGTTGAAAGATGATATGTTGTGATTTTCTTCCCTTCTTTATAATTAAGTTGAACTTCTGTTGTTGGTCATTTGTAATTTCTTTTCTGTGAATTGTCTGCCATACTTGTTTTTCATTTTTTCTTTGAGTTGTTTGTATTGCTTTGAGGTGCCTTTCTGTATTATGGATACTAGCCTTTGGTTTCAAATAATTTATGTCTTATTTTCCTTTGGCATTATATGGGATCTTTTGTCATAGAAAATTATAATTACATCTTCCACATTTTCTTGTTTTGATAAAAGTGATCTTCAGCACAGGTTAAGTCACTTCATAAATGTCCTTCTGAATTTTTTTGTGATTTTTTTATTTCTAAAATGTATTTTTAAAGAGTTCATGTCCTCCTGGACTTAGCACTAGTTGTGCTGGTACCATTTATTAAACGCAACATTTCCTCACTGAATTAAGTAAGTGAAGTTCTCTTATGTAGTGGTATCTTTTTCTGGATCCAGTATTCTCTTCCAGAGATCTCTTTGTCACCTTCTATATTATTAATAATATATTGTTTTGACAATCTGACTTTTAAAGTAGAGCAAGTGTCCTCTCATTCCTCTTTAATACAAATATCTCTCAAAACTCTTTTGCAGTTCTTGTTGGATTTTACTAAAGTCATGTAATTATTATAGAGGATTAGCTTTTTTTGTGATGTTAAGACTTCATATAATCTGTATTTTTTTAACCTTATATTTGGTCTTTCAGTAGCATTTTTAGATGCTTTCTCATCAGTCCTTTTAACATTTAATTAAATGTTCCCTTTCTCTTAAAATTTATTTCTAAGTAACTTATAGTTACTGCCCACTACTGTCAGGGAATTTCTCTCCCACCGCCGTCACACTGTCATTTCTCCCTGGTTATATGTAATAAGGAAAGAGCTATTGATTTCTTGTTTTTCCTTGTTGTTTTTATTAGAGTATTCTGGGTTTTATAGCCATTCAATGTCATTTTATTTTCAACTTGAATTACCTCAGTCTTCAAAGTAAAAAGAAATAATAGTTATAATTGGCATGTCTGTCGTTTTCCTTTTTCTAATAGAAATATTTTAAACTTTTCACTTTTATTATATTGCTCTTGGTTTCATCACTGCATATTGTCACTTGTTTAATTCCTTTATTTCTACTTTTTTTCTGACATTGTAGCCATCTAATTCCTTTGTTTTGAGAGATTTCCATCTAGCTCATTTTCTATATTTATATATTCTATACTTCTAATACTCTGTATTTCTATTTTAGCTCTCAGCGATAACCAGAATTACCTCTTTCACTTTGCTTATTAACTTTTAAATTTTGAACCTTTCTGTAGTCTGTGAAAGCCTGTTTACATACTGTAATTAACCTGCTTAATTTAAGTATACTTGTTTGGTAGCTGTGGATTTGGTTGATGTCTACACACCTCACCAAATAAACTATCACTGGAGGCTTCCTATAGGCGTCCAGTAAAGCTGACTGATTCAGTTGACAATAGAGGGCAGTGCCAACGTCTCCTTACCTGCAGGCCTAGAGTCAAGAAACTAGCAGATAATTTACCAGATATTGAGGCACAAGCTGGAAACCATTTTAGCTTGAGTTCCTCAGCAACTTCCTAAGCTGAGTCCTCTGCCAGCCTCAGTTACCAGATCAGCCTGATCCACAGCACAGTTCCCTTGCAGGTCAGCTCTTATCAGCAGGATCAACCAGATGCTTCTGGGACCCTGCACAAGTGGGTGGAGGGGGCATGTCAGCCTACCAGAGCAGACCACTCTTTAAGAGCTTAGTGTCTACCCTTCCTAAGATTCTCCACCATTAGACCCTCAACTCTTCTCAGGCACAGAGGAGGAAGTCTCTCTTCCAGAGAGTTCAAAAGAGCCTCGAAATGCAAATGTGCCCTGTAGATTCTGACTTCCTGCCAACAGTGGCCACTTACTTGCTCCAGAAAGTTAGTGGAGTGGTAGTGGGGAGGGGAAGCAGCAGGACACACTTTCAAAGTACCAGCCTGACCAGAGAAGACCTACTTTCATAGATCTGCGTTTACCTCTCAAGATGACTTAGAGATGAGGTTCAGGGAGCTATGAGAAACCATGTGTGGTAGAGGAGCAAAAAGCTTTTACTCTAGTTTATAAAAAGGTCAAGTTACCTCAAATTCTAATATTAAAGCTTTTCAGTAAAAATAAAATAACTTTATATGGAATAAATTTAAATTCTATGGAAAGAAAATCTGATATGGTTAGGAAAATACGATCATTTGTGTAAGGGCAGAGAAGAGCCATTTAAATTGCAAACATCTTTTATAAAGTATTTTAAGATCAGTGGGAAGCTGAACATTGCTTTTTACTCTGTTCCTCTAATCTCCTTTCTTTCCTGAAAAAAGATAAAGATATAGAGAGGTCTGCCGCACCATGTGAGTCAGCTCCCTGGCTGGGGATCGAACTCGTGTTGCAGTGGCTTCAGAGTGCTTCATAATGTGGTGCTTTAACCCATTGTGCACCAGGGAGAGCCCAGAAAATGTCTTATTTTTAATAATGAAATACTGAACTTCTTTGATTTTATTAAAAGGGCAACATGATTGTGTGACTATCATCAACAATTTCTTTCCTCGGGAGAGACTGGATTATTACACTAAACCCCAGGGACTGGATAAAGAGCCGAAGCTACCCCCTAAATTGGCAGGCCCGCTGCACAAAATTATTACCACGACAAATCTGCATCCTGTCAAGGTACTGTGTTGATTATATTTGCTTTAAATTTAAATAATGCTTCAGGGTTTAAACTGCTCTGATTATGTGGGGTAAGTATCTTGGACTTTATAAATGTGGAGCTGGTGAGGGGCTATATTGTTAAGACAGAGAAGGAGAGCTGTAGTGCTGGGAAAGTGTGATGGGCACAGAATAGGGCAGAGGGCAGGAAAGCAGAGATGGATTCGGCTAAAACCTATTTTCCACTTCATCTCATGGCAGTTGTGGATCACTAGTGACTCTGGGGGAGGAATCATCTGTCTTGTTTGAGGTCTTTTTCCAAAGTAAAGGACAGTCTCCCAGAGAAGAGCAAGTCAGGTGGCTCCTTTAAATGACGACAGTTCTGGGCAGGGGTCAGTTGCTCAGGTCTGGTAAATGGGATCTGGATGGGGCATTCATGGCATCTACTATAATAATTATTGGAAATGTTCTGAAATGTAATCCTGAACACATTTTTTTTAAATTACATATATATATTTTTATTTTACAAAAGTTTATTTTTACATCATTTTGTACATTTTTTTTCCATTTCAATTGTAATCCCCGCAGGTTTCCCATCACCAAGTCACCCGTGTGCCATCACCATAATCCCGTGCATTCCCCTCCCCACCCCCACCCCTACCCTGATTCCTTTCCCCACTCCACCCCTGCAAAATGTCTCTGGTATATGGTTGTTCATTGTTTTTGTTATTTTCTCACCTGGTCCATTATACTCCTGCTATGAGTGAAACCATCCGGTATTTTTCTTTTTCTTTCTGGCTTATCTCACTAAGCATGATCTTTTCCAGCTCCATCCAAGTTGCTGCAAAAGACATGTGTTTCTCTTTTTTGGTTGCTGAGTAATATTCCATTGTATATATGTACCACATCTTTTTAATCCAGTCATCTACTTTTGGGCATTTGGGCTGCTTCCATGTTTTTCCAATTGTAAACAAAGCAGCAATACACACAGGGGTACAGGTATCTTTTTGAATCAGTGTTTTTGTGTCTTTTGGGTAGATACCTAGGAGTGGGATTGCTGGGTCATAGGGAAGCTCCATGTTTAGCAGTTTGAGGAACCTCCAAACAGTTTTCCATAGTGGTTGTACTAGTTTGCATTCCCACCAGCAGTGCAGGAGAGTTCCTTTTTCTCCACATCCTCGCCAACATTTGTTGCTGCTAGTTGTTTGAAGATGTGCTATTCTCACTGGGGTGAGGTGGTATCTCGTTGTGGTTTTAATTTGCATCTCCCTTATTACGAGTGATGTTGAACATATTTTCATATTCTTGTTGGCCATCTGCATTTCATCTTTGGAGAAGTGTCTTTTTTGCTCTTCTGCCCATTTTTTGATGGGGTTGTTTACTTTATTTTTGTTGAGTTTCATCAGTTCTCTGTATTTTTTTGTGATCAGTCCTTTATCACTACTTTTGTCTTGAACACATTTTTTTAATGCAAATAGTTATTTGATGCCTTTAAGTAATATAGTTCTTTCATATTACTTAAATCACAGATTTTCAAAGTTTGTAGACCAATCTGTAAATTCAGGTGGCTTAACTAAGAAGTTTTTGGAGCCATTCTGAACTATTTTTCATTGACTTTTTATTCATATTTTTTAAAGATAGACTTTTTTAAGTGCTTTTTTAAAATTCAGTCCAAATGAGTATAATTTCTTCAGTGAGTCATACAGAAAGCTTCTTGTATCCTACTACTCTTTTTCACATTTCAGTGTCATGTGTCTTCATTTGTGATTATGTATAGATTTGTTAGTATTTCAGAGCTGTTTGATGAGTAAGATAATGAGTTGGGTTAAAAATTGAGGTTTTTCCCTTAACATGCTACCATATTATAGTAAATAGATTTCCTTAGATATCTATTACAAAAGGACACTGAACACTATTATAAAAGTAGATAGTAAGTAGACAGTTCACATAAAAAACCTTTTGAAAACTAAGAAGTTATCATTTCTAAATTGCAGCCTTATTTCTTTATTGCTGTAACCTTTTGTATACAATCTTTGAAGCTGAAGGAGCAAACAAACCCATAGAAACATTTGTCATGTAGCCCTTCAAACAGATTAATAACTTGGGCCTTCAAGAGAGATGATAAATTAGCAGATCTTTTCCCATAAGACAGATGAGCAGAATCTATTGTTTTCTGATTTTCCAAATTATCTTATCACTAAAGGTGAGCTGGGAAGAAATGCATAGTAGCACAAAATTTGCTTTAATCTGCTGTTGTTATAAAAATCCCATAGACTGGGTGAATTACAACAGTCATTAATTTTCTCACCATTTTGAAGGCTGAGAAGTCAAATCAAGCTGCTGACTGATTGGATTTCTGACGAGTCTTTATGGCTGATAGGCAGCTTTCTTTTCTTTGTGACCTTACATGGCAGAGTGAGACAGTCTGCTCTCTTGTGTCTGCTCCTCCTATTGTATCAGGACTCCACCCTGATGGTCTCTTCAATGTTTATTTACCTCCTTAGCTATCTCAATACATTCATATTAGAAGATAGGGCTCAATATGAGTTTTAGGAGGACACAATTCAGTACATAGAACCATTATATACTGTTTCCACCACATAGGCATAATACACAATAATAATAGTAGTAGTAATGCAGAAAAATAATTAAGACGTGATAAGTTTTTAGTAGTTGTTACTTTTGGTTTGAATATAATTGAGTTGTATATTTCTATAACTCAATTTTTAATATGGGCTGTATTTAACACTGCTTCACAAAATTCCTGAAATTCTTATAATTGACTCTCAAGAGCTGAGTTCCAGCCCATCACAGCCATCACAAGTTAGAACCTGAGCTGGTATTAAAGCCCATCTATGTGTGGCTGTCTGCTCATTTATATATTAAATTGCAGTATAATTTACATATCACATATGTGTTTGATATGTACATAACAATTTGATATTTGTATACAGTGTACAATAATCAATGTCTTGTTAACATCACCATAGTTAAAATTTTTCCTTGTAATGAGAACTTTTAAGATTTACTAACTTTATCAAGTTTACATTTCAAAATACAGCTTTAAAAGGATTTATTTAAAAAGCTTTAAAAAAGAGCTAATCTCTTAGTAACTTTCAGCTATGCCTTACAGGCTTAACTATAGCCCCCCCACTGTATTTATTATGATGTATTGTTTTATAAAAGAAACAATTTGTACCAAATTCAGTATTTTATTGAAAGAATACTAAATGGGCAAAAAAAAAAATCAGCCTTAAATTGCAATTTTGTATTTCTGGTGATTATAAAGGACACATAATTAAACCTTTGAAAAATATCTCACCTCTTCTGTGTCACTCTCTCTCCCTCCCACGTGCAGAATTCCCCTAAGTAGTATCTCCCTCTCCATGGTGCTCTTTTCACATGGTGTGGAGTAGACAGTATTTTTCCTAAGGATATACTATTTCTCAATGGAGAGTTTGTATGGTTTTGATGCCCTTGTTCTCTCTCCAACCTGGACATTACAGGAAATTAGAGTAAATATAATTGATTTAAAGAACTTCCCTATATTTTTCTTATTCATTGCCTTTGTATCCGTGCTTATTTCCCTTGAGATCGCAACAATCACAATATTGCAATAATTGAGTCTGTAGAGTAATTTTTGATGTTTACATGGAACTTAATCTCTATGGGTTAAATGCCCTAAGAAATATACTTCCAGTTATCTTTAAAGGTATATTTTGGGCAAATTAGAAAAAAGGCATATTTAAATAGGTAAACTTTAAAGATGTGAAAATGTAACAGCCTACCTTCTATATTTTTAGATTATAAAATTTGGTCTTATAATAGAGAATATTCTATGATTGTTGTACCTTCTTTCAGACCGAACCTTGTTTTTTTTAGTTATAGATGCTCTATTTACTTGAAAGCTTTTCTACTTATCCATACTTAAGAATAAAGCTTATAGCAAGCTGCTTTTGTGGTAGCACATTTTCCTTTGCTCCGCCCCATTTCACTGTCTTCATAGGGAAAATTATAAGAAAGTAACTCTAATAGCCACACTCTAAAGCCAAAGGTCTTTTAAAATAAGCACAGAAATTTTTCTCAGTATACAGTTCATCTTTTAGCTAAAGTATACCTAAGACAGCTACATTTGTTCTTGGTTAAATGGCTGCTATAGCAATAAGGGTGCTTGTTTTCAAAAGGGACTTTGGGAATTGTGCTGATGCCCAGATTACAGTGGTGATAAAGGAGAAAAACAGAATGACAGGGAAAATGGTAATAGATCCTATGAGTCATCAAGAGGCAGAGCATGCAAGTGATCCTGTTTGTGGTAACATGATTTTCAGCCTCAGATTTTTGACTTAGCCTTTTTAAAAATGGATTCTAAAAAATAAAAAGAATTTAAAATGTCACTGTATTCTTTATGCACTGCAATATGTCAGACTTTTAAAGCATACAGAAATATATTCATTACTTAATATAATGCTACAGAGATTTACAATAGGTCAATTGTTATTCTTATGTACAACTGTGTCAAGTTTCAGCAAGTGCATTATAAAGCTATGGTTATTTATCGATTTTTCTTTGTATACGTTGCTCTATATTACAGAAATAACTAAATTCTAGTGTCTTTTAAATCAAAAAAGTCATTTTTCTGGGTGCTGTTAAGATTTTTAAAAAGAACTCCTAGTTGTATAATTAATACCCTGTGGTTTGATTGTAAGTACTGTTTATGAAAATATTAAACAAACAACATCAAATAATTGCTGTTGATAGCAGAAGTAGAAACAGGTAATTAATTAGTGTTCTCTGACACAAGGTAATATTTTATATGTGTTATTGTGGGGAAAGTTGTCAGCAAATTTACCAGTATGGATTGTGATCATACTTCATGAAATTAACTAATTTATTTTTGAGTGCTCTGTTTTAAATAAAATCCTAGATTATTCATCAATCAAGAATTGCTCAAAATCACATTTTAATTTCACAGGACTACTTCATGTATGCTAAATTTCCAAGTA
This sequence comes from Condylura cristata, assembly GCF_000260355.1. NCBI lineage: Eukaryota > Metazoa > Chordata > Mammalia > Eulipotyphla > Talpidae > Condylura > Condylura cristata. Next base: position 19,685,942 of record NW_004567106.1, on the reverse strand, counting down.
GGAGGCAAAGTATAGGTTTTATTTAAGTTAACAAATAATGTGTCTTCATGCCTGAAGGATTTAATTCATTTGCTCTTCCCAAACATTTACATTTCCCTGGATAGATGGTAGTAGCCAGCACTGAGACTCACTTTCTGTTTTGTGTGTGCATTTGTGCCCATCTTTCATGGTTACTTTATTGTTGTCACTGTGGGTATTTATAGTTTTGCTATTTAGACCTCCTTAAGGGAATCTGCCCTAAAACAAAGCTATAATAAACTATTCTCTGTTATACTATATATGAGCTGAATTTGTTCATATATGGGAAGTGTGAACTCATGCATTAGATATGCTTTAGAATCTCTTTGTGCTTTCATTTCTGCACTGTTCTCATTACTGTAGATTACTAGGAGCATATTAGGAAAATTTCCACAGAGAAATAAGTTAATTGAAAAGTAGCATATCCTTTGTAGACTTCTTTCTGTAAAAATCTCATTTCCTTATAATTAATAGGAATTAATGAGATCTGCATTTCACTCAGCCATGAAGCCTTAAAGCTCAGTAATATTATTAAAAGTAATGATTGTTCAGTGACTTGATACTATATATAAAGGGAATGTAAATGGGCCGTGTTTTATCTTTTGTAAAAGTGCTTTTAACAGAGATAGTAAATCCTCTACTCTGAGTGGCATACCAATACCTGGTTAAGTTGCATGGCATATCACATGAGAATTTTGATATTACAGAGGTCAAGAAATTACATGATGTCATCATCCTTATGTTTTAATTTTATAACTTTGCTTAGTGGCAATTTGTATTCTAATTTGAAGTAACACAGTAAATATATGTCCCTTAGAAATACTTAATATGGTAATCTCTTAAAGCCAATTAGTCAATCAAAACTGACTAATTTATACATGGAAAAGTCTTGTGGAATTTTGAATTCAGTGGCATTTCTTCTAGATTGTGATGCTTGTAAATGAGAATCCTCTGCTGGCAGAAGAAGCAGCTCTGAATAAATGTTACAAAGTAATGGATTTGATTTGTGAAAAGTGTATGAAACAAAGAGACATGAATGAAGTATTGGCTATGAAAATGCATTACATCAGCTGTATCTTTCAAAAATGTATTAGTTTCTTAAAAGATGGAGAGAATAAAATGGACACTTTGATCAAAAGGTACTGTTTTTACAATGTTGCATATAAAATACACTCAGATTGTTAAGATCTTACTATTAGAAGCCTGGTTATAAATTTTAAAATGAAACATTTTAGTAGCAACTGTTATTATTGATTACATTTAGTCTGTAAAAAACAAACTGTATTACTGCTTCATGAGTGTCTTAGATAGATTGATTAGTTCTGTACTCTTAAAAATGTTTTGTTATACCCAATTTATAGGTGAGGAATCAGAGATTTGGAGAAGTTAAATAGAGTGTACTCTTGTATACTTGGCACAGTTTAGGAGATTTCCCAGGTCTTCCCACGGCCTCCCTGTTGGCCTAGGGGTTAAGTCTCAGTGAGCACTACGACTTTGATGGGCCACTGTGGTGGTGGCCTGAGTTCAATACCTGGCCAGGGAGCTGACCCACATGGTGAGCAGACCTCTCCTATCTCACCTACTGTTCCTCCCCTCAACAGTGTATTTCAGTAGATCTGCCTGTTCTGTTTTTCTCTCTGTCTCTAGTGAATCTTCTTCATCCCCGTATATGTGGCCTATTCACCAATTCTTGTATGCATAAATAAAGTAAATAAAAATCTTACAATTAAGGAATAATTTTATACTGTGCATTCGGTGCTGTTTAGAAGTCAGTATATTTGTTACTGTGCCCAGGAGTCATGTGTTAACCTTGTTCTCTGACCACCAGGGATCAAATTCTCCTTTAGTTTTACTGAGAAAAGTGAACTAAGTTAGAAGGGTGTGACTTGATGGGAGTTTTTATTGTACAAATAACTGACATGGTAATGAGTAACTAGCTAATTCAATAAACATTTAATGTTTTAGGGCAGGGATCACTTTTGTAAATATATCCAAGGGCCCCTACTTGACAAGGCCTAGCTTAATGTGCAGGTAAGCAGCGATTAGAACTGATTCTATCATGTTTGGAAGAGACAATAAAAATTTGAAGTAGCAAACAAGAAACTACTAAAAATTCATGGGGTCAGCTGGGAGGAAATGCTTAATGATTCAACTCCAGTAACATTTTAAAAAATACCTTTCAGCTTGTTAAAAGGCCGAGCTCCTGATGGCTTTCCAGTCTATCAAGAAAAGATCATTAGAGAAAGCATCAGAAAATTTCCATACTGTGAAGCTACACTCCTCCAGCAGCTGGTGCGAAGCATTGCTCCTGTTGAAATTGTAAGGCTCCTTATAACTAAGTTAACTCTTTTAGTATGACCTAGTGACCATATTTTGTATAATAAAAGGCAAGTTTTCTTCAACATTTATTTTTGAATTTTTTCAAGAATAAATGTGGAAATAGGCTTGCACATTTAACTCTATCTGGTTTGTCTATTATTGTTCTCATGATCCTATTCTTGCATTTACATAGCTTGTGAGTTAAACAGTATTTCCCTATGTTGGAAAGTAGTTGGATACAGTGGAAGTTTTTATTTTAAGTACTTCTGTGAAACTTGTAAGGTGGGGTATATGTCCATTATAATGCATAAAGACATGTACACTTGCAGCTTATGAAAACTTGGTACACAACCCTACACTTGATTGTGTATGTTGATCATCAGGCAGAGAGAAAGTAGAGATGAGGTATGGGAAGGCTCTTTATATGTCCCGATAAACATTCTGAAAGGGTATCCCAGCTTCTTATATTCTACCTTAATGCTTTTTATTATAAATCCTCCAAACTTAAAAAATTTCTATTTGTACTTGCCAGCTATGGGAAAGAAATTGGTTAATTTTATCATCTGTTGTTTAAATTACTCACTTTTTGTTACATATTTATTTAAATGGCATTTCACAAGACACTCCTTACTTTCCTTATTTTGAGTAGGTTTCTGTTCACCTAAGTTACACCAGTCATACTTTACACATGGCAACCCAGACATCTAGTCTGTTAGGCAAAAAGTCCATCCTGGTGCCCTTCATGGCTTCCTTCTTCCCTCTGCAAATTCTTGTTTTTCTCACCCTTCTCTGCACTGTTATATACATCTATCCATTCTAATTGCAAAAAAACAAGATTAGAAAGGAGTTCTAGGTGTCCCCTTTTACATTAAGATTTCATCTATTTATAACATGCGATAAACAAACAAAAGAGACCTGAGCAGGTAAGATGAGTTCGTGAAATTCATGCATTGATTTATGCATGAGTGTGCCACAGGATTTCACAGAGATTTTTTTTATCCATACTTGGTAATAAATTTAGTTATTTGGAATTTAATTTGAGAAAAAGTAAAGTTAGAAAAATAGGAGGGAGACTTTTCAATTATGAATCAGTTTTGGCTGCTTATATCAAACTCCAAATAGGCATGAATTAAATAGGTAAAGGTCTGTTTATTCATATCTACTCAGGCCCAAAGTTAGGCAGACTGTATCTGACTTAGTGACTTGAAAATGGATTGGGGAGCCAAATATTTACCCATTTTCCCCTCTTTAGCTATATAGATGATCACATGTGTGACCTCATGATTCCTTCACATCTCATTTTTCCTCTGGGCTCACATTCGTGGCCTAAACTAGCAAAAGAAGAAAGCATATGCTCTCCCAGAAAACTGTCATCTGAGCCATTTCATCACTCTGAATTGCACATGACCTCTGTGAAATGCATGTTTTGGGTGGCTGCTTTGAACAAAATCATACTTCTGTTGAAAGGAAGTTGGAGGAATCACTCTCAGAGAAGCAGCTAGCAGTACCTACTGTGGAGCGTGCCCAGCACTAAATGGGTAGCTGATTTCCTACTTCAAGAGCGAAAGCAAAAAAAAATTAAATAATAACAGACCAGAGTATTATAAAATAAAGTGAAAGCAGGTCAGTCTAAGGATCAACAGTTCATTTTAGTGTTGTAATAGAATAATGTAGAATTCTAGAGTAAACATTAATGGTTAGCCTAATGATCAGAACCATTGAGAAAAGGTTTCTTAATAAAGATAAGGTTATATGGAATGCATTTTAGGAAAATTTCTTTAAAATATTTTTTGCTAAGAGTTGTATTTTATTGTCTGGAAAATTATATGAAAGGCACATGGTTGTAAATATCCCATACAGCCACTGTTTTACTGCTAACAGGTTTCATTATACCTCAAGTTTGTAGGTGTCTGACACAATCCTAACCTTTTCCATAACATGGCTGTTCTCAAGGCTGGCTGCCATGAGGAGCATCTGTGGTACCTCTTGTCAATGCTGATGCCTGTCCCCTCCTGCAGAGATTTGATGGCTCTGCCTGTCACAGAGCTCAGTGGGAAGGCTGAGGCAGGACTCTTTTTTTATTTTATAACAGTTTATTTTTACATCATTTTGGACATTTTTTTTTCCATCTCAATTGTAATCCTCACAGGTTTCCCATCACCAAGTCACCCATGTGCCATCACCATAATCCTGTGCACTTCCCTCCCCAACCCCCCGTTTTTGATCCCATTCCCCACTCCACCCCCGCAAAATGTCTCTGGTATATGGTTGTTCATTATTTTTGTTATTTTCTTGCCTGGTCCATTATACTCAGGCAGGACTCTTTTTAAGAAATATTGCTTCAGTGTTATAACAGAGTATTAAAGAGGTTTGCTCTATCAATTAACAGTTTATCTTCTGGTATCAGTCAACAGTATATATTTCTCTGCTAGATGGCTACTTAACACTCTGATTTCATAGCATATTTTGAACAGATTATCCTGTTTTGTTTTCATCTGAATATGTTGCTATGGAAAGAGCTCTGGTGCTTATTAGGTCTTTTTTTAATTTAATTTTTATTTATCCATGCAAGAATTAAGGTATAGGCCAGAGATGGGGGGGCAGGGTGTGTGAGAGAATTCACCAGAGACAAAGTGGAGAGCAGAACAGGCAGATTGACTGAAATACCCTTGAAATACACTGCTGAGGGGAGCAGCAGGCAAGACAGGAGATATCTGCTGCACCATGTGGGTTATCCCTGAACAAGGATAGAACCCATGTCCCAGTGGCTGGTGATAACTTGATAGAGCTGAAACTTCCCTGCACTACCAGGGAAGCCTTTATTAGATAATTATTAAAGAAAGTAAATGACAAAATTATGTAACAACAAAGAGCGTTTCCCAACAGTGACAAGAAAGGTTCCTTATGGATACTCAGCTAAACCATCAATTTTTTTGCTGAAGCAGTATTTCATATTAACAGTCATGCACCTAGCATGTTCCATAGAATATGTGTTTTGTCTTCATGTCAATTCTCAGAAGAAAATCTCACTCTGAGTTCACTATCCTGTGTCTAAATCTTTGTGGGTTTATTAAATAATCCTAACTGAAAAACATTTCTTATTCCAGAATGAAACTAATTTTTTCTCTTTGAATATTTGGATCTTGGACTTAACCTTCCTTATACTTCGCTTAGGAAAGATATACTTAAGAGTACTTGTCATAGATCAAATGTTTGTCATCATCTCTACCTACCTGGATGATCTGGTCTCATGTATCATTTTCTAAATAGCATTATTCATAGGGTGTTATTTTTGTAGTTTTTCCATGGTGACTTCAGAGTATTTTTTTCTCTTCATATCCACTCTAGGGATCTGATCCGACAGCATTCTCTGTGCTTACCCAAGCGATCACCGGTCAGGTGGGTTTTGTGGATGTTGAGTTTTGCACTACGTGTGGAGAAAAGGGAGCAAGTAAAAGATGCTCAGTGTGCAAAATGGTAAGAATGAAGTTCTTTCGGTTCATTGCCATCTGGTTTAGATTTCATCTAAGTTGATCATTGAGTTTCTGTAAATTTAACTGTTGGCATGTTTTCTAATAACCCTGATTATTAGAAAATTTATGTTGATTATATTAGATATAAAGTATTAACATCTAGTAAGTTAAAAGTAATTTCAGAAGAAAACTATAGGAAAAATATTGTTCTGCCAGACTCCCAGACTTCCCCAGCTTCTTTGTGAAGCACCTCAAAGGAAAAGACAACAAATGTAAGAATGAGTGAATATGAGAAAATAACAGAAAATTATCCATATAGGACTAATAACAGATATGATAACCTAGGATAGAAAAAGTCATATGTATACAGTACTAAATCTTACAGTGCTGATTTCATCTGCAGTCTCTTTATCAAATCTCCCCTGAGAAACTATAATTCCCTTCTGACTATCACCAATCTTTCATCTCTCTAGACTGCACTACCCACTTCTACCAGAATATCTTTGTAATAGGCATATCTGATTGTGTTCTTCTCTTACTCAGATATAACTCACATTCCCACATTCATGCTTAATCTTATTAACTTTGCCCTCTAGGTGATGCTAATTTCCTATTTTTGATTTTGAAATTCTTCAACATATTAATAAACTCATTACAATCTGCTGTAACTTTTTTCTACAATTTTATCTCCTTTAATGACTTACTTTTCTGACCCTGGGTTTCTTTATATGTGAAATGGGGCTAAATTTCTGAGAATTGAAGCCATCTATATCAATTAATGGTGGCTATGTATAAAATACCATTATCAAAGCTGCAGTTGTTGTTCCTCCCATGTTTGTGATAGGCTGGGCTCATCCAAGGCATTTTGATTTTCAATGCTCTGGCTCTTACCCTTTGAATCAGTAACCAGGCTGATTCCATTCTCCTGGTAATAGCAGTGGAGTAGGTGGGAAAGTACAAACACATGAGGCCTCTTCGGTGTAGCTTTGAAATTGCCATGCTGACTCGTGTGTTGGCAAAACCAGCCCCATGACTAAGCTGAAATTCTCCTTTCCTTTATATAGTAAAAATAACTGAAATCACATAGGAAAGTATATGAATGAAAGGAAAAGTGAGGAATTGGGGCCAGTAGTATAGTCAACAGTACCATTTATGTCTAAGGGCTTGCATAGCACAGTTTTTGGTTTATGTTGAAAAACATACAAGTTTATACAAGTTTGCCATCCTTGTAAATGTTATTCACTTAACCGCACTTGCATTTTTGTACAAGACTTTCCTTCCACTTGATATGCATCATTTCTGTTTCATCTATTGACTCCCTCTAGCTAGAGTGAGTCACTGCTTCTTCCTCTGTGCTTCCACTGGTGTTAATATCCTGGGCTGTGTTTAAGTTATGGTGTTGGGTACCACCCTCTTCCCCTCCCATCACTTCTTGACCTTTCTCAGCCCTGTCTTTCCCTGGGAGAACTGTATTTTCTTTGTCATTGTACTGTGCAAAGTTTTGGTACAGAGCACGCTCCTAAATCATCTTTCCAGTCTTTGGCAAACCATTTGTTATATACCCATTATTAATTTTAATTATATGCTAAAACTTCAAATATAAATCAATAAATATTTATACATCATGGTTTTAAACTATAGAAAACTTAGCATCCTTACAGCAAGAATTCGTAGTTGTAAAATCATGTAGTCACAGGCCTTCAAATAAAAATAAGCCTATAATTGCTTTCAGGTAATGTATTGTGATCAGACCTGCCAGAAAACACACTGGTTTGCACATAAGAAAATCTGTAAGAATCTCAAGGACATTTATGAAAAACAACAACTGGAGGCTGCTAAGGAAAAGCGTGAAGAAGAGAACAGTATGTACATAAAAGCCGAGTTCATGTCACTTCCTAGTGGGGCGAGGATGGGAGTGATAGCAACGCAGGGCGCACAGGAACTGAATGTTCTCTGGAGAATGAGGAAACTTGGAAGCAATCAACATAAAGATCACATAGAAATGCAAATGTCTCCCTAATTTCAGTCGTTGGTCACCTTAAATGTCACTGAAAAAGCAAAGAAATACAATTCTGAGAAATATGTTTGTACCACACTCTGACTCACAAGACTACCCTGGAACAATGGAATTCTTTTTTTTTTTATTTTTAATAATATTTATTTTTACATCATTTTGTGCATTTTTTTTAATCTCAGTTATAATCCTCAATTGCTTCCCATCAGCAAATCACCCATGTGCCATCACCATAGTCAAGTGTATTTACCTCCCCACACTGTTTTTGATCCCATTCCCCATTTTACCCCCATAACATGTCTGGTATATAGCTATTCATTATTATTATTTTCTCGCCTGGTCCATTATACTCTTGCTATGAGTAAAACCATCTGGTATTTTTCCTTTCCTTTCTGGCTTATTTCACTAAGCATGATCTTTTCCAGCTCCATCCATATTGCTGCAAAAGGCATGTGTTTATTTTATTTTAATTTTTTTGGTTGGTGAGTAATATTCCAACACAATGGGATTCTTAATGAGTATTCACTTATGTTTTGCTTACAGAGTATTTTAAAGTATTTGAAATGGAAACAATTAAATTTCCTCTAGTAGGTACCCAAATTTTTCAGGTTGGAAGACTATTAAATTTCTAAATTCGGTTACTAAATTCTAGAATAAATGTGTACAGTACAGATCTCATACAGGTTACATTTCTACAAGTGTCAAAGCAGTGAGTTCCATATTTTTTTTTCCTCTTTCCTTCATAAGTTACATAAAGTACTGTTTTTCTTCAGAAACAGTGAGTTTCTTCTGCAATAATCCACATATTGGAAAAGGGAGCCAACCTTACTCCAATACTCAATCCCAGAGAAAGCCGTACGTTTTAGGAAAGTGTGTGTTATTTGAAAATGTTGCCCAGGTTACTGTAAAATGAGCTGCTTCCACCTCCACCTGAAGGAACCATATCCTTGTTAGCACTTGGATGGGAAATACTATTAGTCGGATCAAATGATTTATACATTAAAGTTGTGCAAAGTTTACTATGTATAAATAAAGTGTTTAAATAGGCTTTTTGATTGCCAAATCTTTTCCTGTCTTCTTAACCAGGCTTCTATGTGTGTTCAAGACAGTAAATTACAACTGATCATGAAACACTGAGAGGACTGGATTGTCTGTAGATAAGAGAACTTATGCTTGTTAAAACATCTGCAGATGCCACACACTATTTTAAATGTAACAAACAAATGCAGAACAGATTTCCACAAACAGAAGATGGGTTTTGTTTCCCCCATTATATAGATCAGGAAACAACCTTGTATAGGTGATGACCTACCCAAGTACAGCAAGTTAATTAAAGATAAAGTTGTAGTTAAATGCAGATTTTTGTCAGCTCCCAGACAGCATTCCTGGTTTCAAGACCTGACTTGGTGCCAGGGGTCTGAATTCAAATGCCTGTTCTGCTGCATTACTATAGCTGTGAAGCTAATCACAGTGATGAAACCCTTCTCTTCTTAGTTTCCCCATGTTCAAAATCACAGTAAGACAACCTACCTGATGGTATTTTGAAGGTTAAATAATAAACATAAAGCACTGAGAAGAATATCTGGTGCACGGTGGAAACAAAATGTCTATTTTCTTTTTATCAGATGGCAAACTTGATGTCAATTCTAACTGTGTTAATGAGGAGCAGCCAGAGGCTGAGACAGCAGTCTCCCAAGAGGATTCCCATTGCAAAGATTCTCTGGAAGGGGAACAAGAATCTCTTCAGGGTGCTGCTGTGCTGGAAGGTCTGCAGGATGCTCCCACAGGCCCACAGGCACCTGAGGAGTAACCAAGCGCCAGCAGATGGCCCTCACCTTGTCAGGTAGCTGGAGAACTCATATGACTGTGTCCTTATTGCCTAGTAACACTGCATGGCACCCTGGCAGAATTTCACATTTCACAGAATAAATGCTTTCAAGCAAAGCTCTGTATAAATCACCCTAATTTCCTAGTGATTTCTGTCCTGTAATTGGATAGGTATTCCTAGGGAAATTTTTTTATTTCAAAATATAAAAGAAACATTTCATTGCTTTTCTGAGATCAGATTCCTAGCAGTTGTTCTCAAAAAAAAAAAAAAAAACTTTAAAAGGAAATACAGGGTCTAGAGACAAAAGAGTAAGCAGAATAGGTATAGGAGAGGAGCCTTTTGGGAAGGAAAATTTTCCTAGCCACAGAAATGGGTAGTTAAAAGAATTCTGTGTTATATGTGAGTAAATGTATATAAATAGCATTCATAGTAGTGATGTTCTGTTTATTAGGAAGCAGTGAAATGAAGAAAAGCTGTATGTTAAAGGTAAAGCATCTTTGCCATAGTCCAGCTATAATTTTCTGTAAAAATTATCCTGAACTTTCTAAATTCTGTCTAGTTCCCACACTGATGTTTTATCTAAAGTATTTATACCTCAGAAATGCTAAATCCCTCAGAAAGAACTAAAGCATAGCCAGAATTATTGCAGCATGTGCATTAAAATGATGTTTTGTGAAATTTTTGATTAAATAGTGGCTAAACATACTGTGTCTACAATTCCTGTAAATCTAATTCATGTGCCATATTCCACTTGAAAGGCTCACTTCTATCTTCCTGTAAGCTTTTCAGTGACTCTTCCTGTTAAGAAAGATTTATAACCATCATTTACAGATGTTCTGGCATCCAGTTTTAATGTACACAGTGTTTAAACAGAGCTAGAGTATAATATCTGAAGAATGCTGTGTTCCAAAGTACCTGGTCTTGATTGTAAAATAAATTTTGCCTATGTTATAAGCAGCTCATACCTTGTTTTTATAGTGTATTGCTGTCAGTGGGTTGTATACTAGGGAAATATTAGAGAACTTAACAAATTACTGGAAACTTAACCAACATTGAAGGACAAAGTAACAATTTTATAATTATTTTAATACATACAGTTGTGAATCAAAATGACAGGAGTTCTTACCATACTTTATCAAATTTACATCTTGCTGGTTCACCTCTTCCTTTCACTCAGTTCCCTCTTATTCTCAATACATGCATCTACAGATCCTTTATCATGCTACTTTATGAAGACTTCGTTTAGTAAATTCAATAGCATGTTAATAGTTGAATAAGGAATTTACAGATTTTGTCCATAGTTCTAAATCATAACACGTCTCCATCTAAGTTCCTGGTTTTTTATGTAGTGAAATCATCCTCCTAGACCACCATCTCCCACAGTTGTCTCTGAATTTTAGTTATTTTTTGTGTTTATGTTATTTTGCATGCTGTGTACTATTTTATAGTATTATAATGTGTTTGGCTACCATGGAGGGTTGTGAAAAAGCAGCAGAAAATAGGAAAATCAATAGATGGGATATGTAGAGGAAATTTCCCCATGACTGAGATGAATGTAATATAAATCAGAATTCTAACACAGCAATAACTGTCATGAGGCAACGAGGTCTTCAGATATTTATCCAGGAAGGGGGTGGGTGTAAAAATGGAGTTTAAGATGGAGTTTAAGAGAAAATGAAATTGGTTCTCATTATGATCACTTCCTTTGTTATAGTGTAAAATTTAGGCCTTTCTTCCATTGTAATACTACAAAAGTATCTAAATCCCAATTACTCTCTTTTCTGCCATGCTGAATTATTTTACATATGCTATCAAAAATTTTTTCTCAAACAAAAATAAGATCTAAAGGATTAGAATATAGTCTTACTTTCCCAATACATATTATACTTAGTGCTGGTGCAGCAGAATATTAAGTTTGTCAGTGAGTTTATTAGGAAATTGGATTCATACCTTTAGATTCAGCAGATAATAGAATTGGAAGTTATTACATATCTGAACTATTTAATATTCACAGCACCTCTACGGATTACTTTATTTTTATTCCCATAGCACAGATGAGGAAGTTGTAGTTTAAACAGGTCAACTAACTTCCCAGAAGTGCAGCAGTGGGACTCTGAAGTCTGGAATTTCTCCTTCATTGTACGGAGTATATTACTATCACGGTCCCATCTCTGCAGACATAATATAGTTATGAGAACTTTGATGTAAAATCAGTATTTTACAGGATGTAGTGCATATTCTTGGTCCTTAAAAAGGTGGCTGATTTTAGTCGATCCTCCCATATGAGTAATAGTATTGGACACTAAAGTAGATATTCCCAGTGGTTTTATCTTTTCAGGATCCCATCTCCCCTGATACTAGAGTAAATCGGTTCCCCTCATAAGTGGAAAACTACACCTCTTCCAGTTTAGGTAGTTGTGTTTGTTGCTAGTAGTAATGATCTGCTTCATGGCCACTAGGCCAATTAAAGTGCTTCCCAGGACCTGAAGAGGGGAGATTTTGTTTCTCCCTCGAGACTTCTATTCAAAACATAAATACATCTAAATAAAACTCAAAGCACAGTGAGGGCATATAATTTAAATCATTGAGATTCATATGCTCAGAACAATATAAAATGGAAGTTTTGAATTAGACTGTAGTTATTTTGGTTGTAAAGGAAACCACCAGCATTAGGTGTTTTGCATCTCTACAACATTTATTTGGGAAAACATACATGCTTGAAATTATACAGAGATTAGCACATACTGAGGTAAACTAATAATATTAAATTTTTCTTTGCATAGATGAAAGAAACCTAAGATCTTATTTTAGTAAAAAACTAATTTCTTCTTTTCATGATTATTTCAGGAGATGATTTTTTTCCCCAAGAAAGGTAGCTGTGATGTAGTTCAGAGAACTAGTTTTCTGTATCCTCAAAGGACAAAGTTCTAGTTTTACAAGTTAGATGAAGGCTGCTTTTTAAATGGTGATCATAATTTTTGTAGAATAAATCAACATAATTGACCAATTACTAACTAACTTATAAACTCATGCAAAAATTTTCGACTCAGAATGATGAAATGTGAATGAAATAATATCAGAAGAAACCATGAGGGAGTTCTGAATGATTTTGGCATGATGGAGGCCTTCCTAAATAAATTAAACTTACAAACTACAAAGGGAACCACATCCAGTTAAGTATAAAAAAGAATCTAGGAAAATAAGCACCTGAATACTTCTCCTGGGAAGATGGACTAGACATAATTTTTTTCCCTAATCTTTTCATAAATAAAACTAAAAATCCTGAATATTGCATAGTAAAACATCAGAATCTCTCTAAGACAGAGGAAAAAAGGCAGAAGAATGGTACTTGGTTTCTTCTCTGGGTTTTCACTTTGCCTCATATGACCTAAAGTTGGAGCTGAAAAAGCTAGCAACATGCAAACACCAAAGCTACAGAAAAAAATAAGACACAGCAAAAGGCTGCCAGTCAGCTGGCTTCTCTGGACTTTAGACTCAAGACTGTAACATCAACTCATACCTGAACTTCTAGCCCAGCACACCCTTCACATTTGGTCTTGGCAGCTTTCTTGTTCTCTCCATATATATATCCACTTGCTCTGTTTTTCTGGAATCCGAATATATCATGTTCCTTCATTTGGGCTGCTATAAGAAATAGCATAAACTTGGGTGGTTTGAACAATTAATATTTGTTTCTCACCCTTCAGAGGTTAGAAGTTGGTGACCAGGGCACCAGGATGGTGGAGTTCTTGGTGTGCTCTCTGCTTGCTTTGTCCTCACATGGCAGAAAGAAGACAAACTACCCCTAAGGCCCCTTATCAGGCTACTAATGCCCTCCATGATCTTGTTAACTCCCCAAAGCCTGACCACCAAGTACCATCACATTGGAGTTAGATTTCATATTCAGTCTGTAACTCCCAAGTTTAGTACTTTCGAGACGCAAATTTTTTCACAATGAGAGCAACTGTTAGCCAGTTTATTCTGAGTACCTACTTTGAGAAAGCTTCTCTACCTAACACTTTACAACAGAATCCTCAGACTGAGATAATCTCTTTTAAGTAAGAGGAAATAAAAGTGAAAGGTTAACTATTTTGTCCAAGTAATACAACTAGTAAGTGGAGGAGGTAAGATAGGTATTTTTTTCCAGAACCCTAGCTTTTCATACTCTGTAGACCAGCGCTTTGTTTATTGTCATAAGATCTGATTAGATCTGATTGCTTCAGAAATAATTGTGCCACTCAAGCCACTGTGAATAGGTTTCTTGTTTAAAACAAGGAACTTAAAAAACACCCTCTCACTTTTGTGTTCCATTTTGGTGAAGTTTTAGTTTGCTTAAGTAAGGATCATGTCTTCTACCCTTTATTTCTCCTAAAATAATTTCTAGTCAGAGCTACTCAGTATGATTAAACAAAAATAACCAGTATTTAGTGGAGCATTTTAAAGTAACTTTTTCCTTATACAGATGACACTTATTTCCATTAATTTTCTTAAAAGGAGATTAAGTAAAATTTGCTATCTATATTTTGGTAATTAGAATACCTTTCATTCCTTTTGGTTGTTATGGGATTAAAATTAAAATATGGTCTCATATTTTGATGGTTAGTGTTTAACTTGGAGAGTATTGTATCCCATCCTTAATTTATGCAGTCTAATAAAAATCAACACTGCTTATGCAAGTTACAGGCCAGCTTAAACTTTATTCTGTTTCCACCATGAATTGTTGCTGTTCCTACCCAACATTATTTCTTGATGGTTCCAGTAATACCCAGTTCACTTGGAATAACTTCAGTCAATGGTTAATTCATGGTCAGACTCAGTACTGGCTGGATCAGCAGCGTGCCTAGAACTGATGTCTGCATGATGACTAGTTTCATGATGTAGAAGGTAGGTCTTTATTCATAAACCCACGGAGACTCTGCTACAACTTTCCTTTCAGAGCTTTCTTTACAAGGTATCTGTACCTACCACAAATTCTAGAACTGTAGAATATGAAGGGTTCTAGTATTCATTATCTATTGCTTGTAGTACAGTGCCCCAAATTTTATCAGCTTAAAGTGTCAATAAGATTATCTTCTATATTCTGTAGGCCAGAAATCCAGTATTGTCTTAACGGGGTGGTTCTGGTGTTGGGTTTCTGACAAGAGTGTGGAATGTTTTGAGCAGGGCTGTAATCATTTGAAGGTTTAAGTAGGTCTGGAGACTCTGCTTGCAACATGACTCCTCACATGATTGTTGGCAGAAGGCTTTGTTCCTCCCTAACGTTTGAGTCATCACAGGGACCTTTCTACAGGACTGCTTAAGTGACAACATGGCAAGGCAATGGATTCCTGCAGAATACATAATTGAGGAGACAGTTTTCCAGTGATCTAATCATGGAAGCAGCAAACACACCATCACCTTTGCCTTGATAACTACTTACCCACATCGATGCGAAACTCTGCTTTTTATATGTCCCAGCCACAACCTGTACCCAAGGGCTACATGTGAATTTTGAAACTCAAGACTGCACAGAATCATAAGTTCCCACAGGTGAACGGAGGTTATATATATTCTCAGTGACTGTTCCCTCCTCCCTGGGCTTTCATATCTTGCTTGTTTTTAGTTCTACTTGTACAGCATGTCAAGGTCATGTGTCTGTGTTACAGTGTGATCATGTCTAAAATATTATCAGATAATAGGGAAATGTCACTCTCCTTTTGGATCTCTTTAGCTTACCTGGGGAAACTGGCAATGTATTTGAGTGACCTTAAATATCTAGTTTTGTCTCATCAATTACAGAAAACTTTTCTGGTTTCTTACTCCCTAGCAACAAGATTCTGGTTAAATCAAGTTTAGGCCATTGGCCCACACAATTGCCCCCAAAGGCAAGAATAAAAAACAGTGGACTGGTTAATCTGTGAAAGAGTCACACATCATTTTTAATCACACTTACCCGAATCTAGGAAGTATAGCCTACTACGCACCAAAGGACCATATAGGGACCACTCATTGACCAAAATAATTTTTAAGAGGTTCATGAGTATATACTCACACTGTATAGTAGAATACTACATGCAGTGAGAATAAATATTTTGCTACTAGCTACAGCATGAGTAAGTTTTACAATGTTGAGAAAAAGAAAAAGGACAAAATCCATTTCTAGGATTTCATTTATATGCCAACCAAAACCAGACACAATTAATTTATGGTTTTCAGAACAGTGATTACTTTTGAAGGGTAAGTAGTTACTGGTAATAGAACTGGTAACAGGAATGAGGAGGCTGTTAGAGTCTGGAAATGTTCTGTTGCTAAATCTAGGATGTAAGTTACATGAACATCTTAATTTTTAAAAAATGTGTTAAGCTGAACAATTGTGTGTACATTTCTATATGTTTTATTTAAACAAACTTCACATAAAACATAGGGATTATTTTTCATTAATGGTGTTTGTTTCCATTTCAGTGCTTCGGTGATATAATAAATATATAACATGCTAAATCACAAGGATTTTTAATTTACTACTGATACCCACTAGGATTTCTAAAAATACCAGAGGTTATCTCAGTGTAATTGTGAGCATTTGAGCAGGTTCTGTTTCTTTTTCTTCAAGGTATTTTTCCTCTCTTGTTGGAACTGTGTCCCAATTCAGAGAGGTAATTGCCATCAGTGATCTCTTCATAGACCTTACAAAAACAGCATCTTCTGGGTCATCAAACAAAGTTCTGCAAAAAAGTGGAAATAAAGTCAGAAATAAACCTATTAGACCAAAATGGATTTTTAATTTAAATGAATCATTGCCAAACATTTCTAGTCTACCAGTAGTATAAAACCACTAACTGAAAAGTTTTGGGCTCTAATGACAAATGACTTCTAAGGTTAAGTAACTCAGTTTTTATTGTATGTATTGTTTATTTGAAAAATAAAGTACTTGAGATTTGAATATTTGAGATTGAATATTAAACTTTAAGTCTCACACATTCATGTTTTGAAAGCATTGTTAAATGAGATGTTTAAAATATTTATTATGTTAAAATATTTATAGGTATTATGCATATTAATAACTTAGCTACATTGTATTGCAAAGTTATTATTTGTGTACATTGTGTTATATTTTATAAATATGCTTGGGAAAGATATTTGTCAACATTGAAGTCAAAGAAAAATTTACAACTGCAAAATTAAAAAAGAATGATGATTTTCAAATTCATCAATATTCATGATTGAAATGTTTTTCATTAACTTAATGAAGTATTTGCTTCTGAAAATGTAAATTCCAGTGAGCATAAAATGTTAATTTACATAGTAATTACCCTCACTGAACATATTTAAAGGAACAAAACAAGGACCCTCATTTATAATGACTAATGACTCATAAATTTTATTGTTTTAATGCATTGAATCACCCTTTCATTTATTTTAGGTGATAGCATAATTTTAAGTACCTAAAAACATAAAATTTGAATTCATAGCTTCTATTCACTTATTACAAAAAGAGTAATTTTACCATCTATTGAAAAGCTAGTCACTTTAAACTCAAAACCTATTTTGGAAAATGTGGAAAACTTAGGGTCAACACAATTATAAAGTAATTTGATTTTTAAAGGTTTAAAAAATAACTTACTTATCTACGTTATTCGCAAATGTAAAATCTGAAAGAAAAATTCTAAGTTAGTATGTTCAACGTTCAGTATTTAAAACAAGGAAACAGTGCTATAGAAGAAAAACTTAGAGCCTAAACTGTTTTATAGATATTCAATACATCAAAAATATCTTGATAAATAATCCCAAACTGTAATGTTCTTTAAAACACAGTGTTTTCGATTTTGAGTCATATTCTCAAATACAATACATATCTTAAAACTGAGGACAGTGGAATACTAGTGGGAACTTTTATAATTAAGATACTGAGTTTCAAATGTAAAAAAAGGGTCCTTTTTTTTCCTTCCAGATAGTCACTTGAATCTATAAATGGACTAATAGAAGAAATATTCAGCCCTGTTTAGACCTTTTGGATTCTTGGCATTAACTTCAAAGAAATAGAATAAACAAGTCCTAGATCATAAGAATCTACATCTTCCTTAGTTTTGGAGCTCAAAGGCTAGACCTCAAAGCCTGGATTTCTTATGGTATCTTTCAGAGACTGTCACTGCTTTGTTTATTCCTCTCCAGAAGGCCTAAAGCCAGACGAGATGAAAAGTACCCGCACCTGTTGGGCCACCAAAGCCCACAATATAAACTCTTGCCGATCCATGAGCAGCAGGGAGCACACAGCCTCTGACTCTGCCTCAGAGGAGGAGTTCATGGACTCTTTCCCTTTCCAGAAAGCTGGCCGAAGTCTCCCAGGCCCCTACTGATTTCCCCAGACTCCTTTTTCTACACTTCTAACTAAAATGACATTCATACTGCTTATAATGACTATAAACAAGTAAATTGTAAAATATGAAATCTCCCTTTTACCTTTCCAGTTCCTTTTATCAGAGGTATCACTATTAACGAGTTTCATGTTTGCTTCTGTCTCCTATGCGCATTCAACTATGTACTCACATATACACAGATATTCTGACAAAGTTCTAATATTGTCTTTGGCATTATACTGATTTTTTGATATTTAAAATTATGGAATAATTCTACATGCAATTGTTCATACTGTATGAATGGGCCATAACAATACTTTCCTAAGGATTACTTTAGATTATATCCCAGTTTTTTATTCAGTATTTCAATGAGCAATTTTATGCATATATCTTTGTTAATGTGTACAAATGCTTCTGAAGATAAGAAACTTCAAATTCAATTGTTACATTGAATGGTATACACATTTTCTAGGATAATGGATATTCCCATATGGTTTTCCAAGAAAGTTTGAGCCTGTTAAAGCTGAGGAATAATACATGAATTGTGTTCTCCCCCCACTGCACCAACTTTGTTTTTTATTTTTGCTTTTCTACTGAATGAAAATTGGTATCCCATTTAGATTTGCATTTATTTGCTCACTTGTGAGGCTGATCATCAGGCATTACATTTAATTCCTTCTATAAAGGTTTTGTACATAGTCTTTGTCAGATTTTCTATTTGGAGATTTTCTATTTGGATTTGTAGGAATACTTTTAAATAACGACATTAACTTTCCTTTCTCTCGTTTTATTTTTCTTTACTTTTTTTAATTGAGGTAATACTACAATATTTTTCTATAGGATCTCTCCAGGTGTTACTGTTGTACAACCACCACCATAGTCATCCACCACAGTGACAACGTCCAGTGTTTGCCTTTCTCCTGGTTTGTTTCACCTAGTACAATCCCTCCCACCTCCCATACATGCTGTCACAAATGACATAAGTTTATCTTTTTGATCACTGAGTAGTATTCCATTATGTAGATACACATCATATCTTCTTGATCCACTCATCTATTTTTGGGCACTAGGTTATTTCCTTAATTATCATACATTGTACTACAATGAACATAGTCTAAGTTTTCTTTCAAGTGACATTTTTATATTCTTTGGATAGATACCTAGGAGTGGTAGTGCTTTTGTTTCTATATCATATAGTATTTTTCATTTTTATGTAGATAAATCTGTCAACATTTTATCTGACCAAGGAGAAATCCTTCTTCAAGATTAAAGTCTCCCCCACCCCAGTACTTTTAAATTTACATATATTTAAATAGTCTCTTTGGATAGTCTCTTTGCTGTCTCCTTGACAAAGCATGTATTGAAAAAATAATTAGATTATCTCTTTGGCCGAACTCCAGGGGCACCTAGTCATTGTTTTCTGTGTAAATGGTATCTACTGGAGCCATAAAACATGGTAGTTCTGCCGACTGCTGACTTTTGCCTTTATAGATCCTTCTGACTGCACAGCTTTCTCAAAATCGAACCTTTCTCCAGATCTCACATTGAGTTCTGGGTCCTATCTGAGTCTTCACATACAAGTACACTTGACATTTGTTTTTCTGAGTATGCCTGGTGCTATTGCTTCCCGCAGAGATGTCTTCAAGGTCCAGCTTCCAGAGTCTTAGATTCCCTAGATCAAAATTTTGTTCGAGTTTTCTCTGGGTTATGTCCTTTAGCCTTGGACCTGGGTTAGCTTTGGGGAACTGCCATTTTTACCTTGTCTACCTGCTTTTCCTTTTTAGTTTTTCTCTTCTCTTCTTCAGTAGCATGTGTTATCTCAGTTACCAGGCCGAAGTTCTGGACACTAAGCCCTATCAGGGTCTTAATACCTGGGTCTGTTTGGGGGGTAAGAGCAAACAGGATGGAAATCCAACAGTTTCACTTAACCATTAGTAGACAATTCTGAAGTTTATTGATGTTTTCATTTAATGTAAATAGTCCTTTAATATCTTCCCATATCTAGATAGTAGGAAATCTTCAAATGTCTTTTTCCTTAAAATCATGGAAGATCAAAGAGTTTTGGTTCTGAGAATGTTGTTTCTTATGCAATAGGAACCGAAGACACAAGTATAAACCTTTTAGCCACACCTATTGGATAAGGTTGAATAGCTTGAGATTTGAGGACATGTCAAATTGACATTGCTATTCATGTTATTTGATTATAATTGGCTTCTTTCTCAATTTTAAGAAGATAGAATTGCACCATGTTTGTTGTGTGGGAACAGTAAAGGATTACAAAAGCAAAATGTGATATTACAATATTACAGTAGTCATAAGCATTTTCAAGTATGGTTTCTTTTCAATAAAATAATTGAGAGTCTAAGTGGGCATGTCACAAAGAGATTTATATCAAAACAAATATAGAAACTAATAAAGGACAAGGTTTAAAATCTTTTAAATGGTGGGTTTTATTGCTTTCATTATAACTAATTAGCTAGGTAAGATAACCTAAAGTAAGTAAAACAATAGGCTAAAAATACTTTTCAGTTGCTATGATCTAGTGGCATTTTATGAAAAATGAGTACATTGATATGTCATGCTGTCAATTTTAAGGAGAGATTTAGTGAATTTATCTAAGAATTAAGAAGAACTTTGAAATGCAATAAAATGTTGTCTCTCCTTCCTGCCTCTGATTTTATTTTTGGAGGTTTGATAAGGAAAGCATTAGAGAGAATTAAAAGGGTAGCATTTCTGTCAGTAAACTGATTACACAAAAGAAAGATAACACTATGTAACCCTGAAAAGCAGATTGAGAATGGGATTTATGTTGCTTGTGATTGTGTACATTAACTGCTTTTTTTTTTTAAGATTTATGTTGCTTGTGATTGTGTACATTAATTATTTTTTTAAGATTTATTTATTTATGCATACAGAACTGGGATAGAGGCCAGAGGTGCAGGGATGGTGAGAGGATTCATGTTGCTTGTGATTGTGTATATTAACCATTTTTTTTAAAGACATTTATTTATGCATACAGAACTGGGGTATAAGCCAGAGGTGCAGGGGTGGGGAGAGGATTCACCAGAGATAGAGTGGGGAGCAGAACAGGCTGACTTACGAAGTACACTGCTGAGGGGAGGAGGTGGCGGGTCAGAAGGGGTCTGCCGGGTCATGTGGGTCAGCTCTGGGGCGGGGATCGAACTCATGCTGAAGTGGCTTTAGCTTCTTATAGCTGTGCTTTAACCCACTGTGCCACCAGGGAGGGCCCCATTAACTATTTTTGAGAGTAGAGATTTTGCTAGCCAGTGATTCCTACCAGTGTGACTTATATCAGTAATTCTACAGCATTTAGTTTGGGCATCAACTCTTACATGAAGTAAAAGAAAAACTAAGAAAGTGGCTGACTAGTAGAATTGTTGGATGTATCATGCCTGTGTATGTTTCAGATCAAGTCTTTCAATGTTTTATATACTAAGTAAGCATTGTAATAGACAGTAGACAACATTGTCTCCATTTTGAAAATCAGAATGCTGATTTAAAATTTCTAATTCCTAGAACAGATGGTGATGTTCAAACCTGGGGAGATCTAGTCTCATTCTGTGCTCTTGCCTCTCCTCTGATTATTTTCATACTGGATGCTTGTCAAAATGATCTGAAAATTTTGTTAATTTTTTTAGATTCCTAGTTCCTACCCTTGAATCTCTAATTTCAAAGATCTCGCTGGGGCAGGAATTTGCATTTGTAGTGAGCTCCTCAGTGGTATTGTTGCTGCTGTTGGTTTGGGGACCACGGACCACACTGTGTAAACAGCTGCCTCAGACCATACTCTTTTACATCTAAAACTTGTCCTACAGACATTATTTCCATTGTATGGGACAAACAGGAGATGAAAGAAGTCAAATGACACTTGTGGAAACAATCATCCAGGCCCTCCCTGGTGGTACAGGGGGTTGAGGCACAACACTAAGGAAACAATCATTCAACTAGCGGAATTTAAAAACTCACAAAACAAATTCGGGCATCTATTCTAAATTAAAAGAAACTACAGAGCCAAAACAACCAAATATAAACTTGAACCTTGAGTAGATTCTGATTTGAAGAAGCAGCAATAGAAGTCATCTTGAAACAACGGGGAATTTGAATAACAAATTGTTTTTATTAGACATGATGGCACTGTGGTTATATAGGGAAATGTCCTTATTTTTAGTAATGTAGAAGTGACATGATGGCTCTGTGGTTATATAGGGAAATGTCCTTATTTTTAGTAATGTAGAAGTGAAGTGTTACATGTTTCCTACTGAAACATTTAAGTGGTTCAGGAATATTTTGATATTTTTGAGTTTACGCTGTGGTTGGAGATGACCAATGAGAGGAACCTAGAAGTATATTTTTAAATAAACAAAGGTACATGTTAAATATTTTTTTATAGTATTTTCAGCTTTCTATGTAAGAAACATTTTCATTCTGGGGAATTTCTCCAAAACTGTTTTTTCAGTGCAACATTTCCCCCTTCGCTTCCTGAAAATCAGTTTGGTTCATTTTCAAATGAATGTTGTTTCTTTGGCAAAATGTTAATAGAAGAAGATGTATTCTGTCTTTGCTTCTTTTCCATCCTCCCTTCTCCTTGTAATGCCTAGTGGCACAGCAGCTTTCATTGTAACCTTAAAGCATGCTAGGAATAGCAAAACAAAAGACAGATGTATGCAGCTGATGATGCCATTGAACTTTAGACCCTATCTTTGTGCTGTTTGTTGTGTGAGAACAATAAACCACTATTTACATATGTCACTGTGGCTGGATTTCTGTTTCAGACAAGGGATTAAATTCCAACTAGTAAAACATCACTGAAGGTGTTTAAGTTAAACTTCTATGTAACTACCATGTATGAGAGTACAACCAAAGTATTAGTAGTACTTTTTTCTGGGTGGAGAAATTGCAGATGATCCCTATTACTTCTTAATGTTTCTCTATACAGTAAAAAAACTTACAGCTTTATTTGATGAAATTGTCCTGTGATAGTTACAGAAATAAAACTACAGTTTATTTACTTAGCCTTTAATATTAGGTAAGAACTTTAATGATCTCATCGTTCTCACATTACCTCACTTTACACAGGTATGAGGATATCATATTCACTTTAATTAGAAAATATTAATCTCATGATAAGCTAAGTACTTAGCTTATTGTAAAGAGCAGTTACTATTATTGTAGCCCAATTGCTAAAGTCCTTAAGGAGTTTTAATTTAAATTTTTCTCTTTTCAAAATACCTGAAGGTAGTCTCTGGGCTGACTTTTTCTTAAATGGTGATTTAGGATTCCATGATGCATCTACTTTTCCTCTGAATGCTATTGATTGAATAACATGTGCCTTTTTATGGTTAAAAATGGTAATCATTGATCTTCTTTCTTTTTCTGTAACTTCTGATAAATATAAACAGTGACTTTATTGACTAGTATTCTAAAAAGATGTACAGAATTATTCAAAATAGGATTAAACACTTTCAAAAACATCTCTAATTATATTGTACATAAACATCTTGTCAAAACTAATTCGCAAAGATACTATCACAGTTATCTCCATAACCTTACAAGTGCTCAATATATGCTCCCCATGTCACAAGGCACAGATCAATCCTAATGCATCCCAGACACCTCCTAATATGAACATGGATGATTAAAATCATAACTCTGATACAGCTCTTCATTTCCTCAAAGTTATAAGAAGTGGTATGAGCATAAGGTTTTCATATACCCTCATAAGAAGTTACTCAGTAACACATTTTTAAGAATGTTCAAGCCTTTAGAGATAGAAACGTAAGATAGAGTGTATTAAAGCACTCAGGGATAAAATAGACCTTGAAAAAGACCATAATACATAAGGGTTTTTTTTTTTTTTGAGACTTATATGTCAGCATAGTAGGTAATCTTGAATGCCTAAAGATGCATTCATAATGATATTATCATTGATGGTGCCAGTCTTTATATATTTACAGAATTTCAAAGAATGTGACCTTTCAAAACTCAAATAGCATTAAAATGATTTAGTCCATTTTTTTTTTTCATTTTTGAATCAAGAAACAAAGGTGCCAAGGGGTAGGTGATTTGGCATCCAACACAGGCATGCTAAAGCCAGGATCAGAAGGAGACTTTCCTCATGGTCAGTGTGAACTCTTCCCAGTAAAGTGGCTGAGAGATTTGATTCCTAAACTAGGGCAGATTTCAAATAGCAAAAATTATAAGAATGAATAACTTAACTTCGCAAAGACAATTATTTTAAAAAATACCCAGCATTTTTAACCACAGAGTTAAAAGACTATCAAATACTTCTCTGCAAGAAAGAAAGATCCTTACGATTTCGATCCAGCAACTCTATTCCTGGGAGATGGTAGATTATATATAAACGGTACAGGTTGTATTGGCTCAAAGGGTTCTGATAGAGACCTGCAAAAGAAGAACCCCAATTAAATGTAAGATTTCAAAATTAGTTTCATTTGTCACTTAGTAAAACAAGGGAAACTGCAAGATTAATATAAAACAAGAAAATGCAAAGCTCTATCTCACGGACCAACTGTTATCCTCAGTAAAGACTTATTTTGGAGAAACGCTTAATTTTTCTGACTGGTTAAATTCATCCATTCAATAAATGTTTTCTGAGTGTTTACTATCTACCAGGAACTAAGTTAAGTGTTGGGGACATATCATTAATACAAATTTGCCACAACTAAGCACAATTTCCACATGTCTGTAAGTTAAATAGTAGAGGAAAAGCTGGCTATCGGCTCTATGGCGGTTCTCAGCTACTCTTTATTAAAGTATTTATTTGTTCACTTTTCTCACAAGTCCCCAGGGTGACTACGTGGACATGTTCAGAGATGCCACACACTTCTAATGCTGTCTCCTTACTCCACATCACTACGCATACCTGAGCAAAAAGTGGTGAGGGTTTTCTTTTCAAGGAAAAGCTATTTTCCTTATTCTAATTAGATAATATTTTTTTCTTTCTATAGTACTATTATTGTACATCTCTCTCTTTTTTTATATTTATTTTTACATATTTTTGTGCATTTTCCGTCTCAGTTGCAATCCCCTTGGGTTTCCCATCACCATAGTTAATTAGATAATATTAAACAAGATCTTTAACATATGATTGGAAATAAAAATTGTATGATCTTCAGTTGACTATCTTTAGCTATTGGATTCAGCCTACATGTCATTTCTAGAAAATACTTCTGGAAAATCAATTTAGAGAGGAGAACCACTAGATGGCAGTAGCAGAAAGAGCTCCAGCTATTTTGCAAAACCACCACTTCCAGCAAAATGAAGCTCGTTTAATGTACATGTTAAGTTTAGTACTGCTGTAGCATTCGGTTATTTGTAAAATGCAAAGAGCCTTCATAAAACCATGAACATACTAAGCTTCAGAAGCCCAGTAGAAATGAATATTTATAAAGAACAGTTGGCAGCATAAAGAAGGTAAGGCTGAGGGGGTACAGATAAAAATTGAAAAAGTTAATCATCTGGATGTTTTCTCTGTAGGTAATAAAACATTCTGATATTTGTCATATAAACACAAATTTTCCTGGCTAATAAATTTTATATATATAGCTATTCCCTTAGGAAAACTTAAGCTTTAGAGAGACTTAGAGCAGGCAATGGAAGACACCTGGTGCATAATAAACAAAAGTTATAAGAGTGAGGGAAAATATAAAGAAAATATAGAGCTGGAAGCAACAAAGAAACTTAAAGGGAAATCAGGGGAGAAATGAAATGGAAATTTTTCAAGATTCCTTAAGGGAGAAAAAACGGTTTGAATTTTAATCTTAAAAGAGAAGTTATTTAAAATGGTAACAAGTAATTATAACTACAGGACAGGGAATAGAACGGATGTATACTAAAGCAGTCATAAGGGCAGATTTAAAATGATCCACAGGGATCATGCGTTGTTGGAGCCAGAAAGAAGAGAAAAGGACACCCTTCAAGGATATAAAAGCAAAGCACAATTGTTTTTAATGAGAGTTTGGGAGGGAGAGAAGTCTCATATGCTTTAGTCAAGAAGTCTGCTCTGTGGTTACTGTCTTGGAGAATTACATCTGACACCTCATAAGGCTGTAACACATTATAGCAGCTGAGAGTAGACTCTGCCTGTGCACAATGATGTCAATGGAAAACCTACCAACATCTTCCAATGACCTTTACTCTTGTAGACTCTGTTCCCCTTTCCCTCTGGGAATAACACTATTTCTTTTCAGTCATTTTTTTCTAGTTCTGAAGTAGCTTCTTTATGCAAATTAAAAAGCCTCTAGCCTCAACTAAAGAAATACCAAATTTGGATTTACTATTATTACATTACTTGTTAAGGAGTCCCAATATTAGAAATTCCACGTGCTTATTGTGATTCCACTTTCATCTCATCATTTAGTAAAATCTAAGTGACAGCAAGTCAGAAAACAGGCCTTGCCTCTGTTTGAATTAGCTTTAAAAAAATTGAATTAAACAATTTTAGGCATATCTTTTTTATACTTCACTTTTCCCTACACTCTGAAATTTAGAAGAAAGCAAACTTACTTTCTTTATTTTCCTTCCATATTATTAAACACTTAACAGTTAGGATTTATGAGTTTTAGATTGATGCTACCAAAATTACCATAAATTAAGTTTCTAAGATATGAAATTGGTTTCCTGTGTGTCTGAAAGTTCTGAAAGCCTTCTATGATGTATGGGTACATTCCTTTAGAAACTATGAAGTAAAATTGCTTACACTTTCACTTTCAATAGGTTAATACTATTTAATCCACCTTCCCTCTAGGCTACTTATCGAGTACACCTCAGTGGCGCCAGCACTGTCTTGCTTATCTTAATTTGGGATTCTGAGTCTAAGCAATTTACATCTACCCAATAATATATCAAAATGTCTCTACTACCTTACTGCACAAGCTTGAATTACATGAGTCACATGTGTGAAGCTACTTATTATTGAAACAGAAGAAGAGAAAAAAATGCAGTCATTTAAATAATTGGCTCCAGTTATTTTTTTAAAAACTTTTAAAGCAACATTAGAAATCATCATTTAAGACCACCTTTGAAGAACGTTGATATAATTAATCATGTACCCAACATATCCATTTTATAAGGGAGGGATAATATAGAGAGGTTAAAGGCAGCTATTTTCTGTGCTATACAGTATAGCCTGTGGGAGGAAATTCATCTGGCAATGAATTTTGAGTTTCTGGTTCAAGATGACTTTAGTATGGTCAGCATCTCCATTGTCACCACCGTCTATTTGAACTAAAATGTGTGGGTGACTGCACAGCATATTATTGTATTGAGTGAGGAAATCAATTATTCCTGATTTTTAAAAAGGCAAATTGGACTAAGTAGAGGATGAAGACAGTAGAAGGATCAGAACATTCTCTTCTGGACAAGTAGCCAGTTGGTTCTTTTTATTGTTATGTTTTGTTCTTGGGAGAGTGATCCCATCTTGGCCATTTAAAGTAAAGAAGCTCAAAAAATGAACTGTAGAGATGACAGCCCCCACATTCAGATCTTTAGGCATCCTTCTTCACTCCCTGGCTGTCAGCAGAGCCTGGGCCAATGAGAAAGGACAGAAAACCTCAAGCACTTAATCTGTAGAAAAATAGAGCCCCTCTTTTGAAGGGGCACTCCTTTCCTTCAAGAACAAGTCATTAAAGGTCTACTAGGAAGCGAGTCTTAAAAATTATGAAATGTAGTAGTCAAAGTATACTTTCCAGGAGGGGAGTTAATGAAACTCAGAATATTTGAGAGAAATGAGACCAACAGACTGGAGAATGGGTTATATATTTTGTTGCTATTGGTTGTGGTAGAGGCAGGACCAGGGAAGCTTTGTGAGCCTATCACTTATGAAGTGGGTCTTTAACATACAAAGAACTGAATTTAGAAAGAGTTTGGAAGAGGAAAGGGAAGAGGAAAATGGAGCTGGAGAGGGAGGGTGTAGAAAGGTAGACTGCCTGAAGGGACAAGGTGGGGCCCTCCTGACTCAGCCTGGAAGTTAGGAATTCCAGTTTCCAGGACCTCACACTCAGTAGCTGGTTTTAGGCCTCCCTGAAGCTCCCAGCCATGTGTCTCCTGGGCAATCTCTTGGCATTTTTCCTCACAAATGCCAGTGGAGGGTGCAATGTTGAAGTGGATTAGAGGTTGATCCTCCAGGCAATTTTCTCACCCTCTGAAAAACTTGTAATTGAAGTCGAATAATGGCACGTTAGCATTTTATATAGTTTTACAACTCGAAAAGACAAAAATTTTTATACTTGAAATACATGGGCTTTTCATTTTTGTTAATGAGCTGAATCTATCTGTGATTGCAAATGAGACTCACAGAAACTTAATCTGAGGACATTACGCATGAGTAAAAAGTGTAGCTTAGTAAGTTCAAACATTTTTTCCGTATTATATCTTTAACTAGAAACAGGGCAAGTGATCAAAATGTGCATATTTGTCACCAAATTTCTGGAAAGGTTATTATTTTTTTTTTTTTAGTAATCAGATACAGCATTTTCTCCATTTCAAAAAAGCAATCCTACTACAAGATTTTCAGTTGGAAAAATTATAGTTATGTTACTTGAATTGTATCACTGTGATTTTAAGTAGAGGTCACTTAAACTGTGGAGACAGGTAATAACATGGACACTGTATTATCAGGCTGGCCTAAAAGATTTTCAAAGAATTAGAAAAGGTACTCCAGCACCTCAAAGGTGACACATTTCTGTGCTCACATACACATTTAAGTGCTAAATTTTGGGTTCTAAACATTTCCAGGACAAGAAACTTCCTTCTTGTTCTAGACTTCGATCAGCTTAACACTGTTTGCTAACCTCCAAATATTAAACGTGGAATAAGATTCCTTAAATTTAACTTTTTTCTTTAAGTGACTTACCATCTAATTTATCTTCAAGTCCCTTTAGCTATCTAATAAATACTTAGACTGAGTTGTAAAACTAACCCCAAAAAGGTGCAGGCAGGGTTTATCTTGTTCACTTTTATGTCTGCGTTATCTAGTAGAGTGTCACATTGTGAATATACTATAAGCATTTATTGCATGAATGAATAAAGTATGTTTTGAACAAATGGATGAATAAAAGATAAATAAAAATAAACAAGTCATTTGAACATGACTTAGTAGTTTGATTAAAGTTCTGAACCTTGCATTTCTACCATTACACAGGGAATAATTCTAATCATGCCATAGGGTTGCAGTGATAGTTGAATGAGAATACGATTTTTAAAGAAAGCATTTCTCAGTAGGAAAGACATTCAAAGATGTTATTATAATAATTATTCATTAAAAAGTCAGTTATAGGCCCTCCCTGGTGGCGCAGCGGGTTAAAGCACAACACTGAGAATCTAAAGCCGCTTCCGAATGAGTTCGATTCCCGCCTGCCCCGGAGGTGACCACATGGCGTGCAGACCTCTCCTGACCCGCCCACTGCTCCCCTCAGCAGTGTACTTCCTCGATCTGCCTGTTCTGCTCCCCACTCTGTCTCTGGTGAAGCCTCTCACTGCCCCTGAGCCTCTGGCCTGTACCCCAGTTCTGTATGCACAAATAAATAAATCTTTAAAAAAAAAAATTAAAAAAAAAAAGTCAGTTATATATTTTTTCAATCTATTTACTACTACGCAGAATGCAGAATTTCTAGGCTGTACATATTAATTCATTACTTAATTTAGATTATCTACAATAAAACAATTTTATTTTTATTACTGCTGCAAAAAAATAATACTGTTGAGAAATGACTTAAAAAATGCTTCAAAGGCAAAATGGTTTTAGAGGTAGCTACTTATCTATTTTATGGAAAAATGAAGATAACTGAGAGTTTCAGATCTAGCCTAACCAGTCTTTTATTTGTAGAAGCATTTTCTTATTTCTATAGGCAAATAACTTAAATATACAAGCCAAATCCTGACAGGGGAATTGGTAAGGTCCTCCTTACAGAAGCCAGAAAGTTGAAAATAAAACTAGCAATAAATTATCACATTTTGAAAGTTAAATATGAAATTAGTGTGAATTTGGTTTGGTTTTAATATTTGGACTTAAAAGAATTGACAAAGAAGCACATTAATCATTTCTCCTCAATACAGTAGATACAATTAACACTGAATATTTTAGCTTCTCTCTATGCATTGATCTGATCAGAACTTCCACTATTAACATCAGTTTAAAACATCATTTCAGGCAGTTCTGAAAATTATGAATGAAAACTGAATGGGAAAAGATACCTGTTAAAGAGGAACAAAATATCTATTTCTTGGCACAATATAAAGAAGTCTTAAAACTCTAAGCTATGAAAATCCACTCAATGATCAAAAAGTCTTTTCCCTTGGTACACCTAGAGCCATTGGTGTGGCTTTAAAGTTGCTCAGAGTGGAAAGTGTATTATTAGTTTTTCGAATCTATCTCACACTGAGGCCAATATATACAATGTTTATTTATTCATTTGAAAATTTAAATAAAACCTTATTTTTCGGTATCAGTTTCATTAATACAATTCATATGCCACACAATACACTCATTTTAAGTATATACAATTCATGCTTTTCCATATAGTCACAGAATTGCACAGCCATCACCACAACATCTTCAGCACCTCAAAAGAAATGCCATATCTCTTACTTTTTAGCTATCACTCCTCAACCACCTCACCACCCACCCTTCCCCTCAGACCTGTGCAAATACTAATCTATTTAAAAATAGTTACAACTCAGTGTTGCTGTCTTTGTGGATGTGCCTTTTCTGGACATTTCATGTAAGTGGAATTATACATGTTAAAACTTCCTTTTGAGTTAAAATCAAAGACAAATGTAAACATTAAAATCTCTTGTCACTTTTTTCATTTTTGTCTGGCATCACAAATCATTTCACACAAAAATTTTTTCTACCTTGTTCTTTCAATAGTATATCTTAAATAAGAGTAAGATCTTGTCTTGTCAGAAATATCTACATCTTTTAGTCATAAACACTGTTCTTCTAATTTTAAATCTGAAAAGTGGGGACAGTGGGAATCTGGCAAAATGGAAGCAGAGAGAAGATAATGGACACATTTCCTCACCCCCCACCATATACTCACAACTAGATTATATTGTATCAAAGTCAACTCTCCAAAGGAAAAACAGACAGTGAAAAGATCCTCTAGGAGAAACAATTTAGCCAGAGAAGGCAGGAGGGAGGGGACCAAATCTTAAGCCATGGGTGCTCCTAGTGATACCCACAGGAGGGAGTTCCTATGTAGGAACTCCTTCAGTTGCTGACTCACGGGCACACATCAAAACTGGGGACTCTTATGACGTGGCACTACATAGAAGGGG
Organism: Condylura cristata; assembly: GCF_000260355.1. Classification (NCBI taxonomy): domain Eukaryota; kingdom Metazoa; phylum Chordata; class Mammalia; order Eulipotyphla; family Talpidae; genus Condylura; species Condylura cristata. Next base: position 19,654,637 of record NW_004567106.1, on the reverse strand, counting down.
ATGCACAGAGTTGGCATCCAACCCAGAGTGCAAACTGTTGGAGGGCTCCAGGCACAGGGATGCCGAGTGAGAATTACTGGTTTGTGCTGGAAGTTCTCAGGACAGAACAGCTAGAGCTTGAGCCAGAAGGGAGAACTACGCAGGACTACCTGTCTCTGCGTAGGAGAGAGGCTACTTCTTCAAGCTGAGATTGTGGTTCTGAAAACACCTTCTGCCCCACACCTCAGGGCTAAAATCAAAACAACAAATGAATGCTTGCAAAAGCCAGAATTTAAGTACCTGTTAATGACAGCGCATAACAGCTAGGATAAGGCTCTGTGCTGGAAAAGAGAAGAAAACTCTTGGCCTATGACCCCATATCAACTACTATCTATCACTGGTAATACATCTAGTACTTAGAAACAATCTAGAGGTGGAAGCTTATGTGACAATATACAGGACACCATTTAGACCAAGGCAGTGTAGAAGAGGAGATAACTGTGGATCCTCACCATGCAGCTCTCGCATTCATAGCACAGTAGGAACTGGAATCCCTGAGGCTCACTGGAGGTGATCCTTGATGTTCTGTTCTACTACTCCACTCCTTTTTCACCTACTACCCCTTGCCAGGAGCATGTAACTATGTGATCTATCAGAATGAGTCAGAGACCAGATCATCCAAAGGGTCACACAAATAACTCATTACATACTAACATCATCAGACCTTTCAAACAAAAGCTAATAGAAGTAACATATAAGACTAAAGAAATGGGACTTAAAACACAAAAAGGACACCTCAAAAAAAAATAAAAAGAGAAAGAAGAAAAGAAAAGAAATAAAGTAAATAAAAAAGAAAAAGAAAAAGAAATAAAGTAAATAGACAACAAAAACCACACATCACTCAGCACTTACGTCCCAAAAATAACAATCAAGAGGTGAATTTCAAAACAATGTCCAACCTTCTGCTAGTTACAAAAAACACATATTCCAACAAAGACAAGCACAGTCTTAGAGTTAAAATATGGAAGATAATCCTACAAGCAAATGACTATCAAAAAATAAGCAAATAGAACCCATGAAAAGGTAATTAAGTGATGAAAATTGATACTATATTATGATTAGGGGTCTAATACAATAATTAGAAATAACACTCATATTATGGCCAGAGTTTGATCCCAGCCAGGGAGCTGACCCACATGGCACAGCAGCCATCTCCTGTCTTGCTCGCTGCTCCCCTCAGCAGTGTATTTCAGTCAATCTGCCTGTTCTGCTCCCTACTCTGTCTCGGGTGAATCCTTTCAACAACCCCCCCAACCACCTCCATCCCTCTGGCCTACACCCCAGTTCTTCTATGCAAAAAACACACATAAATAAACAATAAAATATGTAGAAGAAAACAATGGGGATACATCCCAGGACATTAATGTAAAAGTCATTTTCAGGGACTCAACTCCAATGACAAGGGAAATAAAAACAAAAATAAACAGTTGGGATGACCTCAAGTTAAAAAGCTTTTGTACAGTTGAAGAAAAAATAACAATATTTTTAAAAGACACCCAACTAATGAAACTATTCACACAATATATAACTGATAGGTGGTTAATATCCAAAATATGCAAAAAATTCACACAATTCAACAATAATAAACCACTCAATTAGTGAATAGACAGCAGATATGAACAGACAATTCAACAAAGAAAATATCCAAAAAGTAAATAAACACATGAATAAAATGTTCCTCATTGCTTTACTGCAGAGATGCAGGTGAAAGCCACACTGAGCTACATGGAACACCTGTGAGCACGACACATATGAAGAAGACAGCCAACAAGTGCCGACAGTATGGGGAAGAAAAGGAAACTTACACTGAAGATGAAAATGTAAACTGGTGAAAACATTATGGATAGTAATTGGATTTATTGTCCTAAAAACTAATAAAATGGAAATATATGACCCAGCAATTTTACTCTTGGGTGTCTATGCAAAGAATATGCAACTATGTTTCACAAACTTCAGTACAGCACTGTTTACAGTACTAGGACAAGGAAGCAGTTTAAATGCATTGGCTCAAGAAAATGTCTACTATGCATATGATTCACCTCTAGGAAATATGAAATGTATACATTTTCAACAAAATGTGAGAGAACTATGTGAAGTAAAGCAAGTCAGAATGATAAATACTGGATATTTACATGAGAGATAATTCAATGAAGCAAAACTCTTACAAAAAATGAGTAATAAACATTAATAGACACTTTGAGAGCTAGATGGTAAGAGGATGAGGGAAGGAAAATGGTAGGGAATATAAGGAAAGTGGGGGGAAATAGTTTTAAAAATTTGAGAAAGTAAAGTTATTACTATTTTAACTTATGCCTATAGAAAAATGCAAATGGATACTTAGGGTCTTCAGATTTAGCATCCCCTTTAATTCCTTCACAGTTGCATCAATTCTTGTTAACTCATTGTGGTGTAGCAGGAGGATATGCAATGAACGCAAATAGTGGAGGCCTTTAAAAAATTTACAAGAGTTTAAACATTTTTGATTCCACTTGAACATGCAATTAAGCAAGAGCAGAGACAACCTTACAACCTCTTCAGAAAGGAGCATTTATTATTTAAAATATTGTGAATTATCATTATCATCAAGATTACAACAGAGCATCAGAATTTAAAGTTTATTGTGATGTGATGTGAGAATATAGTTAAAATTTTCCCACCGTAATGTTTCATGTTTTATTTTTTCCTGTAACAGTTTTTTTGTTTGTTTGATTTTGGAGTGATTGTTGTTCTTTTTGTTTTGTTTTCTTAATGTCACTTAGATTTGTAACACCAAAGAAATAATTAATTTCTTCACCAGGGGCCTCCCTGCTGGCTCAGGGGTCAAGTCTCAGCACTATTATCATGAAGCCTAAGTTGGATGTCCCCAGGGAGCTGGCCACATGGCACAGCAGACCCCTCCAAGACCCTCTGCTCCCCTCAGCAGCTCACCAACACTACTCCCCACTCTGCTCTGCTGAATCCTTTTACTCCCCATTCCCTGTACCTCTGGCCTATACCCCACTTCTTACATGCAAAAGTAAATTTAAAAACTAAAAAAAAAATAATTTTCATTCAATATTTCTTCCCAAATTTTTCAAGTAAATATTTTCTTTACATAACAGGTAATGTTGATTCGAAATAGCACATGTTCCTTTTTTTTTTTTTTTTTTAATTTATTTGTGCATACAGAACTGGGGTACAGGCCAGAGGCTCAGGAGCTGTGAGAGGCTTCACCAGAGATAGAGCGGGGAACAGAACAGGCAGATCGATGAAGTACACTGCTGAGGGGAGCAGCGGGCGGGTCAGGAGAGGTCTGCCTCGTCATGTGGATCTCCTCCTGGGCAGGCGGGAATCGAACTCATGCAGAAGTGGTTTAAGCTTCTTTGTGCAGTGCTTTTAACCCGCCGCGCCACCAGGGAGGGCCCATGTTCCTCTATTTTTAACTCAAATCAAAGTGTGCTATGTTTTTGTGATAATCACATAATAGCTATTTGGCAAGATTTTCTTTCTTCATGGTATGTGAAATCACAGTGGATCTAAAAATTTACAATACACTGATTCTGTGATATGTGATACATGATATTTAAAAAAGTGTTTTATACTGTATTTGTAATCCATACACCATTTACATCATGTAACTGACTTGAAATTTTCAGTTTAGAGATTTGTTGCTTATTTGAAAATTAGCTTATAGGGAAAATAGAAACTTGATTGGTAAATATATTAGCAGTAGAGATATTTACACTTAACATATAAAGTTGTAATTTTTAAAATTTTATTTATTTGTACATTTTAAAAAGATTTATTTATGCATACAAAACTGGGGTACAGGCCAGAGGTGTAGGGACGGTGAGAGGATTCACCAGAGACAGAGTGGGAAGCAGAACAGGCCGACTTCAAATGCATTGCTGAAGGGACCAGTGGGTGAGACAGGAGAGGTCTGCCACACCATGTGGGTCATCTCCAGGGAGTGCTTTAGCTTCTTAGTGCTGTGCTTTAACCTGCTGTGCCACCAGGGAGGGCCCTAAAGTTGTAATATTTATCAGTACTTCTAAGAATTGCTAACCTTTGTTTACACAATGACAGTTTGTGTACAACAAGTTGACAAAATTTCTATGTTTAAAAAAATACTGGTTTGGGGCACTCCTAGTGGTTCAGTGAATTAAAGCTCAGTACTGTGAAGCTATCTGCAGCCACTGTAACAGAGTTTGATCCCCAGCCAGGGAGCTGACCTATATCATGGCGCAGCAGATCTCTCCTGACCTGCCCAGAGCTCCCCACAGCAGTGCATTTTATTAGATCTGCCTGTCTGCTCCCCACTCTGTCTCTGGTGAATCCTCTCACTGCCGGCACCTCTGGCCTGTTCCCAGTTCTTGTATGCACAAATACATAAATCTTAAAAAAAAAACAACAACCTGTTTTACATTTTGAGTAAGATATATTGAATTAAAACCATTCTCAATTAGCACATTTTTAAGAAATGAAATATACATGAGAATATTAAAAAATAATAGATTCCATCACATATCTTTAAAAAATGTTAGAAGATTTTTAGTATGTCATATCAATACCATAGCTGAAAGTTATTATTTAATGGAAAATCAATTCAATCAACTGAGAACATTTAAATTATACCTTCTATCTCAAAGATCGCATTGTTGTTAAGATACAGTTCTGTCAGACAATAGTTTCTTGTTAGAAATGTTATTCCATGGAGCTGAAAATGAGAGAGAATATACATTTTACAATAATTATATTTATAAATACATTCACATATATTTTTTTGTGTGTAAGTCCATTGGAGTTTAACATTTGTTGTTATTATTTGTAATTTTTACATCAGAGCTATCAGTTTATAACTGTATTGTCTTTGAGAATTGTATGATAAAAGAAGTTACATTAAACTATCCTCGCAACACATCTCGACCAAACTCCCTGCAAGTTTTTAAAACTTCTGCAATTTTTCTAACAATATTTTTCACAATTCTGCTACAAATAGTCTCATCAGATATGACTTGGCATAGCTACTAATTTATCATCACATATTAGTAAGTGCCTATCATGTGCCAACGGCTCTCTTCTCAGATAATGTTGGGGCCACTTCTGCATCTGTGTATGAGTCATGATTTCTTTTGTCTGAATGACTCTTCTTCCTGGTACATTTCCGATTATTTTTAAGGATCAGCCCTAGGCCAGCAAGACATAGCAAACCATGCCTGAGCAAGCTGCCACAAGAGGTATCCACTGCTCCAGAGACTTGTTGAGACTATGTTTTGATCTCCTTACATTTCACTACAGTCTTCCTGCTGTTTTGACCCTCACTGGTTTCTCCAAATTTCCACCTGTTCCAGCATTTTGAGTCATATCTCCTCAATGGTGGTCTAATTCTGAACTTTTATTCTTTATGTCTCATCTATAAATGATATTCTCGTTTCAGACTCACTGTCCTGTTGAAGAGATCCGTTTAGCTGAGGATGCTGTAATCTGAATGGACACAGGTCAGCTCTGACAGGTCAAGTCTTTTGTTAAATCACTCACCGGTCTCCATCCACAGGGAGAAGGCAAGGCACAGTATTATCCTATTCCTTCACTCTTTTTAACCAGTCTTTCCAGAAAACCTCCATTTCTGGGTTACTCCAAAACTTCACTTGTTTTGTATAATTAATCAATTTACTCATTCATTAGTTTTGTGTCTTCTGTAAAGGAAGGAATGTTTTCAGGAATGTGTTTTGACCATTTCCCAAATCTCCTAACAGTATGGTGAAAGTTGCTTCTTACTTTTAACATTAGAAATCCAGTGCAAATGAACTAGTAATAGCCAGAAAAATTCTTGAAAATTCCTATAATCAACTATTTACACATGATATGGGTTATTCAACTCTAAATTCAAACTCATTCTAAACTGTTAGAAATGTTTCTGCTATTTTGCATAGAGAACCTCATTATTATTTTTAAAATATTGACTCTATAATATTGATATAACTGAATCATTTGCTTGATTTATGAGGATGACACATGGTAAAATCATAAAGATGAGGAAGGTATGTTCCAGAAGCAGGAACATACAAGCTAAATACAAGAATATTACCTTTAACACAAAATCTAAGAGGGAGAAGATTCTCATGAAGTAGGTAATGATCAAGTGCTTATTGTATATATCTTTATATATACAAAAATATATGGCCATGACAGTAAATTTGCTTTGTATATGTTTACGGAAGTTTATCAAAGAAATGATTGTCATCAGTTAAATAGAACTGTTTTTAACTTGAATGGATTCATTCAAACTGACAGAGCTAACTTATTTGATTTAGTAAGAATTTACTGGAAATTTCATTAAACTCTTATAATTTGAAAAGCTATTCTAGAATTGCATCCAACATTTGAAATTGATATTTTTAATGAATTAAGTACATGTCCTTCCTGACATCTGCAATATTCACAAATGAATAAATGAAACTACTAAAGTCATGTGTGCCACCCACTTCATCATTTCACCAATTCATCTACATCAAATTATGTCGTATCTCACTGAGGAGAATCAACAATAATTTCACCTCACGTTTTTTCGTTTTTGTTTTTGTTTTTTGTTTTTAAGATTTATTTACACATTCAGAACTGGGGCAAAAGCCAGAGGTGCAGGGGTGGTGAGAGGATTCACCAGAGACAAAGTGGGAACAGAACAGGCCGACTGACGAAGTACACTGCTAAGCGTGGGTCAGGAGAGGTCTGCTGTGCCATGTGGATCACTTCTGGGGTGAGGAGTGAACTCATGCTGAAGTGGCTTTAGCTTCTTAGTGCTGTGCTTTAATCCACCGCGCCACCAGGGAGGGCCCAACCTGTTTTTTTATAAGTCATGAGAAGAGTTACGTTTCGTATTTCAGAGAGATCATTTAAAGAAGTGAGAGCTGGGTCCCAGTGACATGCTATATCTTTCTGTTCTTCCTTTTTGGTTTCTGAGAATAACTTACTGTCATCTGTCCTCCTGACTATTCTCTAATCTAATCATAGCCACAACTAACTATTGCATAGGAAAAGAACACCAGTAGAAACCATGACTTTTTCTTCTCTTTTCCCAGTTACTTGCCTGATCACACATTAACAGCACATTACTAATTAGCTGAACCTTTAATTTTGTTGCATTACTCATTAACGAGGAGAAAAACAATTAAAATTCAACAGTTTTATCTTGATTAAATAATCTTAATTTCCCTGCCCAAGAACATTAACATCCTTGGGCTGTGATTATTGGATTTTCAGATTGTGCTATTTGTTGGAGTAAGAGGGGGAACAAAGTGGGGGCAGAGGAAGTAGAGTGAGAAAACAACAAGAACATGAGGACTTTGTGGGGTTACTAACATATTTTGTAGAAAAGATGTTATGAACAATTTTCACCGAGAAAATGGTAGGGGTAGTGAGTAGGATGACAGGAGATGCATAAGAAGGCTATTACACTAACTTGGAAAAATCTATGTTAGCCCAGAGTAGAGTAATGGCAGAAAAAAGAAGTAGAGGTAATTGAAAGCTTCAAGGCAGAATTCACAGGACTTCATAAACTTTGCAATGTGGCCAGTTGTTGAAGACAAGACCTAGGAACAGGAATTGGAAGATAGTGTCTGTCTTGGTAAACAAGTCATTATTAAATTAAAATGCTATGATAATTATTCATTTAGAAAAATCTACCCGATTGATTGTAAGGATTCCTATATATGCACTTAATGTGTCAAGTTATCTGCCTTAACCCAAGTCTTAACACATAGAAAATGCTCACTAAATGGTAGTTATAATTATTTGTTATTTAACCATTCTTATTTTTTATAGAAGGGGGGTTGTTACATTACATTTCATGTATGGCCCTTAAAAATAACCACTGAGATATTAGTGGGGGGGGGAAATGTATATCAGCATGAATCTAAAATCAAGAAGGCAATTTTTAGAGTAGCTTTTCTCAACCTCTAAAACTATTGACATTTTGGGCCAGCTGACTCTTTGTTGGGTTTGGATGGATGGTCCTGTGCAGGGTCATATGTTCAGTAGCATCTTAGTCTCTACCCATATGATGCCAATAGCCTATGCATTTGATTTTTGGCAATCAAAATCTCTCCAGATATTGCTAAATATCACCTCTGGGGAGTGTGTGGAGAGGGTACAAGTGTTCCCAGCTGAGAATTACTGATTAAGAGTCAAGGAAAGAGAGGGAGTCATGTATAATAGATACTTATTACAAAGTGGGCAGGAGGCTAGATGTTTTTATAGACATTATCTAATACCATCATTACAATAGTCCCATGTTATTTGTTTGGCTATATATTACATCATAAGTGGGTGCTTTAATTTGGAGGAGTTAATTTGAAGTAATGGAAAATATTATAAGCTTAAGTAATGGGAAATATTATTAGTTTAGGTAATGGAAAATTTTAGATTGAGTAGTGGAAAATAATCCATAAATTAATTTTATCTAGTATTCCAGCAGTAACCCCCAAAGTAGTCTAAAATGTACCAAACAAAATTTAGCAAAAAACAGAAATGAGACATGCAATAATCTCTCTCTCTCTCTCTCTCACACACACACACACGTAATGTGTGTGTTTATATATGTACTTAAATATAGACACACACCTTATACATATAACTTGTATGTGAGGCATGTAATATGGTTACATCCTGTCTATTAATATTTGATAGTGTTTAGACATGTTCCTGAGTTATTGCTGAAATACTAGAAAAAATAATTTATGGAATAGTTTCCATTGCTCAACTTAATATTTTCACTACTCTAATGACTATTTTCCATTATTTTGAAATATTCAAATGAGCAACTTCTGGATGGTTTAGATAATATATTTATCAACTTACTTACTCTTACGACAGACTCATGATGTAAGAGTATTAATGTTAACTGTATTTTAAGCAATGAAACAAAGTCACAGGGAGGTTGAATAACTTGCCCAAGATTATATAGCTAAGAGATGGTAAAATGAGGTTTGACCAAGGTTCCAGACTCTGTGCTGGAAAGCCACTACACTTCATTACCTCTCAGGGTAATGAGCAACAATCAGCTTGAGCATCTGACTTGCCTCAGCCTATACACCTGATCTAATTTAATCTCTCCAGAGATCTGGGTTTCTCTGCAAAATTACTCCAGCCTTGGCTGCCCTGCCTCAGGCTGGTTTAGGGTCCCAGGCACTGTCTTATCTTGTCCTTAGCCCTTAGGAAGTTTTTCTCATTACCCTCCAGTAGAGCCTAGGTAGGTGCCTATGACTGCCAGTCAACCCAAGCCTGAAGAACTACCCAAGCCTCACTCTACACATCATCATATACAAGCACATTTGTTCTCAGTTTCTGCAACCTTGGCTTTCAGCACTTTTCCCTTCTTCCTGCATTTTCTTAACCCTAAACATCCCATTATTCTTTTTTCCTTTTCACTTTATCTTCTTTCAACATGATCTAGACTCCCATTTCTACAGATCTGTAGAGGTAAATTAAATTGCTGACAAAGTATGATTTACCACCCTGAGTGTTTCTTTTAACTAGAAGCTTATGATCCATGATCTTTCTGACTTTTGGGTAAGCTTGAATAGACATTTTTATTTGAGAAAGCTTGCAATGGTCCCTTAAAATGTGCTCTGTAATAGCTCCCCAAGATAGCAGCTTATTAAACCAGCTCTAGGGACCATGTTCACTAAATCCAATATGTAGGATGACTTGTCAATATAAAGGTTGACTTAAAAACATTTCTAGTAATACAAAACAAAACCATAAGCTATGGATTTGGGAGGGAACTTCAGAATATACACATTGTATAGATAAGGAAAATTCCTTCTGTTTAAAGGTTTAGAGTACACGCAAACATATAATTTTTTATATTCAAAATTTCATCTAACCACTGATAAAAGAATAGTTTAAAAGATGTGTATCTATAGAGAACAGGAACAGGAAGTGAGATAACAGCAATACAGATCTGGATAGCAAACTGTCAAGTGGTAATAAAATTAACGAAAGTGGCCCCCCCTTGTGGTGCAGCACAGCACTGAGGCCCTCCCTGGTGGCGCAGCGGGTTAAAGCACAGCACTGAGAATCTAAAGCCGCTTCCGCATGAGTTCGATTCCCGCCTGTCCCGGAGGTGACCACATGGCGTGGCAGACCTCTCCTGACCGCCCGCTGCTCCCCTCAGCAGTGTACTTCGACGATCTGCCTGTTCTGTTCCCCACTCTGTCTCTGGTGAAGCCTCTCACCGCCCCTGAGCCTCTGACCTGCACCCCAGTTCTGTATGCACAAATAAATAAATCTTTAAAAAAAAAAAAAAAGCACAGCATGAGAAGCTTAAGCCACTTCCGCCTGAGTTCGATTCCCGCCTGCCCCGGAGGTGACCACATGGCGTGTCAGACCTCTCCTGACCCACCCGCTGCTCCCCTCAGACGTGTACTTGTCGATCTGACTGTTCTGCTCCCCACTCTGTACTTGGTGAACCCCCTCACGCTCCGCATCTCTGGCCTGTACCCCAGTTCTATATGAATAAATAAATAAATCTTTAAAAAAAATTAACAAAAGTAAGAAGATCAACTTTTAAACCATATAAGAGCCTGATACACACACACACACATCTCTGGATGTATATACATACACACATATGTGTGTGTGTATGTGTGTGTGTGTGATGTGACAGATATACATACATCACAGTATCCTAAAAGGCTCAATCACTGGGAGTGAGGGTAAAGAAGGGATGAAGTGAGCACTATTAACTTAAGTAATTCTATTCCTCAAGAATGTTCACAGTATACTTGTTTGGCAACTGGGCAACTATTAGTTCAGGAGAATTGTAATAATATGCATTCACTTTTATAAACGAAAAAGAAAAAGAAAAAAATTCCAATATACTATCAGGATTCCTAAGTTTTTTTAATGGTGTTTCTGTTCAATAAGTGAAAAGATTGGTATCTTGATTTTTATTTTTTAAAAGTTTTATTTATTTATGCATACAGAATGGGGGTATAGGCCAGAGGTGCAGGGACAATGAGAGCATTCACCAGAGTCAGAGAGGGGGGCAGAACAGGCACTGCTGAGGGGAGCAGCGGGTGAGACAGGAGAGGTCTGCTGTGCCATGTGGGTCACCTCCAGGTCAGGGATCAAACTGTTACTGAAACCCCTGAGGCCAGCTTTGCAGTTCTGCACTTTAACCCACTGTGCCATCAGGGAGGGCCTGTATCTTAGTTCTAAGTATGCACAGAACTTGAAAATAAAATCAACACTTTAAAAATTGTCAGAAGCAACTATTTTATTCCAACAAACATTCAGTTTCATGTTTTCCTTCTTTATTCCATGTTTATTGAAATTTTTGTGTATTCTTTCTCCAGAAATAGGTTATAGATATTTTATAAATAATTTTAAGTCATTACTAGACATATAGTATGCATACCTATGAATTTCACAATCATACAGTGAAGCTTTGTTTAGGTTATTTGTGCTGACTTTTTTTTGAGGAGGTCTTAAATATTTGACAAAATATAATTCTTTCAACAAAGTTGATATAAGGGATATAATTAATGTTGCCCTCAGGTAACAGAAACATGTAAGAGTCCAAATTATATGGGATACATGATAGTTTATTTTATTTTTTACTAGCTCTTATGTTCTACTAAGGAGAGCTACGTAGCTCTCAGTCATTTTCTTGAGCAAGGTATGGTATGTATAGGAAAGCAAATACATAAATATGTACCTATATGTATAGATACATATCCAATCCAGATTGAGGGAGCCAGTTAAAATTCCATGATACAAAAAATGTAGTAAAGTTACTTGGACAAAAGTTGCCTGGACAAAAAAATCTTAGCAGTATTATAACAGCACATTAAAATAATTATTTCAGGATGACGTCACCAACATGGCCATGAAGAGTCGCTAGAATTAAGTTCTCTCTTGGGTATAGCAAATAAGGGGAACCTGCAGCAAACTTCAGCCAAGGCTCAGACATTTTAAACAGGATTGGTGACTGAGGGTAAACAGGAGGAAGGGGAAAGCAACAGAAAAAGAACAACAAAATAACCCAAAAGACAGTAGGAAACAGGAAATAGTAAAAGTCAAAGCAAAAACAAATGAAATAGAAATTAGGAAAACAATCCAAAAAATCAATGAAACTAAACAAGATAGACAAATCCCTAGCAAGCTCACAAAGAAAAAAACATGAGAAAGCACAAACATGATCATAAATGAAAGAGGAGAATTCAACAAATACAGCAGAAATCAAAAGAATAATCAGAATACTATGAACAACTATATGCAAAGAAGATTAACAGTTAGAAGAGATGGACAAATTCCTACAACTCTACAGTCATCACAAGCTAGATAAAGAAGAAATAGAACAACTAAATAGACCAATTACAAGCAGTGAAATTGAAGCAGTAATTAAAATTCTCCTCAAGGGTAAAAGCCCAGGACCAGATGGATTTACAAATGAATTTTACCAAACTTTCAGAAAAGAACTAGTGCCCATTTTATACAGACTCATCCAAAAAATTGAAAAAGAAGGAAAACTACCACAAACGTTCTACAAAACCAACATCACACTGATACCAAAACCTAAAAAAGACAAAAGACAACACAAAAAAGGAAAACTTCAGACCAATCTCCTTAATGAACACTGATACAAAAATCCTCAATAAAATCTTAGCAAACAGAATCCAACACTGCATTAAAAGAATAACACCACAACAAAGATGGTTTTATTCCAGGGGCACAAGGATGGTTGAACATCTGAAAATCAGTTAACATAATCCATCACATCAACCAACATAGAAATAAAAACCATATAATTACATAAATAGATGCAGAGAAGGTATCTGACAAAGTTCAACATCCATTTTTTAAGACTCTGAAATCCTTGGAATAGAAGGAACATACCTTAACATGATAAAAGCCATGTATGACAAACCTACTGCCAATATTACCCTCAATGGAGAAAAGCTAAAATCCTTTCCTTTAAGATCAGGAACAAGATAAAGATGTTTATTACCACCACTGATCTTCAACATAATACCAGAAGTCCTAGTGAGAGCAGTAAGACAGGAAAAATACATACAAGGAATCCAAATAGGGAAAGAAGAAGTAAAACTATCTTTATTTGCAGATGACATGATAATTTACATGGAAAACTCCAAAAATTCCATAGAAAAACTAATCAAAACAATCAACCAATTTACTAAACTTCCAATATATAAAATCAACACACAAAAAGTCAATAGCCTTCCTATACACAAACAACCAATCCAAAGACATGGAAATAAATTAAAAAAAGACCCATCCCCCGGCCCTCCCTGGTGGCGCAGCGGGTTAAAGCACAGCACTGAGAATCTAAAGCTGCTTCCGCATGAGTTCGATTCCCGCCTGCCCCGGAGGTGACCACATGGCGTGGCAGACCTCTCCTGACCCGCCCGCTGCTCCCCTCAGCAGTGTACTTCGTCGATCTGCCTGTTCTGCTCCCCACTCTGTCTCTGGTGAATCATTTCACCCTCCGCATCTCTGGCCTGTACCCCAGTTCTGTATGAATAAATAAATAAATCTTAAAAAAAAAAAAGACCCATCCTCTTTGCAATTGAAATGCTTAGGGATAAATCTAATAAAAGAGATAAAAGACCTATACAAAGAAAATTATAAAACAGTGTTAAAAGAAATAAAAGAAGACACAAAGAAATGGAAAGACATCCCCTGCTCATGGATCTGCAGAATTAACATCACTAAAATGGTCATTCTACCAAAAGCAATATACAAATTTAACATTATTTCAATAAAAGCTTCAATAACATTCTTCAAAGAAATATAACAAATATTGATGAGATTCATATGAAACAACAAAAAACCTCAAATAACCAAAACTCTCCCAAAATTCAAGCTATTCTACAAAGCCATAATAATCAAAACTGCATGAGACTGAAACAAGAATAGACATAAAGACCATTGGATTCGAATGGAAGACTCAGCTATAAATCCACAAGCTTATGGATAGCTATTCTTTGACAAAGGAGCAAAGAATATGCAATGGAACAAAGAAAGTTTGTTTAACAAATGGTACTGGGAAAACTGGATTGTTAAGTGCAAAA
>NW_004567106.1:19561654-19640423 GCF_000260355.1 Condylura cristata | reverse complement strand
AAAGAAAGAAAGAAAGAAAGAAAGAAAGAAAGAAAGAAAGAAAGAAAGAAAGAAAGAAAGAAACTAGATAACTACCTTGTACCATGCACAAAAAGCAACTTGAAATTGATTAAAGAACTAGACATACGACCCAAAACCATAAAATATCTAGTAGAAAAAGAGGGCAAAACACTACATGACACATACCTCAATTACATCTTTAAAGATCTATCACCCAAAGCAAGGATAGTGAAGGAAAGGAGAAACAGCTTGGACTACCTCAAGTTAAAGAGCCTCTGTACAGCAAAAGAGACAATACATAAAACAAAGAGACACCCCACTGATTGGGAGAAAATTTTGCACACAATACTAATGTCAAAGGACTGATCACAAGGAAATACAAAGATCTGATGAAACTCAACAAAAATAAACAACCCCATCAAAAAATGAGCAGACGAGCTAAGAGACATTTCTCCAAAGAGGAAATGTAGATGACCAACAAGCATATGAAAAAATGTTCAACATCACACGTAATAAGGGAAATGCATATTAAAACCACAATGAGATACCATCTCACACCAGTGAGAACGGCACATATTAAAACAACTAGCAACAACAAATGTTGACAAAGATGTGAAGAGAAAGGAACTCTCCTACACTGCTGGTGGGAATGCAAAATGGTACAACCACTATGAAAAGCTGTTTGAAGGTTTCTCAAACAGCTAAAAAATGGAGTTTCCATGACCCAGCAATCCCACTCCTAGGTATCTACCGAATGGACACGAAAACATAGATTTAAGAGGACACCTTCCCCCCCGTGTTGATTGCTGCTCTACTGACAATAGGGAAGATGTGGAATCAACCCAAATGCTCAAAAGTAGTAGATGACTGGATTAGAATGATGTGGTACATATACACAATGACATACTACTCAGCAAGCAAAAAGATAAACTCATGCCTTTTGCAGCAACATGGATGGAGCTGGAAGGGATCGTGTTTAGTAAAATAAACCAGAAAGAAAAAGGAAAATATCTGATAGGTTCACTCATATCGGTAGCATAAGGGAGCAGGGGGGGAAAAAAAAAAAAAGAACAATTGGAATAAAGAAAAAATGGAACACAATGAACAACTATAAACCAAAGACATTTTACAGGGGTGGAGAAGGGAATATGATCAAAACTGGGGGTGAGGTTGGGAAGAGTGCATGGGACTATGGTGATGGCACACGGGTGAGTTGGTGTTGGAAAGCCCATGGAGATTACAACCGAGATGAAAAAATACACAAAATGAAGAATGATGTAAAAAATAAATAAAATAAAAAAAGAAATTATGAAAAAAATAATTAAGCTCCAAAGACATTTTGCTAAGCTATAAGCTAGGAAAATAAAATAAGTATTTCAGTTTTCAAATTGTAATTTTCTAATTTTGTACATCAATATCCCTTCCTAAAATGTATCAATTTGTGCTGTTTAACAAATCTTCATTGTGTTCAGAAGATAAGAAACAATAGCATATCTTAATGACTTTGAAGAAGAAACCCAGAATCTTTCTTAAAGAAATTTTGCTTATTTTAAACTAACCATTCACTGGTCAGTAATTGTTGAAAAAGGTATTTAAAATAGTCTCTCTAGATGACTGGATAAAAAACATGTGGTACTTGGCCCTCCCTGGTGGCGCAGCGGGTTAAAGCACTGCACTGAGAAACTAAAGCCACTTCCGCATGAGTTCAATCCCCGCCTGCCCCGGAGGTGACCACATGGCGTGGCAGACCTCTCCTGACCCGCCCACTGCTCCCCTCAGCAGTGTACTTCGTCAGCCAGCCTGTTCTGTTCCCCACTCTGTCTCTGGTGAATCCTCTCACCCTCCGCATCTCTGGCCTGTACCCTAGTTCTGTATGAATAAATAAATAAATTATAAAAAAAAAAAGATGTGGTACATATATACAATGGAATATTACTCGGCAACCAAAAAAGAGAAACACATGTCTTTTGCAGCAACTTGGATGGAGCTGGAAAAGATCATGCTTAGTGAGATAAGCCAGAAAGAGAAAGAAAAATACCGGATGGTTTCACTCATAGCAGGAGTATAATGGACCAGGCGAGAAAATAACAAAAATAATGAACAACCATATATCAGAGACATTTTGTGGGGGTGGAGTGGGGAATGGGATCAAAAACGGGGGTGGGGGAAGGAAATGCACGGGATTATGGTGATGGCATACGGGTGACTTGCTGATGGGAAACCCGCGGGGATTACAATTGAGATGGAAAAAAAATGTACAAAATGATGTAAAAATAAACTTTTGTACTAAAATAAATAAATAAATAAAAAATATCTGCCAAGAAAAAAAAAATAGTCTCTCAATTACTCTTTAGATGATGCTGTTTAGATGTTTATAAATAATGACAATGTCAGGAGAGGTATTTTTATTTAAATTTAATTTGTAAAATTTGTCAATTCTTTGATTTTGCTATATGAGAGAAAACTCAGATTCCATTTTTGGACAATTGTTTGGTGAGGAATTATACAGGTTTTTCTTTAAATGTTTATCCTAACCTGAGACAAATGAAATATATCAAAATACTGCTAGTATTTCCAAAAATAAAAAAGATTCAAATAATAGGAGCTCACCTCTAAACATTCATAAGCGCTTTTCAGGCAAAGTGCCCAAACACAGAGATCAGATATATGCACCATTTGAAATTGCAGTATAAAAGGCAAATCAGTTAGATTACTAGTCTGAACAGACACAGCTCTTCATGAAAGATTGAAAAGGATGAGGTGTGATCCTAAAATTCTCTCAGCTAGGCTCACTATATATTGAGACAAAGAAGAAAGACTTACAAGGCCTCAATTAATATGTAACCAAGAGCAGCTAATTCTCACTAATTATATCAAGAGGAAGTAGCACAAGACCAAGGAAAGGGTGTAGGTAGAGAACTTGTGAATATTTATGTTTTATGAAAAGACAAGACCTCAGAAAACACAGTGAAAAATTGGAGCATTGGAGGTCCTTAGAAAAAGGTCCTTACACTTATTTGATTTACTAGAGCAGGGTAAGACCAAAAGCTCCCGTTTTATCATCCACTGGAATGTAATTGGGAGAAGGATATACCCTTCTATCATGTTCAAATCCAAACACACCACACAGTTTCAGTGCCTCCAAAGTCTCCCACTCTCCTTTCACTCCACACAGTTAGTTAGCAAATGCAACACCCTCACAATGAGCACAGCCACTCCTCTGCCCTTCCTAATTTTATTACCAGAGCTTCATATTTATTATTATAATCTGCCAGGAGCCTAATGTAAGTACAGAATTTGCCACATCAGATAAAATGTTTTTGGCTCCAAGGAACTTCTATACTCAATTCAAATTGGCACGTAAATAGAATGTTTGTCTCACTACCAAGAAACACAGTAGTTACCAGAGACTCAGTCTTAGTGTCTCACTCATTCTCTGGACTCTGCCTTTCTCTAGGTTTTGGATACATCTCAGGTTGGTGGGATGGGTCCCAAAGTAGACATCCCATAGTAATCAAAGCAGCTCTCTTCTAGAACACTCTTTTAGGAATAAGGAGACTTTTCCTACATAAGCCCCCTAGCAGATGTCCTTTTATGTGTATATTACCACAATTGAGTTATATGCAATCATTGACTAACCATTAACTAGAAAGGTGAGATTATTCTGATTGATCTAGCTCAGGATTCATCTCTTGGTTCTGCAGGTGGGACTACTAAATGACAAAGGAGAATTACATACGTAAACCCAAACCCAGACTCTGTTGCATAGGTAAAAAGAGAAAATGGAGATTGGTGGGACGAACAAAAAAAAAAATCTATTACCTGCGAATCAACAAATATCATGATTGAATAAATGGATAAACAAAAATAAAATGAATTTATTTTATTTCACTATTTGTGCCTCAGTTATTCCTAAATAGAGGACAGTCTAAGATATTCAGTAATATATAAACAATGTTGGTCAATATTCAGATCATGGCTAACAACAATGTTATAATTCTAAATATTTCTACTTTCATGTCAGTGTGATGCTTTTCACTATAAATATCCATATAGCTTCTGTATTGATAGGGTAGCTTCTTAGTGGTCAACCCAATGTAATCTAGATTTTGATGAAAGCCAATCAAGATTTATAATTTTATTGAAGTACTATCCTTATTAATATGCCACTAGAATCCCAGGTATGGAGTAATATTTCAATTCTTCATAAAATAAATATACTGAAGGAGTTAGTAATTGGCCAATTATTTATTATTAGCAAAAAGTTCATTAGTTTACACACTTTATCCCATGACTAGTAAAACTTCTTTTTGTTATAATATCCTTTAAGTGTTATATATGCTAAATATGTCTGTTAGGGAACAAATGTCTGTTAAATGTTGGTGATACAGATGAACATAAATAACATTGCATTAGCAAATCTAGTCCCTGGAGTATTTCTTTCCCATCAACCACCTTCAAGAACAAAAGAAATTAAAATAGCTGATAACATATGAGATGCCTTCCTATGTCCATAATGTATCTGTAAGTCAACTGTGTAAATATTCAATGAGGTATCCAGCAACCAGGAAAAAAAAAATTACAAAATCCTTAATTTTACCTCTCCCTTTCGACATCTTGCCAACATCTGTACATGTTTTTCCTTCAAAACTGAAAACCATGCATAGCACGCATGAAAAACAAAGATTAGTCACTTTTGCCATACTTGATGATTTCCATCCTTTTCTAATGAGAGGTCGTACACTGTGACCCAGGATAATTTTTGGCAGTGTGTTTAACAGAGGTTTGAACTTGTATGCCCTCCAGTGGTGCGTGAACTTTCTATTTCAGTTGTTTGTTTCCTGGTCCTTAGAGGTATTAGTGTTTTTCTCTAAGAAATTATTTTAAGCTTATGAGACTTACGCTTACACTTCACACTAGAAGCATTTTATTTTCCACTCAGACAATGTAATGGAATATTGAATTATTTTTATAAACATAGGTGTTTAAAGATTCAGCTTGCTGAGTATGGGCTACTACTTGACAAGACTACTGCTACAAGCTCAAATTATTATTTTTAATCAGTTATTATGGGAAATGGAAAGTTAAAATTCAAAATGTCACGATTGGAACAAAATACAGAAACTGGAAAGTCAAAAATCTTGAGAGGTGGGAATAACTTACTGAGGAGCTAATTATCCAATAATGCTTGGGTCTGAAATTTTACTTTAGTCCTCGTCAGAGAGCTGGGAGCCACATGTCGCTCCCACGGTCCTGGTACTGCCCCAAGCCCTAGTCTTAAAGAGCAACTTCAAGGGTCACAGGCAGTGAACAGGAGCAATGCTCTCTGCAGTTGGTGATATGGTGACCATTTGCCTGGCACTTCCTAAAAAAACTAGGTCAGCTTGGGTAGCACCTGGGAGGTGACCAGTCCCCTTGACCTTTGACACCAGGACAAAAGTATGTGAGTTCTGGGAAGAGTTCTGTGGGCACATTGACCTATGGCATTTGATACGGGGTTTTGTCTAAGAGGGTAGTTTGCCAAAGCTAGGAGAACCTTATTGCAAATGTCATGGGATAAAAGGGAAAAGGAAGTTAGTTGTGACCTAACCACTAATTCCTAAAAGGAGTTAGACTTGGAGAAACCTAGAAAGGGAGTATCTGGATAACCCATTAGGAGATAAAAAAAAAAGTCAATTTGGAGCATTACTAAGCACCAGAGAGTCAAAATCAAGTAATAACTTTGTTTCTCTCTTGCTTTTTCTCTAATTCCATAGCTCTCCATTCCATGCTGACCCTGGAGAAGGCTGGCGTGGAGGCAAGTAACCACCTAGACAATAAAGAGGACAGTGGCTTTAGCTGGAAAAGGGAGGAACGATGAGGCTGGATGATTAGAGGCTGAAAGTTTATTATATTCCTTTGGTAAGTTATTTCTGAACTGGGATTATGACTATGACACAAATGAAGGGTAAGATTTTGCATTATCTATCGAGATGGGAAAAGCGATGAGAGTGCCCAAGTATTCCTCCAGAAATCTGGGAAAGTGTGGTCTCCACTGAGCAGTTTTGACAGAATTTAGGAAACAAAAATAAAGATGTAGTCTGATAACACCTCACAAATTGTACTAGCAAACATATCAGTTTTATATATATATGCATATAAAGAGAATATATATATCACATGTTATATATGTTTATATATACATAGTTCTTATGTAAAATTGAATAGCGGTATGAATTCTTAATACTTTTAAAGATTGGCACCATTAAAATATGAATATATCAATTTAATTATAGTCATTTAAAAGTAAAATATAATACTTTAAATTATAATACTACCTTGTTATGATGTAGCCATAAGTATTTTAATTTTTTGAACCTAGAAAGATCAATGACCTCTGTTAGTTCCCTAGAAAGAAAGAGGAAAGATATTAGCAACAACGAATTCACCCATGGGTAGGCTGGTCATGTAGTTACTATGATTTTGGAGTAACTGGAAAAATCTCTATCTTTATCCTCTCAAATTGTTGGCATGCTTACATACCAATTTCTAAAATTCCATTATTATAGTTTGATTTTTAGTTAGTTAAAGCAAATACTTAAAGGATAGTACTTTATCACATTAGTAGGGATTTGTACCTCATTTTGTCTGAATTTATTGGGACCTCATTTTTTTCAGTTTATTTTTTTAGTGTATTTATTATTATTTATTTTACATCATTCTTCATTTTGTACATTTTTTCATCTCAGTTGTAATCCCCATGGACTTCCTATCACCAAATCACTTACATGCCATCACCATAGTCCTGTGCTCTCCTACCATACTGTTTTGATTCTATTCCCCTCTTCACCCGCATAAAATTTTTTTATTATGAAGAGGCAGTAGGCCAAAAAGTGCAGAAGACACTGGACTTTCAAGTAAATATGGAAACTCCACTGTTTCCTCATTCAAGAGGATTCTATAGGATTCTTTCTTTGGGGTTGTCCTTATTCAGGACATCTTATCAAGTCTGGATTTAAGACATGAAAATTGTCTCACCAAAACATAAAAACTGAGCAAGTGTTTTATTTTCCCTTTGCCACTTATTAATTACATCCTTTTTGAAACTGAGAATTAGCTGTCGAAATGGTTTTGTAACAGGGCTGAAGCCAAAGACTGTTGCAGGTGGTACCCCCATAGGGAGGTCCTTGTGAAGAGGGAAAGCCCCAGGAGAAATATGAATAAAATATCAGTGAGGTGGAGACATAAGAAAAGTAAGGGACTGAAGAAGCAGCCCCCAGGATTGAGCATTGGGCATCTGAGCAGTTTTGGAACAGCTATTCTGGGGTCAGCCACTTCTGCCCCCATCATGCTGATCTTTTTGAAGGCTCTTAAAGGCCTTGCTGAACCATGTGAGTGTGGGCTGTTTGTAGGGTCATTTGTCTGCTGCAGCTGCTGTTTTGAGTGTTGCTTGTCTGGTGTTGTTCTGGGGCATCTTGGCAGCTCCAGTGAGTATCTTCTGTTTTGCCTTCTGATATCTTCATGAATTGGGTCCTGGCCTAAAATTTGGGTACCACAAGCCCTCAATGGCCGGGGGACTTCATTTGGGGGCGTGGCTTTTTGTTTGGCAGAGAAGCTCCATGTCCTGGTTGATGGGAAGACTCCATCTTGGGAGCCTTTATGTTTAGGACTTTAAAGTGTGGACACTGCTTCAAGTGAGGTAAACAGACATTTGTTTGTTGCCTCAGCGACTCTGTTTTCCCTTGTTTGTTAAGTAAGTGCTCTTATTGACAACTAAACTGTTGGGGCAGTGCCACTGGCCAGGTTAGTGCCCCTTGCTGCCCTGGATCAGTTTGGGCTTTGTTGCTGAGGCAGGTGACACAACAAATGGGCAGACATGGTGTAGAGAGAGGACAGAACCTCTGAGGATAATTGACCCTTGCGGTGGTTAGAGTTTTCAGATGTCTTTCTTAGGGTAGAGATTGTGAGCCCAGGTGTCTCTTTGCCAGGCACTTATAAACACAAAGTGCCAGGCAATTTTCTAAGTATTTTAAAAACACTAATGCTAATGAATATATATATATATTAATATGAATATATGAACTCATTTATGCTAATATCATCTCATAATTAACTATGGAACACTGAAGCACTTAAATTTTTCAAATTTTTAATGAAAATAAGCATACTTTTTAAAACATTAAGCATTGTTTTTAAAAAAGGTATCTTTCTTACCCATTTATATTGAAAAATTTTAAACATGAAGTGAGTAGTACAACAAACACTGGGATAATCTTTATTATCTTTAACATTTGCCACACTTTTGCTGATTCTATCTGTATATTTATTTATTGACTGAAAACTTTTTTGGTGAATTGTTTGAAAGTAGTTGCAGACTTATTGCAGGTCTCTAAATCCTAAGCACTTCAGCATGCTTATTCCCAAATCATTACATTTTAATTTTACAAAATTAAAATCAATTCAATTAATATCATCTTATATGTCATTCACATTCAAATTTTACTGGTTGCCCCTACATTTCTTTTATAGTTCTTTAAATTCAGAATACCATCAATGTTCACTAGTTGCATTTGCAGTTTGGATAAGATTTTACTCTTCTTAATTATAGATGATTCATCTTCCTTCCTTCTCCCCTCCCTAACAATAACTTTTAGAAGAGATCAGGACAATTGTCTGCTAGACTGTCTCACATTCTTGATTTTTTTAA
The DNA here is from genome assembly GCF_000260355.1 of Condylura cristata. Lineage (NCBI taxonomy): Eukaryota > Metazoa > Chordata > Mammalia > Eulipotyphla > Talpidae > Condylura > Condylura cristata. The sequence continues at coordinate 19,631,737 of NW_004567106.1, read as the reverse complement.
AAAAACATTTATCTAAATAATAATAATGAATAGCTATATACCAGAGACATTTTATGGGGGTGGAGTGGGGAATGGGATCAAAAATAGTGGAGGGAAGGAAATGCACTGGACTATGGTGATGGCACATGGGTGACTAGGTGATAGGAAGCCCAAAGGGATTACAACTGATATGAAAAAAATGCACAAAATGATGTAAAAATAAACTATTATGTTACTCAAAGAACAACATTTATTTATTGATGCATACAAGAACTGGGGTATATATAAGCCAGAGGTGCAAGGGGGTGGTGGTACAAGGATTCATCAGAAACAGAGTGGGGAACAGAACCGGCAGATTGAAATACACTGCTGAGGGGAGCAGCACGCAAGACAGGAGGGTCACCTCCCTAGCTAGGGATTGAACTCATGTTACAATGGCTGTGAAAAGCTTCATAATGCTGCATTTTAACCCATTGAACCTCTATTCTTTATCTTTTTCTGTATCACAATCTAATTGTATTAAAGCTCCTTTCCATCAAAGGTCCTGTATGTTTTGTCTTGATGGCAGAACTTATTTAGAGAGGGCAAGTTTGAGGGTAAGGGGATGCCCCCTCACTGCCTTCTAACAATTACAGGGTAGCAGAGAAAACTTAAACTCCACTTACAGGATTTTCCCCAAAGAGTTCCCAGAAAAGTTACTAAATACATTAATATTGTAAAATATCAACTGTGTCAAATTACTCCATCAATTTTGTTGTGCAACTAATACCCACACTGGATTTTCAGTTATGGGAGAATGTAAATAATCCACTTTTCTTTTACTCTATCACAGATTACTTTTTTCTAATTATCCTTTACAAAACAGGCCATCTGTTGATTTTGGACATTATACACGTGAATTCATTTTTTAGTAAGGGTGGGAGCAGTACAAACTCTTTGCGGTTAAGGGAACAGTGGGCTTGATTTGAAAACCAGTCACCTCATGTGTTTGGGAAACACCAGCTCCGTAGAAAACCAGAGGTCACACTGGCATTTCTATCCCCAGACCCCCTTTCTGTGAATATATTGTGTCCATTTACCACATTTATGTGCGGGGGTTCAAAAATCATTGGCGTTCTCCCCTGTGAGGAATTTTTGCTAGCATAGAACACAGCCGCACCTGGGAAACCTCCAACCCATCAACACGCCCTGGGCTTTTGATTTGTAGATCTCGTGGCGGGTCAAATTAAGCAAAGACCCCGCGGGCTGGCAGGCCGGCGGGAGGGCGGTAGTTCCGTCCTGAGCTCCCTGGACCATGAGCAGTGCGCGGTTCCTGTTCCAACGCAAGCATGGTCTCGGTGAGTTTTCTGGGGTGGTATGAAGTGAGAGCCACAATGGATAGAGCCCTGTGTTCTAGACTCAAATAAGGAGGGAAGTCAGGCGTTCTACACCCGTGCTAGGTTAGAGCTGAAGCGGCCTGAAGGGAGCGGTCCCAGAAGCCCGCCAGGAGTGGCTGGGCCCATTGGACCTGTGCTCGGGTAGAGTCCTCACAGGAAGGAAGTGGCAAGTGAGCCAAGAGGGAAGGCCCAGCCCCACCTCCTCACCATGGGTGTAGGGAATGAATTCTGGCTTCAGGCCTTCCCATGGCGCTCACTCTCTTGGGGTTTCTCTCTGTGTGAATTCTATGGTGGAAAGCATTTCCGCAGCTTGTAGGTTTCTAGGCCTTGTCTTGTGTGTGCCTGTTGCTGCTGGCGCAGGCTAGGTTGGCGGCTACTCCCTCCTTCTCAGCTAAGTTCTCGGTCCCGTGTGGATTCCCATATGCCCTGCGACAGCGTTCTCTGGCCTAGGGCCTACCAATTTCCTGGATGTTGCAGGGTTGATCTTAAACCTAGCTTCAAGCGAGTTCCCTCAAACTTCCCGAATGGTTGCTTCGCTGTGGTTATGTGACTTTTTACTTTGGAGCTAGGCTTCCTACTGAGCTGGGATTTCGTTCTGGGTTTGTAAGCTGTGAGTTTAGGTACAGAAATACTTTCTCCGAGAAATCTCTGGGAACAGGTTGAAACTCAGGACACAGTTTCTCCCCCAGTCTGAGACCTTTGTAGTCTTTATGTTGGGCTGCCGCTTCCCAGAGGCCAATTCAATTGCTTGAAATAGCCTTGCTACTTTTTTTTTTTTTTTAAAGATTTACTTATTTATGCTTACAGAACTGAGGTACAAACCAGAGGTGCAGGGACAGTGAGAGGCTTCACTAGAGACAGAGTGGGGACACAGTTTCTCCCCCAGTCTGAGACCTTTGTAGTCTTTATGTTGGGCTGCCGCTTCCCAGAGGCCAATTCAATTGCTTGAAATAGCCTTGCTACTTTTTTTTTTTTTTAAGATTTACTTATTTATGCTTACAGAACTGAGGTACAAACCAGAGGTGCAGGGACAGTGAGAGGCTTCACTAGAGACAGAGTGGGGAGCAGAACAGGCAGATAGAGGAAGTACACTGCTGAGGAGAGCAGTGGGCGAGACTGCAGAGGTCTGCCACTCCTTGTGGGTCACCTTCAGGGCCTGAGATCCAACTTGCACTGAAGTGGCTGTGGCTGGCTTGCAGTGCTGCGCTTTAACCCAGGGAGGGTCTATTTGTTAACTCTTAAATGCATCTCTATTACTGGGAAATAGTTTCCACCTCTGCTCTTCCTCTTCACCCCACCTACCCAGGCTTCAGGATATGGGGTGGTGCAGGGATAGGCCTGCCCACCTAAGGAATGGCCCTCAGCACTCATGGAGAGCAGAGAGGACAATGTACCAACTTAAAGTGATTCACTTTTTTTTTTTCTTAAGGTTTATTTATTCATACAGAACTAGGGTACAGGCCAGAGGTGGTAAGAGCTTCACCAGAGACAGAGTGGGGAGCAGAACAGGCATATTGATGAAGTACACTGCTGAGGGGAGCAGCAGACCTCAGGAGAGGTCTGTCATGCCATGTGAGTCACCTGTGGGGCCAGGGACTCTCACTGCCACTAGCTTGCAGTGCTGCATCCTATCCCGCTGTGCCACCAGGGAGGACCTAAAGTGATTCACTTTTAAAGTTACTTTAACTCAAGTCAGAAAGGTAGATTCTGCACATGGCTGTTAGGTGAAGTCAGTGGTGGAGAAGAGAAAATTCTACTAATGATGGCAATGATTCTGTTCACAATATGTGCATCCTGTTGTACAGCATAAGTTCTCTGATTATTCAAAAACATATCAATAATATGCCTTCCATTTTGCAAAGGCAATATGAAACTTGGGCAAATATTCCAGTTTACCTGGTTTATTGGTATCTGGACTATAAAACATTTTTTTTGTTTGTTCCACATGTATTAAATGGTGATACATTTTTAAAAATATAAATTGTTTGTTTTTCACATGGGAAACCACTTATTACCAACTGGCTGAAGGTCAGTATTTCTAATTTATTCCTGGTGTTTTAAAGATTTTCCTATTATAATCTACCTATCTTTGTGAGTAACAGCATACAGTTGTTAAAATCAAAAGAAAACTTAGGTATGCAATATTTTGACTATATTAAAATTTGTTAGTATTGTAAAACTAATCTATGGAAAGTTGAAAAGTATAATTTCAAGCTTCAGAACATACCTCTTCTAAAATTATAATTTTAAAAATGGTTAAGTTGGGCAGCAACTTCTTCCCTTACTATGAGGAGATTCATGACCAATACAGATACATATTTTTCTCTACTTTGATAAACTTGATATTTATGAATAACAAATAACTTGTTTAAAAAGAAAAGATTTCCTTTTTTAGTGGGGTTTCAAAGATTACATAGGAGCAGAAATCTATCTCAATCTATTAGAATGATATATAAAATTCAGAGATTAAAAATCAAGAACAGGGCCCTCCCTGGTGGCGCAGTGGGTTAAAGCACTGCACTGAGAAGCTAAAGCCACATCCACATGAGTTCGATTCCCGCCTGCCCCAGAGGTGACCACATGGCGCGGCAGACCTCTCCTGACCCGCCCACTGCTCCCCTCAGCAGTGTACTTCGTCGATCTGCCTGTTCTGCTCCCCACTCTGTCTCTGGTGAAGCCTCTCGCCGCCCCTGAGCCTCTGGCCTGTACCCCAATTCTGTATGTACAAATAAATAAATCTTTAAAAAAAAAATCAAGAACAGGTGAGGAAAGAGTAGGATCATTGTTATTAAAGTGTAAATTGTTGCTACACCTATGAAAACTGTGGTGTCAGAACTCAACCCAACTATAACTTCCTCTTCCTTTTCCACCTTCACAGTACCTGATTCTATCTTAGGCACTGTGGTTGCTTTGTAGAAGACCCACTTTGCTACCACCTTGGTGAGCTAGAGAATCAAAGGGGATGCTACATAAGGAAAAGATTTTCCTATTTGCTAGTAAAATAAATAAGTATAGGTGTTGTTACATAAGGATTATAGTGTAATAGGGTTATTCCTCTTGTAGAGGAGCATTGGGAGTCATTATTTTTCTAATAATTATAATAATATTAACTGTAATAATGCTCATTCAGTGCTTACTGTGTATACCAGACCCTCTTCTATCTTTTACTAATTTACCTAATCTCCACGACAATCCTGTGAAGCATAATTATAGGCAGGAAATATGGTCTCCAGATTAAAATATCTAGTTACCGAGAAACAACAAGTGTTCCAATGTTATGTGGTATATACTTGTACTTAAAACTATTATAATCACTTGTTTCTCAGAAATTCACATGTAACTGGACATTCTATTTTTTTATTTGCTACTCCTGACAACCCTAACAGGGAGGTTATTGTGGAATGCTCAGGATTACCCAGATGAAAGAGATAGAGCTGACTCCATGCCCTTTGCTGTGGATATGTTGTCTCTCCAAGAGAGACTGTGTACCCCAATGAGTGGTAAAGTGACTAGAATGTGTTCCTTTTTTTATGCAGTCCTAAGGAGGGAAACTATGGAAAAAATTATTTCAACCTATGAAGCATTATAACATGATATTCTTCTATTTCTTACATAAAATATACTTACTTTTGAGAAAGGAAGAGCTCAAAGACATCAGCATCCCTTTTGTGGCCACATATCTTTAGTTGATCTTCAACTGCCTGATAACATATAATTAATCTGTCAAGCCACATTCCACTGAGCAAAAATACTGAGACATTTACAGTCAATAACAATAACGTCTACAAGAAGATCAAAAGAAAGGTGAATATGGAGGCAACCACTCTAAACTGATAAATTCCAACACTACAATTATATATTATTTAATCATTTTTGTGGTTGAATTTCATTATCCTTAATCCTGGGCACAGATGTGTAAATAATTTTTAATCAAAGAGAAAAAAATATGTGTGTGTATGTATACATCTAAAACAAGTCTTCAATTCTCTATGAGGCAGGGTAATTGGTTCTTTAAGTAATTATTGGTAAATGTCCTTCAAACAAGAAAAATTCATATCTGTTAGGTTTTCCATATTTACAGAAAATACCTAATATCACAATTGGAAGTGGAGGTATTAGGATATAGACTATACATTATCATAGGGGATTCCCTTTTTGTCCACCCTAATGTTCTTGACTTACTGAAAATTTCAATAAATGTCATATGAGTGAATAAGTCAACAAACATACTTCCCTTGCTTTTTGCAAAGTAACAGTGTCTTTGCTTTTCATATATTACTAACAAACTTACACCGTGGGAATTTTTGGTGGAAAAGAAGAAGTTTTTATTCCCATGGACTTGCTTAGAAAAATACAGAACCAGCAATAGCTATTTAACTGCTTATTATTTATAAGATTCTTTTCAAAATTAGGAAATAACAATTATAGACTACATGACCTAAGATGAAATGGAAAAATGAGGGCCCATGTATAATTTACCAAGACACAACAAAAGTGCACCTCTGGAAGTTGACATACATTATAATTATCAGAGTCAGAACACTCACCAAATTTCAGGTGGGTTTTGTTGTGGGTAGTGACGTTATAATGCTAGTAAGTGATGTATGAAATTTTGACAATGAGTTTGTTATTTGTTGGAACAGGTAGGGTGAGTAAATATCTAAAGAAGTGTGGAAAGTAGATATTCTAGGGATAGAGAGCAGTTGCCCATTTATACTCCCAAACTTCCTTTTTTACCCTGCTACACAACCTGAATCTTGGAGTTTAGAGAATTCATTGGCTCAGGTGTGGGCATTTCCATGGTACTATTTTGTGACCCTGATAACCAAAGTGAATCTGGGGCTAGGAAAATTCCACTGCAATTTTAGGAATCTGGATATTTTTTAAGCTATTCAGCTTCTATACACAGTCAATGACTTTACGAAGGAGATCAGGATGTTAAAGTTCAGTCAAAGTAGACTTAAAATGCATAGTCATCTATTGAAGTGAAAATGTGTTTTTAATTTGATCCTACTATTCTACGTCTAGCATTCAGAAATAAACTCGAGCACACACATAAGAAAATGTGAATATTATTGCTCATCTCAACAAGTCTCAAGAGCCTCTGTAGTTGTGAAATACTCCCCACCAACTGGAATATGGGTTAAATTAAGATGTGACGTCACGATGGGACATTGAGTAGTAGCTTAAAAATATACAGAGATGTATATCTAGGCAAATAAAGATACACAAAAGAACTTTTAATTAAAAAGTGCCATTGGTGATATAATACATGTAAGTATAACAATATTTTTATTACCAATGACATTTATATTCATACAAGATTCTCACACACTCCAAATTGTTAATGAAAGTAATCACTTGTGCTCCTGGGAAACTTTCATTTCCTAAGCAATACACTTTTTAAATAATGTTTGAATATTTTACAATAAGCACATATGAATTTAATAATCAGAAATTAATAGATATTTTGAACATTTTAGCAATAGGATAAACATTTAAAGATTTAAATCAAAAATTTAAAATGAAGACAGGAAGGGAGAAATGGAAACTATCAGTAAAATATGCAAATCACTATATGATTATTTATTTACACAACATTTTATCATGGTATGTTTCTTTCCAACTAAAAATTTTGTATAAATCTGGCAACAAGCATGAATGTCAATGTGCCAAAGAACACGAAAATGTGCCAAGAAGTTTTGAGTTTCAGTGAATCCGCAGTGGACCAGTTCCAGTTCCCAATCAACACACAACTTCACTAGCAGCAAAGTCCTTTCATCTAAAGAAACATAAGCATTCTTACCCTGAACTTCTTTTATTGTGGCAAGATATACATAGCACAAAATTTACTACTTTAACTGTATAGTTCTGTGGCATTAAGTACATTCACATTGTTGTGCAACCATCACCACCACCCATTTCCAGGATTTTTTCATCTTCCTCAATTTAAGCCTTGCACTCACTAAATGCCTTACTTTCCCTCCTCCCCAGTTCCTGTCCTTCTACTTGGTGTGTTATGAATTTGACTCCTTTCTGTACTGTCAATACATGGAATCCACACAGTATTTGTCCCTTTGTGACTGGTATAATGTCTTCATTTTAAAATGGATAATATTCTATTTATAATGAATAATATTATATTTTGTCTATATATCACATGTTTTTCTTTTTATCTGTCAATAGGCACTGGGTTATTTTCACCTTTTTGCTTTTGTAAATAATGCTGATATGAACATGGCTGTACTAATACCTGTTGAAGTCCCTCTTTTACCTTGAGTATGTTTTCAGAAGGAAATTCAGGATCATTTGGGAATTGTGTAATTTTTTGAGGAATCACCAATATTATTTTCTACAGCAGCCACACACAAACAAACATTCTTTAAACACAAACATTTTTAAAATAGGTCTAACCAGCTCATTCAGTCACTTACTGAACCATAAACTACTGAGTGCCTCCTGAGTTCAGGACTGGCTATGACAAGCTAGAAAACTTAGCAGTGAATCAGGTGAGGTGCTAGCCTTTTATGAGTATACCTTTTAGCAGGAGAAGGAAGGACTATTCAGTCCTGTCACAGAAGATTGCAAGTGTTAAGGGCCATGAAGAAAGGAAAATATGTTCTCATGAATTCAGAAGAAGAAATAACTGTCAACCAGGGGACTCAGAATTTTCCAGGGCAGGACCAAAACCTGGGCTGAGCCTGAAAAGGTGAAGACAAATTAGAAACTGAATATTGATAGATGAGAAGCTTAGTCAAAGAGGGGTAGGCACATGACAATGAAGTGGGGAAGAAAGTTCGAGGAGTGTAGGACCGTACAGCTTTTGGCCACTGAGATAGGAAATGTCGGAATTTATGTTAACATTGAAACTTAGAGTGTGAGTGTGCACTTACCAGCACTCAAACAAAACTTTTACATACCCTGAGAATGCTAAGTTAAAATCATCTTATTATTTAGAATTAATTTAATTTTACTTGATAATATGCATATGCACATAATCTATGTATTAACTGCATGGTGAAATTATTGTGAAGTCTAACAAAGTTATGATTTCTTTCCCGTGACAATGATCAATCCTTTTAAACAATATCCAATATCAAGTAATTTTTTAAAAAAGATTTATTTGTGCATACAGAACTGGGGTACAGGCCAGAGGCTCAGGGGCGGCGAGAGGCTTCACTGAAGACAGAGTGGGGAACAGAACAGGCAAATAGATGAAGTACACTGCTGAGGGGAGCAGTGGGCGGGTCAGGAGAGGTCTGCCATGCCATGTGGTCACCTCCGGGGCAGGCAGGAATTGAACTCATGCGGAAGTGGCTTTAGCTTCTTAATGCTGCTCAAGTAATTTCTAAAAGCTTTTCCCCTTCTCCTTTCAATGCATTTACTTTGTTGATTCTCTAAAAGAACAAATTTAACTATTGGGTGATTCAGCACTGAACTCAGTTCTGGTAGGGAAATACAAAATTTTTAAGCTGGATGAAAAGATGTGACAAAACTAGACCTTATAAAGATGACTCCAGCATGTGTGATGAGTGGGTTGCAAAGATAGCCTCAGGGCAGAAGCAAGGACAGCAGCAAGAGGGAATGAACTGTGAACAGACAGGACATGGGTGTGCTCAGAGAACCCTGGGGACTGCCAAGTCATGGCAGACAGAGAACTAGGCCAGGGCAGTCGAAAGTGATGATGATAAATGTGATGTAAATTATGAGAAAGGTGTGACTAAGAGGGAAGAGGAATTCAGCTAGGAAATGCTGAAATGGTGGCGGGAGAGGAACATAGAGGTCACAGGGTCCGTACGAAAGTAGCAAGGGGGAGATGGATCCCAAGGTGGGCAACAAAATGGTGATGAAGCAGGTCAGTGTGGAAAACAGAGAGGCATGTGGGGAAGATCACTCACTGTGGGATCATGTAGGAGGGGGGATGGAACCAAGCTGGAGAAGGAAACAAAAAAGGAAAGATTATAAAGTTGGAAGAAAGCAGAAGACAGAGGGAGGGTGAATTTCAAGAAGGGAGAATTTTAATCTGGAGAGTTATATGGGATTTTAGAGGACATTACTCATAAAAGATAGGGAATTTGGAGAGCCATGCAGTAACCTGATAAGGTAGGAAAGTCAGATTTCAAATTAAGAGGAAAATAAAACATTCCAGCCCAGCATTGGGGTGTGGATAATTCTAGCACAAGGAGGACAGCAACGCTTTCTCCCTGACCCATGGCTTAGAATCAGAAACCATTTGAAAATTGTGGAATTATCAAATACCAGAAGAATGAGGTCTGCATTAAAATTTATAGGCAAAAAGATAATTTTTGATGTTTTAGTTACCTTATTGACAAATCCCCGTATCTGTTTATAACTCTGCTAGTTAAGACAGTCTGAGCAGCTTTGACCTTGTTGCAGAACTCTCAACCCCGATGAAAGGTGGCAGCCTGAGTCTTTCCAGATAAGCCTGAAACCTCTAGTAAAACTTGCTAGCTCCTAGATCACACACTTTTGACATTTCAGCCCCCACCCCCACCCCCACAAGCATTCTCTTAACCAGTTGAACTGCCCTCAACTTTGCCTGTATTGTTTATCAAAAAATCTTTCCTTCTCAACATGTCAGTTTGCACTTTAGGGGAACAACATTTCAGGGTTACATATCATCTGTTGGAAAGTTAAAACGATATTTATGACTGCATTAGCTAATTTCTAAACTGCTTATAGTTATTTTTAGTTTTAGATAAAAAGTGGGGAAAGGCCAATAGAAGTGTATTTGTGTGGACCAGGCAATAAGTCTTAGTGTGAACCAGGTGCTCCAAGCGGTACCCAGTAAGTGAATGGAACTGTAATCCAAAGAAAGCTCTGGGGGGATCTACCGTTGCTCCACCTGCTCTACTTGGGACCCTGGGCCAGTGTGAGGAGGGCTGGAGCATGGGGGCATGAACTCAAGGGTCTCAGGGACTGGAAAAGGGGGCGGCGTTTACCCTGCGGCTCTTCTCCATGTTAGCTTCCAACAAAAGTCACAAGATGCTGGGACAGATGGTTCTGGTGCCGGGTCATGAGGACACCACGAAGGTGGGCAGAACTTATAATCAATACAACCTCACCCACCGCTCATTGTTTTGACTGTTAACCAATAGTTACGCCGCTCTCATTAACTCAAAGCCAATCCAAAGTAGGGAGATTTGAACATAAACCCTGGCTTCTGTGACGTTTATACATGTGGTCCTGCAGCACCCACTGCGTCATACCTCGGATATACTAGTGCTTTCCCTGCGTGGGGTGATGTGTACGGTGATGTGGATGCGGTGGGTGTGGGGGGCGCTGTGGGGGGTCGGGGACTGGCCAGTGATCAGCTGTGAGGGAGACCAATCGCCGTCACAGGGCCCCAATGTCAGTCAGCAATAATAATTTCAATGATTAAAGATCTTAATACGGTTAAAGTACATGTGTCTGGTGACCATTGGTCACATGTCAGGTGGGGAGGAGGAACTGTTTGTGAAGCAGTCACTGGAGTCTTACTTGAGTTTGAGGCAAAAAAGAAAGAAAAAAAAATCAGTGTTTAGCCTGACTTTATTGACAATGTTGATATTTTGTTCACAGATATTTTTATTAATTTTTATTTTCTTAAAATATGAATTCATACTTTATTGCTAATTTTTTTTTGGAGCTCCCTTACAGTTTTGTGCTAAGGACCAGTGACCCACTTGTCGAACCTTAAAACCAGTCCTGCTGTGGATACAGGGGTAGTAGCCTCCCAAGATCCCAGGTGAATGAAAATGGAACTCTTTGTTGACTTTATCAGTCAAGTGTTTAAGTTAAGTGTTTCAGTGGCTGAGCAATATTTGGTCAGTCTCTTCCATTCTTAAAGTTTTATTTGTTGTCGTCTCCCCTACTTCTGAAACTTCAAGCAGGGATGATCTTGGAATCTTATGTTTGTTTTTCTCTAACTTGGGAAACTTTGGAGTTAGTATTCCATTTATACTTTTAATCAATGTTGACTCACCTGAATGGGTGTTTTTTTTTTTGGTTCTGAATTTGAACTTGAATTCTAGGAAGTTAATGTAGCTTTCTTAATGACCAGGGTCCTAGCATTAAAAAATGCTGGTGTTTAAATGCAACCTTAAAAAATACTTTAGTGGAGAATTCAACTGTGCATATTTTATTTCTTCCAAAAGTATTTGGGTTTGTTGACATGAGTGATGAAAAGTCCTCCCAGTTATCATGGAAAAATATTCATCTGAGAACTATTGTTTAAATAGTTTTATGCCAGAAATGAAAATCAGGTGAGAGTAATGGGCCACTGAAAAACAATGTATACAATAATTTACTAGTCTTTTGTGTTCATTTTTGCTCTTAATATGCATTAGAGCATTTCAGATATCATTCAGGAGAAGGCTACATGGAAAAATTAAAACTTACAGGTCTATAGTTTTGTTTGTTATGCAAGAATGAGCTTTAAAGCCATATGAAAAATACTTTTAGACAACAGTTAATTGAGGTAAACTATTAACCAGCTAATTTCTACTCAGATAACATTTTAGTAGTAAAATCTACCTCTGTTTATAGGGAAAAAAATGTTTTGTTTTTAAACAAGTTCTCACCAAGTTCCCTTTTTAAGAAAAATGTATAATTTAACTGATTATAATAATTAAAAAATACAAATTTAATTATGGAATGTTAAATATGGAAGTTAATGAAGGCACTTTTTGGTTAAAAATTATCTCCATGACATTCTTACATTAGAGCTATAAAATTTTTACAAAAGGAATATTTTTAGGAGCGTGACAGAGAAAACTTACCTTTATGGGTTGGGACTTTAGCCTGAGGAATCCAGCCTGAAATTTTAAAAATTTGTGTAAAATGCACATTCTCTTTTATAATCAATCTTGTCTTAATAGAAAAATAAAGTGGGTCTCTCTAACTCTTCTCAAATCTTTGAGTAATATTTACATTGAAGCAAGACACCCTGTGTTTATCCTGTGGCTTTACCTTCCTGGCACACTGCCATTGCCTGCAGGGGTATGCATACCCCAGTTTGAAAGCTCTATCATATCATGTATGTGGGTTTGGATAAGAAGAAAGAGTCTTGTGCTCCAAGTCAGGGCATGTGGGGTTTAGTCTCAGCTCTGACATTAACTAGTTGTTGGCCACCTTCAAGTCACTTATTTTCTCTGGCTCTCACTTTTCTCAACAGCTAAGTGAAGTGGTTAGTTTAGCTTAAAAAAAAAATCTATTATTTAAGCACACTTTCCTTAATATATTGTTGTTGAGATGTTTACATGAAAATTGTCTCTTAAAAAATAATTGCTTTTTAAAAACAAAATTTCATTGAAAATGTCTGAAAATTGTGCTTGTGATGACTACCACCAAAGACACATAATAAAGTTTTTTTGCCCCCTAATTTTGTCTTCATTAAGTCCAGGATAGTCTGGATGCTTTTTATCTAAGTTAGTAAAAACAATATTTATAAGATAAAACAATCACTATCTGTTGCTTCTACTGTGTAGAATGGGCATAGAATAAGCAATGCATTATCCATAATCAAAATATATTCTTACATATATAAAAAATGAATCTTGTGATATTTGATGATAAGAGCATCAACATTTTTATTGTTCTAAGTTTAGGTAAAATAACACCATCTTAATTGACAGTCACAACTTGCTTTTATGTTTATGTAAAGTGGGAATCATAATGTAATGTAGGAATTTTATGGATATTTCCATGAATGTCATGTTACTACCCTTCTTATGAGAAGAAATAATAACTTTCTTTGTTCAGTTCTATATTTTTAATTAATTAATTGATGTATATCTAGTTATATTATTGTTAATTTTAAAACATGTTTACTTTCCCCCTCCCTCAGGTGTAGACCCCACAGAATTTTCACCCCCAATTTGCCAGATGCAGTTCTATATTTTAAAGGATATCTGTGTAGTGAACAGTCTTGAAGGAGAGATAGTATCTTGTCCAAAAGGGTGGGTGTCATTCATTTGGCCATTCCCATAAAGCTGGGTGGGCATCTGCCCTTACCAGTGGAGTGCAGAAGAGGTGACTAAAACAAGCTATCATACCACCTGGGTGCTGCCATGTATGTTTCTAGCCTTGTGAAATTGCTAGGCTGTGAATACAAAGCCGCCCACAGTGATTGGATAACTAGATGATAGAGGAAGACAAGGACTCCAGTCACCACTGAAGAGCTGCTTTTCCTGTCGTTTTTCTTCAAATTTTTCTTTTTGCCTCTAGTAGTTTGATTAACATTTTTTTCAATGGCATCTCATAGTTTAGGTGGGTATAGGCAGCAGGAAAGGTTCAAGGAGGAAAATAATAAAAGTGTGTAAAATTTGGAACAGAGACTCATTAACATAGGGTTACACAATGAAACCAACGATACTTGGTTGGGTTGCTTTTTTTTTTTTTAAGATTTATTTATTTATTCATTCAGAACTGGGGTACAAGTCAAAGGTACAAGGTGGTGAGAGGCTTCACCAGAGACAGAGTGGGGAGCGGAACAGGCAGATTGACGAAGTACACTGCTGAGGGGAGCAGCAGGCCATCACTAGAGGTCTGCTTCTCCATATGGGTCACCTCCGGGGTTGGGGAACCAACTCACACTGAAGCAGCTGCTGCTAGGTTGCAGTGCTGCATACTAACTCATTGTGCCACTAGGGAGGGCTGGTTGCTTTTTTTTTTTTTTAACTGAAAGTAATTTTAACTTAAGTAGCCTATTTTCTTCACATATAGTTATGTGACTAGTGATAGTCTAATCTCATGAAAAACAAAACACGATACATACACTTATTCTCTAGTGGGATAAGGAAACTAACATCTTCTTAAAACTCACCCTTCTCAAGTAAATCAAGAATTAGGAAATTAGAATATTGCCTATCAAGCAGTATGTATATTTAAAGTACTAAAATTCTTTCTTGGGCCTGGAGTTTTTCTGTATAGAAAATGAGGTGTTTTTAAAGTTTATACACTGATGATGTTTAAAAAAATAAGATTAGGCCCTCCCTGGTGGCGCAGCAGGTTAAAGCACAGCACTAAGAAGCTTAAGCCACTTCTGCATGGGTTCGATCCCTGCCTGCCCCAGAGGAGATCCACATGGAGATCCACATGGCGTGACAGACCTCTCCTGACCCGCCCGCTGCTCCCCTCAGCATTGTACTTCATTGATCTGCCTGTTCTGCTCCCCACTCGGTTTCTGGTGAATCCTCTCACCCTCTGCATCCCTGGCCTGTACCCCAGTTCTGTATGAATAAATAAATAAATCTTTTAAAAAAAATAAGATTAAATTCATATAGTATGAATTTAATAATAGTATAAATTTAATTAGTATGCATACTAATAATAGTATGAATTTAATATAGTATAAATTCATAAATATTACCTATTTTGAAATTTACAAATCACTGGCTTTTAGGGCGTTTATAATGTGTACAACCGTTACCTCTATTTAGTTCCAAAACACCTTTTTTTAATTCCAAAGGAGACCACATTATCTATTCAGCACTTATTCCCTATTCCTCTCTCCTCCCCATTTCTGTTCATTTTCTGTGTTTGGATTTGCCTGTTCTGGATATTTCATATCAATGGAAGCTTAGACTAGGTAGCCTTTTAAGTTAACTTCTTTGACATGTAGAAAGTTTTTGAAGTGCCTGCAAGTTTTTGCGTGTATTAACAATCTTTTCCTTTTTAAGGTTAAATAATACTCCATTGTATCTGTATACCACATTTATATAATCATTCACCCACTGAATGATAAAATTACTGTGTACATTTACGTCATTGAACACCTGTTTTTAGTTATTTTAGGCATAGACCTAAGAGTTAAATTGCAGGGCCTTATGGTTATTTAGTATTTAGGTTATTTTTTAAAAAAGATTTATTTATTTATGCTTACAGAACTGGGGTACAGGCCAGAGGTGTGGTGGGTGAGAAGATTCAATAGAGACAGAATGGGGAGCAGAACAGACAGATCTACTGAAATACACTGCTGAGGAGAGTAGTGGGTGGGCCAGCAAACCTGCTGCAGTGGCTTCAGAGAGCTTCATAATGTGGACTTTAACCCATTGTGCCACTAGGGAGAGCCTGTTTTTAGGTTTTTGAAGAGTTGACAACCTGTTTTCTACAGTGGCTGTACTATTTTACTTCCACCAGCAATGTATAAGGGCTTGAATTTCTATAACCCTCACCAACAATCATTATGGTTTCAGCTTATATTTTCCTAATGACACTGATTTTGAACATCTTTTCATATGCCTGTTGGCTGTCTATGTATCTTCCTTGGATAAGTGTTGTTGTTTTTTTTTTAAATTTATTTATTTATGCATACAGAACTGGGGTACAGGCCAGACATGCAGGGGCAGTGGGAGGATTCACCAGAGACAGTGGGGAGCAGAACAGGCCGACTGCCGAAGTACACTGCAGAGGGGAACAGCGGGTAGGTCAAGAGAGGTCTGAGGTGCCATGTGGATCACCTCGGGTGGGGATTGAACTCATGCTGAAGTGGTTTTAACTTCTTAGTGCTGTGCTTTAACCCACTGGGCCACCAGGGAGGGCCCGTTTTTTGTTTGTTTGTTTTTAATACCTTTGCCCATTTTTAATTGCTCTTGCTGAGTTATAAGTGTTCATTGTATATTTTAAATATACTTAGACCCTTCTCAGGTATGTGATTAACAAATGTTTTCTCCCATTTTGGTGTTGTCTTTATAACTTGATGATTTTCTACAAACTGTCTATAATCAAGGCTAATTAGAATTTAACTTATTATATTATCATTGAGTATTTTCTACATTACCCATGTAATGAAAGATTTAAGGAGACAATGAGCTAGAGAAGGATCTGCATGACTACAGTTTTTTACATAAAGGTCATACCTAAGCACAGTTGCATCTCACAAGCCTAACCACAGTTTTTGATGAGCCATACAAACTCCTTCCAGATAATTTTTTCATGATCTAATCATTAAGCTGTTAGTGCTTGAGCCTAGAAACTGTCATCAACCTTGTTTCTTTATACATAGAAGGTGGATCGATAGCAGAAGAAATAAAACTACGTACAGTACAGGAGATGATAAAGCCTAGTGGTGTTTGAGACCTTGGTTCTAGGCAGTTCCACACTTGATTTCCAGAAATTAATATATTCCTTTTTTGCTTTAAGCTTTTTTGCATTAGATTTCTCTATACTAAATCAAGAGGCTAGCCAAGTCAGTGATGAGGACCTATCATGTTTCCACATACCCGTCATTTCTTGGGTCTACATCCTGCACGCACTCATCTCATTTTTAGTGAAACATAAGTTGTGCATTTACTGACCTCCTTGCCCAACCCCTTTCACTTATTCCCTACCTAGAGCAAAAACTAGTAGGAAAATCTGAAATTATTTCTAATAAAAGTGTTTTCTCTCACAAAATTTACACAAAAAATTGTTGGACAGCTGCCAAGAACTTGAAGTACAGCTGCATTAAGAGAATTAATTAAATATCACAACCCTGTTTGGAGCTTCTATCAGTAACTGGAATGAATGTTATAAAAAGACCATTTACTAAAAGGAATGTGTTGTGTAACCTAATGTATGCTACATGTAGGTGGTCTAAAAACTATTTTGCTGCATTCCTTCTTTTACTCATAGACTTTTAAAATACTGTCACGAAAGTGTGAATACCATTTGACAAAAGGAAGTCAGCTAAGCTCTTTATATGACATTATTTTAAATAATCTTTTTTATTTTCTAAGTAAGATTGTATGGTTAGTTAATCCATCTACCTATTGTCATTTTTGGTGGTGAAAAATGTCATGCATCCTGCCTTTCATGCAATTACCTACATTCCTTTACAATTTCCTTTTGTTGACTTTTGTTATATTTTGTATCATAGCTTTAGTAACTAGGATGTCTTTTGGGGGAAGAAAATCCCTTATTTCCGATCTTTGTCATTTACAAATTAATGTCTCAAAGTATTACATGTGCATTCCCATAATTGTTTATTTTGGTGTGGCCCATGCTGAAGATGATTTCTACTATCAAAATTATTCTGTTCTTTGATATGATCTCCTGATTTTTTTGGTTCTGTTTTCTCTGAAAATTCAGGATTTACCTGTCGGAAGTTCCGACAAAAAAAGTTATCAAAAACGTTATTGGATGGTAAATTTGACACTTTGCTAAAAAAAAATTCTAGCTTCCCTAACTTAACTTCTTAACCTACAGCTGTTTTTTCCCTCCCAACTCATTTTTCCCCATATACTATTTTTATTTAAAAAAACTTTTTTACTAAATTCATTTTATTATTTAGACATGGATTGTATCTACACTATATAGCTATGGTACCATAACAAGTTATGTTATAGCATTATTCCATTAACATGATGTTAATAAAGAACTTTCTAAGAAGTTTGACTTAACTGATGGAATGACCCTGAATTTACGGGGTCTGAAGTTCCACATCGGAGGTATCCATTGGGAAATTGTAAATTCTGGTCATGACTTTTTCCTAGGGCAGTTTCTCAGCTCTGGATCCTATAACATTTGTCTATAAATTATGCTGGTGTTTGCTACCCAGAGTTGAAATCCCTATGATTTATCATGTGCAGAGCTAATCAGTAGACTCACTGGCAATGTGTTAACTCGGGAGGAAAGGTTTTGTTATCATTTAGGATGTTTCTCATTGCATTAGCAGGATACTAAATTCTACTTGCTTAAATAGTAAGAAATATCTTACCTCCATTAACAAAAAAGAAGTTATAGGCCCCATGCAGTCAGAGCTAAAATTCTGGATCTCTGTTAGTTTAAATCATGTACTTCTCACATCTACTTTCTTTTCAGGATGCTTACTCCATCACTAGATCACTCTAGTAGTTCCAGGACTCAGATCCTAATCTGTTAGTGCTGAGAGAGAGAAGAGTGCCTACTTTCCGTTGTCAACTTTTAGCGAGAGGACATTTCTTCTGAAACCTAAATGTAGTCTTGACCAGAACTGAGTCACACACACCTGTAAATTCACTCACTGGTAAGGGCCATGGTGTTGAAGCAAACTCGATCCGCTCTGATGTGCTATGCCAGGTAGCCTTCCAGGTGGGTGTCCCTTTCACTCCCCATGGGGGCTGACAGATAACACCCAGCTGCTTATACCCCATGTTGATATCCCCCTTTCACCTCCCACTAGAGCTCCTATCACACTCAGTGAGCTGCCCTCGTTCCACAAAGACATTCTCCTCACTTGGCTTGAACTCTGACACTGTACCCATTTCTCCTCCCACCCAACCCATGAGGCTGCTCTCACAACATGCTGAGGTTCTGAATCCTGGAATAAGTTCATTCTCTGCATGGGTGCCCTCTTTACCCAGCTTGGTCTCTGGCACCTGTGTCCTCCTTCATGAAGACTGCTGACCCAGCAACAGTTTACTCCATCAAGAGTTAAAACCTTACTAAGATGTAATTTTTAGGGCAGTTTAATTAAAGAAGTATTGTTGATACAGCAAATAGCTCTGCACAAAATAAAAAAAAAAAAAAACTATGAAATTTCCCACTCACAACAAATGTGAACAAATGGGAGTTGTCAGAATAGAAAGGGATGATGGTGCTTTACGCCATTGCTACAGTACATGCCACTAATAAGTGTAGTTTTCATAAATTTAAAAAGACAGAATTATTATCTCACCAGTAATTTCTCAATTGACAGAAAGAAGAATTGAGATTTGGTGGTACTTACCAATTAGAAGTAGGAAAATAAGAATCTAGTCCTGTTTTGTTAGAAATGAATTTCTTAAAAAAAGATTTATTTATTTATGCTTACAGAGCTGGGGTAGTGGTGTGGTGGGTGAGAGGGTTCACCAGAGACAGAGTGAGGAGCAGAACAGGCAGATCTACTGAAATATACTGCTGAGGTGAGCAGCGGGTGTGTCAGAAGAGGTCTACCACGCCATGTGGGTCACCTCCCTGGCTGGGGATCAAACTCGTGCTGCTGTGGCTTTGGAGAGCTTCATAGTGCGATGCTTTGACCCATTGCACCACAAGGGAAGGCCCAGAAATGAATTTTAAAAAGAGTAAAATTTTAAATTCAATGCCACAATAGTTCTGGTCTGTCTCTATCATAATGGCATTGCGCTTGCCACGAGAAGACAACCATCATACATGTTTTCTGCTGTGTTACTAGCAACATTTCCACAAAAGACACATTGCACAGCTGGAACCACTGAGGTACAGACTTAAGTAACTGGCCCAGAGTCAATTAGTCATTAAGAGAGACAGGCAGGACTCGCTCCATGTGGTTTGGCTTCCAGACCTTTATTTTTCATAGGATGTAATGATCTGGGTATGGGTTTGGGGTGGAGATATGGTACTGCAGCATCCTCTTCCAGGAGAAAACTGGGAAATAACTAAAGGGAGAAATGAATTATGAATCCTCTAACCTGTGCAGTTAAAAAGCTATTTAAGAGTGATACAGTAGGGCCTTCCCTGGTGGCTCAAAGTGTTAGGGTGCAGCACTGTAGGCTGGCTGCAGCTGCTTCAGTGCGAGCTCGATCCCCACCCCAGAGGTGGCCCACATGGTGCAGCAGACCTCTCCGACCCACCCACTGCACCCCTCAGCAGTGTGCTTCATTGATCTGCCTGTTCTGCTCCCCACTCTGTCTCTGGTGAAGCCTCTCACGGCCCCTGCACCTCTGGCTTGTACCGCAGTTCTGTAGGAATAAATACATCTTTAAAATAAATAAATAAATAAATAATATAAATCTTAAAAAAAAATGATGCAATGAGCTCACATTTACTGGTGGGAAGAGATTTTAATTTATCATACTATGCTATAAAAACAGTCAGGCCTAATTTCAGATTTTATAAACCTATCAGTGCTTGAAACAAGACTGGAGAGATTTTAGGCAATTGGTCACAGTGTCAATCTGATGAGAAAGTAGAATTTGAGGTTCGGAAGAGGAATGTCAGAAGATAGATGTATGCTAACACAGTGTGGGGAAAAAAGATCAAAGCAGCCAGCTGAAGGGGGGGAGGGGCATGCAGCCAGAGGAGAGAGGTGAAGCCTACTGACCTCCACCACTGGGACATTCCCTGTGCTACTTGCCTTCCAATGAGTACTAGTGGGCTTCCCTGCTGGATTCAAACTGCATAATGACCAGTACTGTCTCCTTGCAGCCAAGAACCTGGGCCCGTTATCAAAGGAGGACTCTGCCTGGCCTCAGTGGTCATTACCAACTGGTGACAGAGTCAAATGGGTTGCTGGAAAGGTCTTGTGGCCTAGTGAAGAGGGAAGGTACCCGGGCCTGGGGTTCCTATTGCTGCACTGTGAGGATGACCTCAGGGTGGGAGAAGACAGCCCCCTGCCCACCCAAGATGACATAGTGGTTCTCCTCATATGGTTTTATTTTTTGGAAAATTAATTACTGGGTTTCAATGGTCCTGAGCATTTTCCTAAATTAATCTGTCTGTTTAGCAAATGTCAAAGACTTTGGGGGTGAAATTTGGTGACTTACAGAAGTTACAAGTATACTGAAATTAAAAAAGAAATTATCTTATGAAGAAAAAAACCCAACTGGAGGTTTTTTTTTTTACATTAAATTAATAGAGTAATTTTGAAAAAATTCAGAGCACTATAAATGATTGAGACCTGCCATTCATGAGAATACTATTATTGATTTATGCAGAAGCATAAATATCATTCTGATTTATTGAGATCAGTGTGGTAGAAGGCAAAGCAAACTTCTTTGCCTTCCTTATTCATTTTTTTTTTAAATTCCAAAATTTCAAAAATTTTGGAAGAATGACCTTGCTATTTGTGGCTTAAATATGTGATATTATTGGTCACAGTGTATGAAAGGATTTGCTCTTGGTCTTAATTGGGTTAAGACTTCTGGAGAAATCTGAGGAAGTGCAGAGAACATCATGGCAATACAATTGGTGAATCATTTCACTAAAGTTTCTTGGTGATTTTTGAAATGATTGATAGTGAGTTTGCTATAGTCACTTTGATACATGATAATACTACTCTCAGCTCTGTTCTTTCTGCCTATTTGCACTTCTCACAGAGTTTTATTTGGCCTCAACTAGTTAAGCTATATGATTATAGGCACTATTTTAAGTTTGTGCTGGGTCAGGTGAGGGCAAGTAACCAAAGTTACTAATAACAACAGGAGGACAAAATGAGGTTTAGGAGTCAAAGTTCTTGTAGGACCTCCCAGCAAAGATTACTGTTGACAAACATAGTATTTCTGCTTAGCCAGATACGAAGCCAGCACTGTAGTTTGGGCCAGCTTCTCCTCTCTACCACTCTAATCTGAGGATTAAAAGCTCTCCTATGCTAGCAAATATTTAAAAGTCAAAATCAGATTAATAGACTCATATTGTAAAGACCAATACAAACAGGCAAAGCCTGAAGTATGAAAGATTGGGAAAACACTGGAATGGAGAAGGGGCAAGGACAGAATTGCACACACAGTGGAGAGATCCAGCTCCTCTGTTGGGGTGACCCACTAGTGGACAGTAAGACTGCACAGGGAAGAAATAGAAGACAGCATGTGACAAGTTGAAATTGAAAAAATAAACAATGAAAACAAAATTTTAGCAAAATTGCTTATATATTTATTCTTGTTAGATAACAGATGTTGGCTTCATTATAATTTATCTAGACAAAGAATGTCGTTCATTTATGAGGAAAAAAGTCCAAGTGGTTGAATGCCTCATAAAAATGGCACATTTTAGGGAAAAGTTCATCTTGATGTTTTATCTTGATAGTTTATTTCACTATCATTCCAGGATGTTAGGTGTAAATGTGTCAAAACATACAAAATACATAAGTTAGTATGTGGGTTGGTGCACACCCACTTCTGGTTTTGCTTGCTTTCCCTTTCTGCCCCTAATATCATTTTTTACCCCCCCTCCCATTCTTTTTTTTTTTTTCCTTATTTTTTGCTACTTCTGCATTTCTTCAGTCTTCTGCCTGTCGCAGCCACTCCCACCTCCACGTTGACATACTGGGCCATCCTTTCCCCAACCCTTACTCATTTATTCCCCTTTATCAATATCACCCCTTCTTGCAATTTGCGTCTATTCTCTCATCTTGAATTCTTGCCTTTGTTAGGAGGCATTTCCTAAACGGTATGACCTCATTTCTCTGTTGCCTCCACAAGACCCCCTGGGAAGCTTGAAGCTGATGCCAAATTTCTGTAGGACTCCATGCAGTGACTTACCTCATGAAGTTTTGTTTATCATTTCCAAGAAATGAGTCACTTGAGCCTCTATGTTTAGGGAAAACTCCCGCTTGCCTAAGGAGGCTGACTGAGCGGTGGAATGCTCCCTGAACCTGAAGTCTGCAAATGCAATTGAGAGTTTCATTATTTCCTCTCCTTGATCTTATTGCTTTGGATCCAGTAGACCATCTCCTTGTTCTGTCTGTTGCCACTAAAGACTGCGCCAGAAATCTGCCTGGGCATGATTCCCTTGATGCCTTTTTTTTTTTTTAAATCTCTTGTAGTAGGGAAAATGGCAAGTTTTCAGGTAGTAGAGATTGGTGGTGGCTCCCATGTTCATTCTGCCTGTTTCTCACCCTTTGATGCACTAGGACCTCCTGTTTTCTATTCTCTTCCCCCTCCCTTGTTAAATAAAGACTGGTGGGGGGAGGTAGGAGAAAGAGTACAAAACCTCTCAGTCTCTAGAAGGGGAAAATTATTGGCAAACAATTTTTCACTACTAGAAGGTTATTGTAAATTTTTAAATAAATGACAGAGTTGCTTTTTTAACGCTATACGCAAGAAATTTTGTTTTGGCCAGTTGCAAATAAATAAAAAAGTTTCTTATTCAAGTTACTGGTTGAAAACACTATAGGTTTCAAGAGCACAGCATTGTAATTTGACATCTATATTGTAATTTGACATCATGAGACCCACCAAAAGTCTAGCTGCCATCCACCACCATGCGCTGCTCCCCTTGACCCGTCATCCCCACCCTTCCCCTTTGGCTTGTAACAACCACCATTTTGATCTGATAATATAAGATAAGCTGCAAAAAATTAATTTATTTTTCTCAAAACAGGGTTAAATATGTTACTGTTCAGTATAAAATTTCTTATATATAAATTCTTATTCAAATACTTTGTATTTTATTCTCACTGTTATGACATCAAGCTGACTTTTGCTACAAATTCCTATGTATCAACAATAATTTTGAGCATAGCATAGATTTTAGAGCTAATAAAGTATTGTTAACACTATTCATTATCCCTCATGCGCCCTTTTCCCCAATGCCATACATACATACATGTTGAGAGAATATATTGCTAATTTTATTTCTCCTTTTATTTCCTTGTATATTTTAAACATATCCCATTTAGTATTTATTACCTGTCAAATGCCCTCAACTATATAAAAAAAGTTTTTGCAGTTGATTTCTTTTAATCAGAATCCAAACAAGTTCACAATTAGCATTTAATTTGCTTATGTGTTTAGATCTTTTACTCTACTATTTACCCTTTAGCCCATTTTAATATTTTTAATTTTTGAATAAAGCAGTTCATTAATCCTATGTAATGTTATATCTCATGCATTTTTTCCCTGCCTCCTCATGGGACTATTTATCTTTATTACTGTATTCCTTTAAGTTGGGAGTGTCCTCTTGAGTTGGATTCAGATATTTGACTTAGATTCAGTTTTTTAAATTAAGGAATTTTTTATCTAAATGCTTTTTTATTTAAAAATAAATTTTTAAAATTAGGGATACTTTATAGATAGCATGGTGTTTTTCTTATTCCATCATTGAGGGGACTCATAACATCTTTGGCTTAGTTTTAGTGGCACTAATATTCATCAGTTGTCAGCATGATTAGTCGCTGTGAGATTCCCTTTCACCTTAACCACCTCTGATGCTCATCTGGATGCTTTATTTTATTAAGTGATGTACAAGGATAGCTATTCTTCTGTATTTATTGCCTGTAAGTTTCTTATAAAAATCTTTCTCTTGTCAATGATTTAGTTATCCATAAATACCATGTATACAGAGAAAACAAGTGCTTTACTTTTTTGTCTATATAGATTTATTTTCATAATTGTGGCTTGATATTAAAAATTATCAGGATGGGCCCTCCCTGGTGGCACAGCGGGTTAAAGCACCGCACTGAGAATCTAAAAGCCACTTCCTCATGAGTTCGATTCCTGCCTGCCCCGGAGGTGACCACAGCGTGGCAGACCTCTCCTGACCCGCCCGCTGCTCCCCTCAGCAGTGTACTTCCTCGATCTGCCTGTTCTGCTCCCCGCTCTGTCTCTGGTGAATTCTCTCACCCTCCGCATCTCTGGCCTGTATCCCAGTTCTGCACGAATAAATAAATAAATCTTAAAAAAAAAATTATCAGGATGACCATTGAATTTTTCAAGTTTCATTATGAATTCTCTTGTGTTTCAATATATTTTGTCATTTTTTAATCTAATTCAAATCACAGAATATGAGGTTCTTTCAAATTTTCTTGTCTGATGGGGTACATAGGTGACAGAACAGAAATACTCAAGATGACATGTTCAGATTGTGGGGAGTAGAGGATGATTGTTGTTTCATGTTAATCAAAATGGGTTTGGGTTAGTAAAACACTAACATTAAGGTTACGGTAAAAGATGGTGGATAGATGAGTGCTTGCTATAAAATTCTTTCAAGTTTTCTATAGGCTTAAAATTTTTTCATAATTATAAAAAATTAACAACCGTGGTCTTAAAAGTTATGACTCACTGTTGATCTCAAACCAAAAGGATCCTGTACAGCAAAATCAGTAACAAAATGGAAAGGCAACCTATTGAATGGGGAAAATATTGTCAAATTATGTATCCAGTAAAAGGTTTAATATTGACAATATATAAAGAACACATACACTCAGAAAGAAAAAGACAGCAATCTGTATAAAATGAGATGAAGAACTGATGAGCACTGTTTTACAAACATTCAAGTGGCTAAAAGTTACATGAAAAGATCTTTAACATCATTAAGTAATCAAAGGTACACAAATCAAAACCCTAAGAAGATACCACTTCAAACCTATAAGAGTATCTACCATCAAAATGAAAGAGACAAATGTTGGGGAAGACGGGGCAAGGGGAGAAAGAAGGGAAACTTTGTAAATTGCTGGTAAATTTTGCAGCTCCACTGAAGAATAGTATGAAGTTCCTCAAGGAATTAAAATAGAACTACCATATGATTTAGCAATTATATTTCTAGATCCATACCGAAAGAAAATCAAAGCAGGGTATTGACAGAATATCTGTATTCGTGTTCATTGTAACATTATTTCCAATAGCAAAGATATGGAAGTAATTTATCTGTCAGTGAATGAATGGACACAGGATATGTTGCATATATGTGCAATGGACTATTATTCAGCTGTGAGAATGAAGGAAAGCCTTCTGTTTGTGACAACATGGATGGACCTTGTGCACATTTGCTAAGAAAAATAAACCAGAAAAGGAAAAACACCACATAATATCACTTACAGGTGGAATGTGAAAACCAAACCAAACCAATAGAAACAGAATAAAAAAGTAGTGACCAGGGACCAGGCATGGGGGGACAAGGGGAAGGTTGGTTAAAGGGCACACATTTTCAGCTATAAAGTGAATAAGTTCTGAGGGTCTAATTTAATGATAAAATATAGTGGTTATAGTTCCAGACTGTTGTGTGATTGAAATTCCTGAGAGTAGAACTTAGATATTCTTAAAAAAAGAGGGGAGGGGAGGATGGAATATGTGAGGTGATGTGATTAACTTTATGGGAATTTATAGAAAGAATTCTTTCAAAGTGCATACCTATATCAAATCAGCATAATGGATGCTTTTAATATCTAGCTTTTCTTTTCTCGAATCACACCACATTAAGGCTGAAAGAATACGTAGGATTCATTGAGCGAATGACTTGAAAGTTATGAAGCACACAGGGTTAAAAGGAAGGAAGGCTTTCTAGATTTTGAGTATAAAGGTGATGTATTTGCTAAGTATAGTATATATTTCCATAGTAGTGCAATAATAAATGCAATGAAATTTTTAACAGTGGCACTAAACCTTGTATTTTCTGTTGACCTCTGATACATGAATTTTTTTCTCAAATTAAATCAAGACTATTTAGCTATGTGGGGATAAAAGAATCTTGATTTGTTTGAGAAACACATTTGGAAAAGTTATGATGAACTTTAATGGGAAACATACTTGTATAGAAGCCTAGGCATAAGGTTGAAATTGATCATCACATTGTTTGTTTAGAAAAGAAAACATAACATTCAAAGAATATGTTGGAAGCATTGGGTTTCTTCACATGAGAACACACACATTGAAAATGATGAGGCTTGGATAAAGTATAAATTACAGACTACTTTCTTCTTAAAAGTGTTGAACTTTAAAAATACGCATACATGTTGGATGTACTGTAAGTCAGAATCTTTGCTTGAGGAATATTTATGGAAAAAAGATATGAAATAACAGAAACTTTGAAGACTAATAACATTTATGAACAGACTTTGAAAATAATTCTACACACAGAAGAATAAAATGACTATTTGCAGCAAGCCAAATACATAGACTTTAGGCGACAGCCTATCATTGCTCGCCTGGGTGGTCTCCTGTTTCCCAGAAAAGGGAATGGCTGAACTTCATGATAAAGTTATGACGTACTCTGCACCTAAGGGCCTTTGTGTGTGGGGATGGCAGAGGGAGGGGGGAACTTTATAAAAAGTCATAGAAGAGGGTCAAAGAATCATGGAAGAAACTTAGTGCGTTATATAAACCAATCCATTTACCCCCAAGAAAAACCACACCTAAATTCTTCCAGACAGATTAAAATCTTTCCTATTTCTAAAGACCTCCTGAGAAGGAGTTTCCATTTCCTTACTTTAGTGTTTAACAGACTGCACTCGCAAGAACATTGTTCTCCTGCCTATGTTAAATCTTTCATGATATTGCCAAGACTTTTATTTGTTCTTGTAATATCCTCTACAGGGAAGGAGGACAGCTGAGTGAACTTGCTTCAGGAACTCTTTGTCCTCTTTCCCATTTTGGCTCTTTTGTCTCTACATTTTTAGTTTCTATTCCTCTAAGGCAGGGTTTTAGTGCCTTTGAGGGTCAGGCAGATAATACATACTTTGTAGGATTCAACTATGTAGTGAGTGCTGGCAAAGTGAAGAATCAATGCTATTGTAAAGATATTTAATTACATATTCATTATACACACTAGGCCAAGCCAAATATGACTTTGAGGTGAATTCTGCTTGAGAGTTGCATAATTGCATGTTTGCTTTAGGCCTTCCCTAAAAGGGTAGGACATAGGAGTAAAGTTGCATGTATAAAAATTACAAGGGAAATATTAAGGCTTAATTTAGGTCTGGTGAAAGACAACTGTTGTCTGTATACTGTGGTGTTATAAATAAATATTTCTGACTCTATGTAGTATAATCGTCTTCTGAACAAATACTCTTCAGGAGATTTTGATATGCACAGTAGCTCTAAGGTGGCTTCCAATGATCCTTGTCCTCTGGTATTCATACCTTCTGGTCAGTAGATATGGTGGAAGTGATGGTGTATGACTTGTGATGTTAGGCCGTATAAGTCACTGCAGCTGCCAAATCTGGCTCTTAAATCACTTGTTCCTGAGGAAGGCAGTATCATGCTGTGCAGATACTCAAGTGAGTCTGTACAGAGGACCTGAGCCTTCCAAGCCACAGGCAACACCAACTTACCAGTTTCATGAAAGAATTATATTGGAAATGGATCATCCAGATCCAATCAGACCTTCAGGTTACTGCAGAACCAGTCAGTATCAAATACAACTAAATGAGAAACTTCTAGTGAGAACTGCCCACAGAGCCCTCTTAGAGTTCTTGAGCAAAAAAACAAAAAAGATGAGATGTTATAAAAATGCTTGTTATTATTTTAAATCACTACGTTTTAGAGGTACTTGGATAGGTAGCAAATAAATGGTATGACAAATAGTTTTGGTAGATTGAGAGTTATGCATCCACAACTAAGTGTTTATCACTTGAAGTGAATAGACTAATCAATCTTGGTAACTCACCCACATTCCCCACCCCCAGTTTTATTGAGATATAATTGACATATAATGTTGTCTAATATTAAAGAGAACAATGTGATGATTTAAGTGTGTATTGTGAAATGGTTACCACACTAAATTTAGTGAACATATCCATCATCTCACCTATTCTTTCAGTTTGTTTTGGCAATGGGAAAGGAGATGTGTTCTTCCTCAGGAATATGGAGTTAGGAATAATGTAGAAAGCAGGGTCATTGTACAGGTCACATTTTGTCATGCTCCATTGACATTAATTATCGTTTCCCATCAATAGCTAATATATTTTTTTAAAGACTTAGTTTTATTCATACATTCAAGGACTGGGGTATAGGCCAGAGGAGAGAGGATTCACCCGAGATAGAGAGCAGAACAGGCAGAATGACTGAAATACACTGCTGAGGGAGCAGCAGATGAGACACAATAGGTCTGCTGTGCAATGTGGGTCACCTCCTTGGCCAGGGATCACACTCTGCAGTAGCTGCTGTGGTTTAACCACTTGTGCCACCAGGGAGGGCCCTCAATAGCAAATACTAATTGAACGTTTACTATAAGCAATTTTACGTAAGCACTATAGTAAACACTTGTAGTTAAGTAAATAGCATTTTAGTAAGAGCTGACCTAAATTATCTTCATATAATCCTCACAGTAGCTCTAAGAACAGCTATTACTATATCTTACAACTTTACTGCAAGATAATTCCAAAGAGTTTATGAAATAAATTTATACCTAAGTAACTATGATTTGAAAAAAAAAATAATAAAGTCTCCTTTTGTTCCCAAATAGATTTAAAAATCAGCTGTCACACTTATTTCAATTTCATGAATATAAACATTATTTTTCATAACTGTCTATATATAGGGTACTTGGTTCATGAATACTTACTTAATATGTGGAGTGGTTTTTTTTTTTCTTTATTCTTAACTTACAACTACTTTCTCAAACTGTGATTGTCCAGCCTGGCAGTGAGGAGGTAACATTCCTAGAAACAACCCTCAACCAAGGGAGGGAAGCAGTTGGAAAGATCAACCTGCTCTTCTGAAGGAGAATGTAGGAATTCTATTTCTCAGAGAGCCCTGAATTGTGGAGTGTCTGTGTCTTCTGGCCACTATTTTCATACCACACAAGCCTACATTGGCCTCTCCTTCCCTTCTCACCCTCCCTGTTCCTTCATCCCTGCTTCCTGTGATGGTAGTCTTTCAGTTATCACAACTCCATGTCTTAGGATCCACAGTA
This sequence comes from Condylura cristata, assembly GCF_000260355.1. Lineage (NCBI taxonomy): Eukaryota > Metazoa > Chordata > Mammalia > Eulipotyphla > Talpidae > Condylura > Condylura cristata. Next base: position 19,602,116 of record NW_004567106.1, on the reverse strand, counting down.
GAGGTTATCTAAATTTGGGCAAACTGTTTATGGACTGAGTTAAGTATAAGCTTTCCCTCTCTACAAAAACGATTTCGAATACCCAGAAATTTGAAAAAATAATTCACTAATTATTGTATCTGAGGATTTTTAAAAAAGATTATTTATGCATACAAGAACTGGGGTATAGCCAGAGGTGTGGGGTGGGGGGACAGGTAAGAGGATTCACATAGGCAGAGTGGGGAACAGAACAGGCAGATTTTCTGAAAGACACTACTGAGGGGAGCAGCGGGTAAGACAGGAGAGGTCTGCTGCAGCATACGGGTCACTCTCCTGACCAGGGATGTAACTTGTGCTGCAGTGGCTGTGGATAGCTCAATAGTGCTGAGGTTTAGTCCTCTGCACCACCAGGGAGGCTGGATGAAGATATATTTTAGACTCTAAGTAAATAAAAAAAAATATGCAAGTTACATTTTAGAAAGGGACATTTTCCTTATTTAACTGTAAAAAGAAGAAATAATTTTGCTGATATTTATTTGTGGTAATTTTTTTTTCTCATGAACACCCACCAGTATGTATGAAGTGAGCAACTAAAAGTAATCAAATCTATTTTCTAGTATATGTACTAGCTTTGTTTAAAGAAGTAATAAAAACATCGTTTATGTAAGGATATCTGTAGTAGATTTGGGAAGTTTGTGATTATTAGATCTCAAGTACTTCTGGTCATCAGTATAAACATTGTGATACTATTTAAGAGTTACATTCATTTTTGGCAGTGTTTTGCATTTCGTCAACCACAGATTTCAAGTAACTTCAGACCAGGCGAGATTCTGCATAAAACAATCAATCATCCCCTTTGGGCTGCTTGGCAGAGACAGCCAATGACTTGTTCTGTCATGAACTGAATTCATATATATTCATGAGACACAGAGAAACACTTCATTGTTTCAGATTGTTTTGTTATTTTAGAATAAATCATAAAGACACCATCCCACCCATAGCTGGTAAAGAAATATTTGTCCTATGATCCTCACCTTCATAGTGTGCAGTGTTTTAACTTGCACAGTAGATCCACATTGCATACAGTTTTTTTTTTTTTTTTAACATTGAGTCCTTTCTTTAAGCACCATGTCTCTGTTACTTTGCATCGGCAATATTTGGCAATTTTAAAAAACTGATGTGTCCCAAAGTTAGAATAATTTCACTTTCATAGGTTAAAGGACTCATGACGGAATGGTATATTTCATAAACAGGCATTATCCAAGCTCCCTGATTCCATCAGTCTCAGAATTTATCATCACTCTTGTGTGGAATCTTTCAAGAAGCAGTTTGTGATGGCACAACACTGTTTCTTGCCAGGATATCTGGGTGACTTCATTAAGAGAAACAATAGGCAAACAGCATGAAAACAACATCTGAGAAAGCTATTCTAGCACCTCTGATAAACAAACAACAGCATGAAAAAAGAGGTGAATACTTACATTTAATTCTTCACTTGTCTGACTTTTCTAATCAGTATCATCATGTGCTGGTAAAATCTTGTAAAATCCAGGCCAATAAAATCTAGGAAAAAATAAAAAACAGAAACACAGCTTTGAACATTCTTATCACCACCAATGTAGCTCTCAACAAAGACACTTTATAGGAGCTTCCCTAAGAATTATGTTTTCAGCAGCAAGACTAGATTCAAACATTTACTATCTTGGACTCAAACAGTGAGTATGCTTTGGTGGCTCTGTGCCTATTTAGAACTTATTCAAATTCTTGCCAGTGGGATCACAGTATTTAAAAGACAAGTGGAAATATAAATGTGGCTCCCCACAGGGTTGGAATCAGTCTACTTGGGTTTGATCCCGACCCTGCAAGTATTAGCTGGTGAGCTCAGGGGTCAGGAAATGCTATATGCAAATGCACAGAGAAGAACTGTGGTGCAAGTTATTATATTCAGAATAATCTGGGTGGGCTAAATCTTGGGAGATTTTATTTCTAACTCAGAAAATTATCTACTTTGTCTTGGTCACTTTTTTTTTAAAGATTTATTTATATATGCATATAGACCTGGGGTGGTGAGAGGATTCACCAGAGACAGAGAGTGGAGCAGAACAGGCAGTTGATGAAGTACACTGCTAAGGGGGGTAGGTATGGGTGGCAGGAGAGTTCTGCTGTGCCATGTGAGTCAGCTTCCTGACTGGGGGTTGAACTCTGTGCTGAAGCAGTTATTGCTAGCTCTGTGGTGCTGTGCTTTAACCCGTTGTGCCACCAGGGAGGGCCCATTGGTTACCTTTTCTAAGAAAGTAAATGTTACTGTCAGAAAATGTACTTATCTATCTGATTAGAGAAACACACCTATGGGCCATATGAGACTCAGTAGAATTGTGTATATGAATTCATCACTCTCCTACTAGGCAAAAAGAGCCTATGAGTCATCTGAAATAGCATGTTGTGCTCACCTAGTCCATAACTAGAAAATCACTCCTGGAAAACCCTTCAGGAGCTTAAGTCACCCATTTGTGTTAACCTATAAAGTCAATTTGATAGAGAAAAATGTACGTTGTCACTGCTTTCACAAGGACTTTCTCTTAAAGACTGTAGTGAATTTTTACCTTCACTACACATTGAGGAGTCAAACCAGTATCAATAAAGGGCTTCCTCTCAAATAACTGAATATATAAATTCAGTATGATAGACAGTGTGTCTTGTATTCTTGAAGTTCATTTTCAAACTCGTTTTTCATTTTATGTTAGCCTCATTATTCTTCCAAGTGAAAATTGTTCTTTAACTTTTAGGACAGGTTAATTTTGGTGTGTCACATATTTCTTTCTGTTAGATGTATTACTCAAATAAATTGTGTGAAGAATTTCTTGGCTATAAGATTGTTAGAATATTAATCTTCCATTTTTTCTTATTTTGCTATTATAAAAGTAAAGGTTTTATTATGTTCTGAATACTATCACAAACTGTTAAACTTAGAAATACACAACTCTTTTGTCATGATAGAAATATCATTGTAAATTGGCTTCTGTTTTTTAATAATTATCAATTCACATAAAATTTTATGATATAGGTATATATGTACTGGAAGTCTTTTTGCTACTACATTTCTGTTGTGTCTTTTAGAGCTGACATAAGGAACTTAATTCTCAACATGATTTTATGAGTAAATTATAGTGACCATTCTAATAAAGATGTTAATTACAAAAGCTCATAGATTTAGCTAGAGAAATGTAATTTCTGTATTTTTCATATTGAATTAGTTTTAGTTCAGTTTTAGGAAGATTTTAAAAAGGGATTGGGTGAAGTATTTAAAGAAAAAAAGGTAAAACTCTTCCATGGAAAAGTGTTTCTTTCTGTGTTTTTTTTTTTTTTTTTGTAAACCAAGTCATGAGATTTTGAACACAACTTAGTGACAGCTTACTACTTTTTCCTTTCATACTTAGCAATGATATATTCAACTGGACTACGGTGGCCCAGGTTGAATTTCCAGAATTCTTACAGAAAGATGTGGTCATGTGATTCGATTTTAAGATGAATGAGATATGAGCAGAAATAATGTGTATAATTCAGATTTTGTTGTTAAGGATGCATGAATAGAGATCAATCTAATATAAGTCACTAATTTTGCATTTATAGTATTTATAGTTCATGCTCCCTTTGAAATTCACATAAATGTTTTATTTTATTTACTTATTTTAATTGAATAACAAAATATTATGACATGTTTCAGATGTGCATGATTAAAAAATATCAACATCTGTATTTACTACTTTATATTGAAAGTCCAGCTCTATCCTTTACCATACAATTGTGTCTCTTTCATCTGGTTTCCTACTGCCTTTCCCTTTTCCCGTCTGGTTACCATTAGCTGGTCTTACAGTGTAAAGACTTATTTTTATCTTATTTATCTCATCCATTTGATTGTTTTCTCTGTATACCACATAAGAGTGAAATCATACGGTATTTGCCTTTATTTATATCATTAAAATTAGTTTGTCATAGGTTCATATGTGTTGCTGTAAATGACAGGATTTCATCATTTTTAGAGATGATTTGTATTCCTGTGTGTGTGTGTGTGTGTGTAGTTTCTTCTTTATACAATCAGCTATTGATGGTCAGTTGGGCTATTCATTATTGGCTACAGTAAAAATGTGAGATGGATGTGTCTCTTCAACTGGTGTTTATATGTATATATTTTCAATACCAAGAAGTGAGATAATTGGATTGCATGGAATTTCTATTTTTATTTTTTTGAGGAAACGCCACACTTCTTTCCATAATAATTTCGCACATCTTCTAATATGCTTATTTTCCCTCAAAGTCTGGAGAAGTACCTATTTAGGTACTTTGTCCATTTTTTTAATCACCTTGTTTTCTTATTTTTGTTGTTGAGTTTTATATTTTCTTTAGATCTTTTGGATATCAACCCTTTGTCAGGTGTGTGATTTATAAATATCTTTTCCAATTCGATAGGGTATGTTGTCATTTTTATGCAACTTTCTTTCACTATGCAGGAACTTTTTAGTTTGGTGTAGTCTGTTTATTTATTTTGGTTTTTATTTCCCTTGCTGTTGGGCCCAAGTTCCCTAAGTTTCAGCAACTTAAGGTTGAAGTTAAGTAGCATATCACCAGTGTCTTCTATGCATTTTACAACTTAAAGTCCCACATGTAAGTTTTTAAGATATTTGGAATGAATTTTTGTGCATAGTGACAGATATTGGTTGAATTTCATTCTTATGCACATGGCTGTCCTGTTTTCTAAGGACCATTTATTGAAAAAAAAGTTTCCTCACTCCATGGTAGCTTCTGGCATCTTTGTTCTAAATTACTTGCCTGTACATATGGTTTTATTTCCAGACTCCCCATTCTGTTCCATTGATCAATGTGTCTATTTTTATCACAATACTGTACCTAAATTGCCTCGGTTCTTTACTTTGTTCTTGAGTCCCAATTTTCCTCATGTATCATTCTCCTGTTAAGTCCAGTTTTGAACTTCAAGAACACCTGTCTGACACTCAAGTCCCCTGAAAGAAGATATATATACAACATTGAAGTTTCTGCAGTTCTGTACATGGTTAAAAACCATGAATAGGCCCTCCCTGGTGGCGCAGCGGGTTAAAGTACTGCACTGAAAAGCTAAAGCCATTTCCGCATGAGTTCGATTCCCGCCTGCCCCGGAGGTGACCACATGGTGTGGCAGACCTCTCCTGACCTGCCCGCTGCTCCCCTCAGCAGTGTATTTCGTGGATCTGCCTGTTCTGCTCCCCACTCTGTCTCTGGTGAAACCTCTCACCACCCCTGAGCCTCTGGCCTGTACCCCAGTTCTGTATGTACAAATAAATAAATCTTTAAAAAAAAAAAAAACCACGAATAACTGAGTGAAATTAGGTAGACTAGGACAAAATAAAAGAGTGTGATATGTAGAATACATTTATTTCTCAGACTTCTTAAAAAACAAAACTAGGGCCTCCCTGGTGGTGCAGTGGGTTAAAACACAGCACTAAGAATCTAATGGCACTTCCACATGAGTTTGATCCCCACCCTGGAGGTGACCCACATGGCACAGCAGACATCTCCTGACCCACCTGCTGCTCCCCTCAGTAGCGTACTTCATCATTCTGCCTGCTTTGCTCCCACTCTGTATTGGGTGAAGCCTCTCACCGCTCACCCTCCTCTGGCCTGTACCCCAGTTCTGTATGCATAAATAAATAAATCTTTAAAAAAATAAAAAGAGCAAAACTGCACTTTACAAGATGGTATGGAAAGTGAGATATGTTCAGTAGCACTAACCTTCCCAATCTTTGTGTGTAAGTTAGAAAAATGTGTCCTTTATCAAGAGATTTCCATCTGTTTGGATATTGTTATAATAACCTACATTTTTAGAACCAGGACCAGACATTTCATTACAATTTGACATGTGTGTATGGATGAGTGTGTGTGTGAATCTACATGTCTACGATTTAAATGGTACCCCCTGCCAGACTTGTTCAGTATACAGCATGCACAACTGTATGAGAAAGCTTTATGTATAACTACAGGTAGGAATTGTCAGTTAAGTGATTTCTTGCAAATGGCTAAGAGACACATAAAAAAATGTTCAACATCTCTCATAATAAGGGAGAAGCAAATCTAAACCACAATGAGATACCACCTTACACCAGTAAGAATGGCACATCTTTAAAAAACTAACAGCAAATGTTGGTGAGGAAGTGGTGAATAAAGGAACTCTTCTACACTGCTGGTGGGAATGCAAACTAGTTCAACCACTATGGAAAGCTGTGTGGAGGTTCCTCAGATTACTAAAAATAGAATTGCCATTTGATCCAGCAATGTACTCCCAGGGATCTATCCAAAGGATACAAAGTCATTAATCCTGCACCCCTATGTTTATTGCAGCACTATTTATAGTAGGCAAGACTTGGAAGAAACCCTTTGCCCAAAAATAAATGACTGGATCATATACACAATGGAATATTATTCAGCAAGAAAAAGAAAAAGATAATACTATTTGTGGCAACAAGAATAGAGTGAGAAGGGATTATGTTAAGTGAAATAAATCAGAAAGAAAAAGAAAAATATAAGATGGTTTCACTTATAGGAGGAATATAGGGAAATCATATGAGGGATAAGGGAAAAATAGTAACAATTAAAAAATAATACAACAAAAATAATCAGATAACTAAAGCAGAGACATTCTGCAGGGGAGGGTGGTGGGAGAGGGCACAAAATTGAGTGTGGGAAGAGCACAGGGGACTAAAGTGATGGTGCACAGGTGAATTGATGGTGGAAATTCTGTGGAGACTATACGTGATGTAAAGTATACACGAATAAATAAATACCTGATGTAAAGTATACACGAATAAGTAAATACAAAAAAGAAGTGATTTCTGCCTCTATTTGCATTGAAATAAAATAACAAAGAGGAGTGATTAAATTGCGAAAAAATCTGTCATAGATCTTGCAGGAATATCAATTCATCACTACAAACACTTTTAGGTTTACAGAAGCAATTTCAAGACATTGAAATATTTATCAGTCCAACATACTGCTCAAGTATATGCAAAGATTGCTAGAGACTATACAAGAAGTATTTCATTGAGTGTTGACAAATAAAAGTTTGCAGTTCATTGAAATCAAGAGCAATATGATCAAAACAAACAAGTATGTAGAGGTTAAAACTGTTGAAATATCTGTAAAGAGATGTAAAAAATAATGATTAACAATATTAGCTTCAATACTCTGCTTGAACTTTCATCAGCTGTAGAAGTGGCATCATCATTTTCTTCAGAAAGGAATTGTAGCAGCATTCCATTCTCCATAAAAGTGATCTTGATATGTATAAAGTTCTCAAAGGATGTTGTTATGTTGAAAAGTTTGCAGGATATTAAATATGAGTGATATGTTCTTACATAGGTTAAGTGGATGATTCAGATATGCATAGGACATGTAACTAAATATAAACGTATATTGAAAGATTTCTAGCACAGATACACTGTGAAACAGAATGCAGAGCTTAAGAATATAAAACTGATTTTCTATACTGACATGAGAGACTTTGTTAAGAAGAGCAAGTTACAAAATAATGCGTAAACTAGTAACCTAGTAGAGAAACAATCTATGTATATATGTGAACTCACATGTGCACATGCTTGTGTGTGTCTGCATAAGTTAGTAGAAAATTTTTCTATAACTATGTAAAAATTTTGCTTAATAGTTATCTCTGGAGAAGAAGAGCAAGCATTTGGAAGGGAGTAAGATGAAAGTAAAATTTAATGCTTTCGTCCATCTGCTTTGTTTGAAAGTTATATAAATGTATGTATTCAGAAATTATTCAGAGTTTTTGTGTGTATTGAAGTTGAAATGCATAATGAAATATATGATATACTTATTAAATACTTAGATATTTAGATATGACAAAAGTAAAGGGAAACTCAGCAATGCTTGCTTTTATTATATTACCTGGAGTAAGTCTTTGGATTATTTTACCATAAATCCAAATCACCCTGGGTTAATTTTTGCTTTGTTTCCTTGTCATTTAAGTCAAATAAAAAAAAAACTAACTCTAAATTAATGTCAAAGATACTTACACATATGTTTTCTTCTATGCAGTCTAGCAGTTTCTGAAGAGGAATAGATCATACTATAAAGCTTCTGCACAGAGAAAACTATAATCAAAATGAAAAGACAGTGTAATGAGTAGAAAAAGACATTTAAAATGCATCCAACAAGGGGTTAACAGCCAAAATATATAAAGAACTATCATGACTCAACAATAAATAAATAATAAACAGCTTGAATAAAAAATGGACAGAGACTTCAGTAGACAATTCATTAAAGGAGAAAAACAGGCAGCCAGTAGGAATGTGGTAAGATGTTTGTCATCATTTATTATTAGAGAAATGCAAATCAAAACTATAATGACATACCACCTGCTAGAATGACTATTATAGAAAGATGAGAAATAGCAAGTTTTGAAGATGACTTAGAAGAAAGGGAAATGGCCTACATACTGTTGGTAGAAATGAAAATTGGTCCAAAATGTCCTACATACTGTTGGTAGAAATGAAAATTGGTCCATCTTACAAAGTAGTTTGTAAATTCCTCAAAAGTTAAAAACAGAAATAGCTTATGATCCAGCTATTCCACTTTTGGGTATTTATCTGGAGAGTGAGAACAATACTAATTCGAAATGAAATGCACTCCTATGTTCATTGCAGCATTATTTATAATAGCCTAGGTATGAAAACAAGTATTCATTAATGGATGATTGGATAAACAAGATGTGTTACATGTTTTAGTGTGTTTGTATATTTATATAAGATGGAATTACCAAAAAATTATGAAATCTTGTTATTGAAAACTCCATGGATGGATCTTGATGGAATTATGTAGTGAAGTTAGAAAGAGAAAGACAAATACCCTACTATTTCACTCATATAGAAGATAGACTATAAGCCAATGTTGTATCAATAAGAATTTAATAAAAAATGAGAAAAAGGCATAAAATTGTAGAATGAAGACATGTATTTCACTAAGTAAATTTTTTTTTTAAGATTTATTTATTCATACAGAACTGGGGTACAGGCCAGAGGCTCAGGGTGGTGAGAGGCTTCACCAGAGACAGAGTGGGGAGCAGAACAGGCAGATCGACTAAGTACACTGCTGAGGGGAGCAGCGGGCGGGTCAGAGGAAAGTATCACGCCATGTGGTCATCTCCCGGGCAGGCGGGGATAGAACTCATGCGGAAGCGGCTTTAGATTCTCAATGCTGTGCTTTAACCCGCTGCGCCACCAGGGAGGGCCTTCACTAAGTAAATTTTAACTAAATAAAAAACTTAAAGGGAAAAGTACTTAAGGGGGAGAGATGCTAAATGGCATTCCTGGTTCAATAACTTAAAACGTACATGCATTTTATTAAAAGCATATTTCATAATATCAACGACTAGGGTGGTTGTAAGGTGGCTGCTAAAGCTATATGTCTTATCACCAGAGGATTCATGCGCCACTGTCTAATCCCTTAAAGATACTTAGTAGGTGCTGTTACTATTGAGGTTACTCTTAAATGTGGGAAATTGGGATAAGACCTTTTTAATAGATCTTGCTTATAATTTCATTAAGCCAGGTAAAAGTTATGATGAAGGAGAAGAGGAAGCTTGACAACTAAAATGTAGATGCTTTACTGAATATGCACGTGAATATGCAAAAGATACTATAAAATGATTCTTAATATTATTTATAAATTAACTTGTGGTGACATTGAAGATAAACAGTTCATAACAAAAATCAGTGATAGCAATGAATATAAGAGAACCAGGGAGTTTAAAAAAAGTAAACTCTACATAAAGGGAGCCTTGCTAAGAAATATATGGCTTGAATACATTTAGCGACATCTCATCCTCTTAAACAGTTACTGAGTATTAAAAGGAAGCCAGTTTTTTGGGCACTATTCCACATTAATTTGTTGTAGATTGAGTTCTACTGAGAAGGAAAGTGAGATGGAATTCAGAGTATAATACATTTGTTAGGGACCTTGTCAGAGGAAAGTATCAGGGTTAAGGAGAAGAAAAAGTAGAAATTAGGTGTGGATCAAAATATGCCTCAGCCAAACAGTGGGAAGTTGATTGTCCCAGGAAGTCATGCCAGGACAGCTGAAATGACGGATCTTTTTAGCACCACTTTGTCTTGTTGCCCCATGAAAGTGTCTTCCAGAATAAAGGGTGTGATCACAAGGAGTTGACAGCTGGAAGGTGTCTATGCATTCCTTCCAGCTGGTCAACTAGCTTTTCTTTGAACAGGGGCAACTGGCCAGGTATTTCATGTCTACTGCATTTTTGAAGAACTTGACTAAGTGATTTTCAACTTTAGCTAGTTATTTTAAAGTTCAATTGAAAGAAGAAGCAAACCCAGAAATGTTAACAAATATTTGAGAAAGGTCAATAATGAGGGATTTGCTTTGATAGATATTAAACATATTTTAGAAGTATCAAGAATCCTTGGTAAGCTGAAAGTTAATGACAAAGATCTGAAGACCAAAACAGTCTCCTGCACACATAAATATTTAGTGCATGATTATGGGGCAACAGTTTATTTTTTGTTTTGTTTTGTTTTGCTTTTTGAGATACTTGGAAGATTAAGTTAATGATATCATTCATTAATACTAGGAATCTGTTTATTTCTAACAGACTACCCTATAGCTAGGCTCTGTTGATAATTAGATTTGTTTAAAAAGAAAACTGGATAATTTTATGTTAATAAAAGTGTCCATAAATGGCAGCAATTGATGGTTGATGGGAGTTCTTTTGGATTGAAAATATAAATCCCAATTTTTAAAAACTTTACAGCAAAGCTAGAGTTGGGTTGTTTACTCTGTGATGACAAGCTTCTCTGTGGAGCGTCACCCACAGCTGTGAGTCCAGTTAGGGAACCAAGAAAATGGATGAAGATATAATGCATCTGCTCCTGCTCTCTGGATCTTTATGTAACTTTGGCTAATATAAATTATAACTATAGTATATGTGTAAAAGAGTAGGTATATGAAGAGTAGCCCCTTTTTGTTAATCTGTAATTCTGAAATAGAAATGTTCCAACACAAAATTAGTGGGAAAAAAGCTAACTATTCTGTTGATTTTATTTGATATTTTTTACATTAAAATTATTTTTAAAATTTATTTGTTAATTTATTCATTTCAATAATTACAGATTATTTAATAAATTAATTTTATTAAAGCAACATTGGTTTACATCACCAATATACCACTATATTTGGTTATAAAAACTAATTTAATATAAACGTTTAAAATTTACAAATAAGATTACTAACTTTTTCCTATCCTGAATAAACCTTATATAATAAAGCAAATGAGAAAGTCAGTCACAAAAAATAAAATACACATATACATTTGTCTGACCCCAGTGATAAGGAAAGTTTCTCTAAGTGTGAAGGTATAGTCAAAAGCCATAAAATAAAATAATTGTAAATATATATTATGCATAACCATGCCTTATGCAGAGAAAAATTTCATATGTAAAACACATATATTACTTAGCCTCAAAGCAGAGTGTGTAAGACAAAGATCCATGTGTGGAATGTTTATTTGGATACCTGATTCCAGAAAACAGGAAAGACAGAAGGACAGAAATAAGTTGTAGAAAAAGTAGATAAAAGGATACATCATCTAGTTGGTTACTCTGCCCTTATTCTACCCTTGATGATGTTCTGAGAAGATTCAGAATATTCATTTGGAAGAAGCTCCACGACCCCCAGTTATTATAAGCCAAAGATAGCAGTAACCAGTGTATTAATTTTTTTCATTTTCTCAGGTTGCAAAAAAAATGAATGCAAGTATATCCTGTATTCTCTACCAATTCAGTATCATTATCAGTAAATTACCAAGGTTACACTTTATGGTTATCTCTTGATGTATAGAGTGATTTTTTTAATTTACTATTTTTCTTAAATATTTCTGAGTTATTCCATCACACAGATGTCATTTCTTTTGAAAAATACCATTTATCAGTGGAACAGAACTTTGTCCCATGCCCATATTTAAAGTTATGGTTTAGTTTACCAACCTTTAGCCTAGAACCATTGATGAATAGATGTCATTTTCATTTCCATACCAAAGATGTTTGTCTTTAGGATTCAAGCAATGCTGGAATATTTATTTGCAAAGAGAGGCACTGACTTATTAACACTATTATACATAATAATGGTTATTGTGTGGCATCTCTGCTCACCACTCTTTTAGGGGTTCACACTGGCTTGAGAATAAAATTCCAACTCCTTAGGAAAGTGAAAAATGATTGCTGAAATACTTTCAGTGTTTTTTTTTTCCTGCCCACCTTTTTTTCAATCTCCTTCATAGGTAACATTTCAAAACCTTTTTAATTCATCAAATGCACTCTGCTTTCTCTCACTGCCAGAATTTGGTGCACATGTATCTGTTTAGATGCAACTGACTTGTTTTTATCATCTGCTGATCTCTATTTATCCTCAGTGCTCTTGTCAGAATTCACCTCCACTGGGAATCTCTCTGACCCCCACCAGGGCTTTGAGCCCCTCTTCTGTTATCCTACTCTACCCTGGCCTGACTTACAGCCCTGTATTGTAATTATCTGTTTAATTGACTGTCTCCAGCTGATGCAGTAAATTTAGGTAAGTTAGCTTAGTGTCGTAACTGCAGGGAAACCACAATCGCTAGTACATAATAATCAGTCAATATATGTTAGTTAAAATCATGAATAAATGAAGGGGAACAAAGAAAACATATTATAGAACCCACAGGCAAGACTTCTCCTTTGACATTGATAAGGAAGAATCAGTTTTTAGGTTGAATGTGGGGAGGTTGAGCGACGAAGATGAGGATTTAAGATGTGAATTCTTGAAAGGCTGTAGGCCTTGTTTTGAATCATATGATGATTTCACTGGATCAAAGAGTGGTTTGGCAAGCAGTTGTTAAGGAACCCTGAAACTGTGCCAACATTTCTGAGCTGATCTGCTTGAGAGTGAATAAATTTTAAGGAACTGTAATTATCATGTGCATTAGCCACCTTTATAATTGGAAAGGTAAAATTGCACTGAAACAGTGCTGTAAATGACAACATTTATGTGCTTAAGGGTTGTCTTTAAAGGCTCAATCTTAGGAAGATTTGATCTGCAGGGATACAAGTCTTTCAAGTGCTTCAGTCTCTGACTTGTATGGTATTCGGAGACAGTCACCCTAGGGCGTGGCTGTGCACAGTTGTATTTTGTTTTGCTAAACTTCTGAAGCTAGCCAGATTCACAGGACTACCAAGTATGGCAACAAAACTAGCAGAACGTTGAGATGGTCACTGAACAGCTTCGATGCCCTGGCAGGAATGAACTTTTCCCAGTCTGTTTCAAGTTCTTCCTTGGCTATTTGTCAGAGAAGCCTTACTGCTCCAAGCACTAGCTCTCCAAACTACTATATAAACATGCCAGAGAATTAGGCCTGAAGACAATATAAACTGTTAGTTGACATAATAAAATTCTAAGCCATAAGACATTTCAAGGATCCTCTCTGTCTTTCCTTGTTGAAAGCAATTTTAATCAATGCTTCTTAATCAGAGAATAATGGTTAAATTGTTTCCATGAGATATTTAATTGACTTAATCTCTTGCCAATTACAAACCAGGATAAAGCCTTCAATAAATATTGCAAAAGTACCACTTAAAGGTAAAAGAAATGGCAAATAAAACATTAATGATCATAATGCAGGCATAGCTTTTCCATAAAGAGTGTTCTCTCTTCAAAATAAACTATTAAACTTGGTTCTTCACATTATATGCTGTAAACTCTACTTGATGTCAGTATGAAATCAAAGTAATATAATAAATCTTTAACAACTTGAGACTATAGTATTATATGCATGTGTTGTTTTGTTGGACTCATATTTTAAAAGAGTTTAAGTCTCAGAAAATGACATGTAATTATGTCAAGATAAAATAGCACTATTTGAAATGGGCATTTTCTTTTTAATCAGTGAAAATGAATTATCCTTTCAAGAATAAACAGTCTTCAAAATTAAAGCATGCTTTTAAATATATCAAGATTTATAAAATACCTGTCTATGTTTGGGACTGCTTATGAAGATATTATGAATTCTAGTCTAGACGCTTAAAGCATATAGCATTTCTTTGTATTTTTCAAATTAATTTAATTTAGAACCCTAGTCCTGTTTTTCCCTTTCTCCCACCCTGGCCCCTCATCAGGGATTTGTGTATTTTCTTCCAGCAGAGGCCAAGGTCTGGGAATGTTTATCCTGTCCCAGGTCATCAGTCATAATTCCCTGTTGGTTAAGAGTGAGGCAGTAGACCGTCCTAGTACATTTCCAGTGTATGTGCTCTCTGCAAGTTCTGAGACTTTGGAATTACACATCTTGCAAAACTATTGTACGGCAGTGATTATCATGCTTTTCAGAAACCTAGTAACCTACCTGGGACACTCTCAGGGACCAGGGCATGGTTTCTGGTCTTTATGAAGCTCTTATCCCTAAGCCCACTTCTCCCCTCTCAGTACAACCACATCCCCAACTACCTGAATGAAGGGAAGGGGATCAGAAATCACAATCATTTAAAACAGTCATCCTGCCATACTTATAATGAAGACTATCAGAAAATAATGTGTGTAAATATCCATCAGTAGATTACTAGATGAATAGGTATGTCACTTCCATCCCATACATCCTGGGCAAGGGTTAAAAAGAATGAGAAATCCTTATCTTCTGATCTAGGAAATGGTATAAGTTAGCACTTTAAGTGAAGTAAGTGTAATTTGAGAAATATTTATAGCATGATCCAGTATGTATGAAAAAAATTAAACGTGTACATACACACACAACATGCACCAAAATGTACTTACAAATGCAGAAAATGTTGGGACACAATACAAGAAATTCTAACTGTAATTATCTCCGGAGAATGAGTTTGGAAGAGTGGTAGAAGCAGGTGAATTTTATTATCTTTTATTTAATGAATTTTTGGCAGGTTTGGCAGCAGAAGCATTTTCTTTCCATTTATGATCTGGTCTCAATTTTTAGAAAGGTAGAAATTTTTCTCATAATAAAATACTGTATGTATTTTTTCAATGATTTAAAAATAAGCTTCTGTTTTTATGAGTAATAATTTTAATTTTTGGTTAACATCATGGGAGCATTCATAACACACTTGTTGGGAGGTAGAAGTGGGGACAAAGTTGTGAGAGGACCCAGTGGCCTAAGGTAGAGGGCAATGGGGGTGGAGTAGTGATACAAATCTCATAAGTGTGAACCGATTCCCCTACATCACATACAGTGTTGTAAATCAATATTAATTCACTTCATCAATAGACAAACATGTAGAACACATTAAAAAAGCATATTAGTTCAGAAAACTTGCAAATTTAAAGCAGTACTCTTTCAAGTCTCAAAAATTTAATACTGAAGATCTGCAAATACTCTTTCCTCTATTATTTTAATGCTTTATAACTTTGTTGTAATGTTTATAGCTATTATATTTTAAATTATTTTCTTTATCTTAAAGCTCAGTGGTGGAGCTAAAATGTAAATCACTTGATTTTATAGAGCTAAAAATCAGTGTCCTTACAGTATTTAAATGATGGTATGAAGTTCTCAGAGATTCATCTCCCATGTGTCCAGAAACATTGCCTTTGCCTCAAATTGTTTAATTAAGTTTGATTTGTTTAATTAAGTCTTTATTCTCATGCAAGTCTTTAGAGAACAAATTTTTAAAGTCTGAAAAGAACATTTGTAGGAACAAAAGGCATGAGAGCATTAAATTGAGTGGTGAGCACAAGAAAATACTACAGAAGTATTAAATATTAGAGAATGTAAAGAAAGAAGGATGGTTGGCTTGTGAGGTATGTGTTTGTTCTGCAAATACAAGGAACAGCTGACAAATTAAAACGAGATGTTCAGATATCCATTTTAAAATGGTCATTCTGGATTTCAATGTGGAGAGTGCATTTAGGGATAATGAAAATGGAAGTCAAGAGATCTGTTAAGGTATGACAGGAGGTCAGTCAAATGATAATGAAACTTTAATAAATAAGCTGGTTGGTAGGGGTAATAAAAGAAGAAGCAAGAGACAGTTATTGTTTATTGTTCTACATAAACACATACATTTTATTAATTTATACAAATATCTTTATGATCATACTAATGGGAGCTACTGAAGTAGGGAAATTTAAAAATCTAACGACATGATTAGAGGACATTCTGTGACAGTGAAAGTCTTAGTGCTATTAGAATGTTGAAACCAGGTTCTATCACTTTAATATTATAGGAAAGCACTCTACTGGAATTGCTTTCAGGTAATATTTCTTGAGCAATATTTCATTCCAGTCATCTCTTTGACACTTTCTCTTTGAGCCCAGTGGCATCCTAACTTCATCCTCACTCAGCCTAAAGTAATTAATACACTCTCAACACTGCCAACCCTGATTATCCTGACACCTTGTGCTCCTCAGCAACCAGCTTTAAAGCTTCATTTTCCCTTTTGGATTCATTTCCAGTCACCTACCGACCATAGTGTGGATCATGGTACTGTTCTCCTAGTCTTTGCCCTCTATTCAAGTTCAGGATCTTAGTCTTTTCACCAGGGCTCTTCCCTGTGTACCAGTGTAAACACATCCAAATGATTGGATGGATTGCAGTTAGATTCAGTGTCCTGAAAAATAGTGTTGATCTTTTTCTCCTATTTAAAATCTATTAGGACCAAGGGAAATTTAACAAAATCACTGTGGAAAACTCTGGTATTATTGACTAAAATTGAACATATGTTAATTTTTCATTTACTAGATATATCCATTAAAAATTATGTCCATATGCATCGAAGGACAGGTACAGCAATGTTTATTGCAGCATTATACATAAGAACCAAACATTGGAGTCAACCCAGTCTAGACTGGATATGGAAATTGTGGAGTGTTCACTGCAGTGCAATACTACATAGCAATTTTAAAAGTCAGGTATTCTAAAAAATATCAGATTCTAAAATAGGCAAAGATCTCAAGTTGTGTCAGAAAACCAGAGAGTTGTTCATTTTAAGAAAAGAAGGGAACAGAACTTCTGGGTTCTAGAAATTACCTATCATTTTACCTAGGTGTTTGCCCCTGTAACATTTTCACTTTGTGAAAATGAAAATAAATACACATACATTTATCGTTCATGGCTTTTCATTGTTACCAGATAATGTCCAAATTTCTAAACCTACAAAGAGTGTTGCACTCTAGTGCAGCCTGCTCAAATCTACATTTTCAATCAGTGTAATCAAATTTGTTTCCCCAATCCCCTATCTCATTCCTTTCATCCCAGTTACACCGTTGCTGTGGGACTTCCCCTATACCAGAGATTTCTTCACTCAAAAATTTAGAAGTGAATTTCTTCATTGAAAAGATTGAATTGAAAATAGAAGTATTTGCGACAAATATGTCTCCCAGGAAAGATTCTGGCAGTGTTGAGTAAAATATGCTAAAACTTTTTTGTTCCCTACTTTTCTGACAAACCAGAGAACTGCAGTCTGAGACCAAGTCTCTGCAGTGATGATGCAAGGTCATAGCTGACTGAGGCTTGGTCAGAAAGTCTCTGGGTTCTGGGCTAAGGCACTTGGCAGAAGAGAGTAACACAACCTGCATGTTACCAAGGGAAAGAACCTGACATGGTTGTGAGATACTCCTGGGGCTGGTAGATACCAGTCAAAGCCACAGTAAGCAAAGTATTTTCAATCAAGATCAACACTGATGTCTGAGAAATCAGATGGCTGCCAAAATTTCTAGTGAAAACTGTTATCACTGTAGGGCAGTTATTATTTTGATTCTAGGTGGTCATTTCTATGGAACAAAAAATCAGTCACTAGGGAACACTGAGCACATCTGTTCCTTAGAGAAAATAAATATAAAAAAAATAGATTTGGGTTTTGGTTAATTGGGCTGAAATTGCAGGCAGACCTTTCATCTGATGGTGCAAATTAGAAGAATCTAGAACAATGACAGTTAAATAAACTAAGCAACTGTGATGGGAACTATGGAGGTCGCCCACAGTTAGGAGAGCAAATGTGTGTTCTAGAACAGTGAATCTCAAACTTTCACATGCATAAGAAAAACTTGGCGAGCTTGTTAAACACAGTTTCCTTGGTTCCACCCTAAGGGATTCTGATTCATGTCTGATGTCAGATTCAGAATGTGCACATCCAACAAGCTTTCAGATAAAACATTGTTTTAGAACAACAATCAGACATGTAGAACAAAACTAATCCCAGCCCCCACCTACCACTGTGAACAGGATATTTCATATGCTGCCTGCCTTGGTCAGATTTAGTTTAGGGACTTTGTGAGGGCTGAATGTTGAGTGTGAGGACATCAATTCCTACTATTCATGGTAGTTTGTAGACTCTCCTTAGTGAATACAATCAAATGGAAGCTTTCTCCTTACAGTCCTAACCTGCATGTGAGGTTTTCCTTACCACCTTAGCAGCTGAGTTTGCTGGGAATTTTTTTTTTCTTTTTTTAAGTTTACTGGAGAATTTGCCTAAACCAGTAGTTTATAACCAAGGATAATTTTGTCCACTAGGGAACGTCTGGCAATATCTTCAGACAGTTTTGGTTGTTTTAGCTGAGTGAGGGAAAGGCTGTTGGCATTTAGTGGGTATAGTCCAGGGATGTTGCTAAACATTGTACAATGTACAGGATACCACCACAAGAAAAGATTATCTATTGAAAGATCAACATGACAAAATTGCCAAGACTGAGAAACTCCATCTAGAAATATAGCTACTGGATTTTTGAATTTGGGTTTTATATCAGCTTACATGGGGCATTAAAAGTAGCATTATCAGCCCTCCCTGGTGGTGCAGCAGTTTAAAGCACAGCACTAAGAAGCTAAAGCCATTTCAGTATGAGTTCGATTCCCGCCCCGGAGGTGATCTACATGGCCTGGCATATCTCTCCTGTCTCACCTGCTGCTCCCCTCAGCAGTGTACTCCATCAGTTGGCCTGTTCTGCTCCCCACTCTGTCTCTGGTAAATACTCTCACCACCCCTACGCCTCTGGCCTGTACCCCAGTTCTGTGTGTGTAAATAAATAAATCTTAAAAAAAAAAAAAAGAGCCTTCCCTGGTGGTGCAGAGGGTTAAAGCACTGCACTAAAAAGCTTAAGCCACTTCCTCATGAATTTGATCCCCACCTGCCTGGGAGGAGATCCACATGGCCAGGCAGACCTCTCCTGACCCGCCCACTGCTCCCCTCAGCAGTGTACTTCGTTGATCTCTGCCTGTTCTGCTCCCCACTCTGTTCCTGGTGAATCCTCTCAGCCTCCACATCTCTGGCCTGTACCCCAGTAAAAGGTAAATTATGAAAGTGGTGAGGGAGGTAGACAATCATTTCCCTTTGTAGTTCGAGTTATTGGGTTGAATATATCTTAATGTGAAATGAATGAAAGTTGTTACTCCATCTTCTTTAATTATTTTTCTGGATGAAGAATCTATGGCAGTTTTTATCCTAAACTAATAAGTCAGTCACTTTTCCAGTTTTCAAGACCAAGCTTAATAACAGGAATTCTCTGAAAATAGTTTAAATCCATGGAGCAGCAGATATAGTTCATCATTGCTTTCAACCAATAAATATTGTGTATATTTGTTCTAATTCTTACCCATCAATGAAAAAAATCTAATTAGCCATGCTAACTTTTAACCAAATGACATTTACCCATTATTTCTTACTTTCAGACTGAAGAGCTAATCTTTTTCTTCATTGTTTGTTCTCCACCTTAAATAGGGCAATTGTGTTTATTTCGGACTTCTTTAAACTTTCCAACTTCCTTTTTGAATTTGAAAAAAAAATTTTTTTAAAGATTTATTTAATTGTGCATACAGAACTGGGGTACAGGCCAGAGGCTCAGGGGTGGTGAGAATATTCACCAGAGACAGAGTGGGGAGCAGAATAGGTCAACTGATGAACTACACTGCTGAGGGGAGCAGCTGGCGGGTCAGGAGAGGTCTGCCGTACCATGTGAGATAATTTATCCATTTATTCAACAATATTCACGACTAAAAAATAGTTCTACTATGAAGCTTGTGAAGCTTTTGAGGTAACTTGTTGCTCTGTGGCATAGAACTAAGCTGCTGAATCTAAATTTGAAGGAGTTGAGAGGAAGGGAAGTTTCCTAAGTCTTAGTGCATCTAAAGTGAGTTCTGAAGGAAAAGTAGGTACTAGCTAATGAAGAAGGAAATGAGGAATGGGTAAAAAAAAGGACATCCCATGCCAGAGAAATGTGTGCAGAAATAGGGCTGGAGATGAGAAAGGAAATAGCTTGCTCATGGGGATATTTCCATAACCTACCATCTTTTTGGAGTATTACAGTTTGTGATGATTCTTAATGAAGTAGTTTTACGATGATGAGAATACATATTTATTATTTGTAGTCTATCCAAGATGTTTTATAATTTTTCCCTGCTATGTATATTGACCTTAAGAAATCTAATTTTTATTGTCTGCATGTACAAACTAAGCTGCTTTCATTCCTAATTTTGCTTCTGCAAAGGCGAGTTCCTAAGGCTGAATCTATAGAATACTCGGTTCAGAGAAGATTTTCACTGTTCTGAGTTCATTTGGCTCACTTGATTCGCCAACCTAGTAATTAAGCTGCAAATTAAAATATCTCCTCTTCCTGACACACACAAAAGATATAGTAATGGGAATTTTGACTCTGGCTTCTATAATTTTGCTTATTAGAACTTTGAATATTCATAAGAATAAATAAAGTAGAATGTACTATAGTAATAGCTATATAGATAGGAGAGAAACAAGAGAGGTTTGCTATGCCATATGAGACAGCTCTCTTGCTGGGAATGGAACTCATGCTGCAGTGGCTTTATAGCTATATAGCTATAAATATATGCCTACACACACACACAAATAGTCCCAACAATCACCAGCCCATTACCAATCTTACCCCATCCATACCCTCAAACACCCCTTTCTTGTTATTTTTGTTTCTTTTAAATTTTTTTAGATTTGTTTTTATTTATTTATGCATACAAGCACTGGGGTAGAAGCCAGAGCTGCAGAGGGAGGGGTGGTGTGAGAGGATTCACCAGAGACAGAATGGGGAACAGAACAGTTGGATCTGCTGAAATACATTGCTGAGGGAGCAGTGGGTGAGATAAGAGAGATCTGCTGTGCCATGTGGGTCAGCTCCCTGGATGAGGACACAACTCATGCTGCAGTGGCTGACTATAACCCTTGTGCCACCAGGTAGGCCTTCATGTTATTTTTGGAGTTTATTCCAGACATCATATCATTTTATCTTGGGATATTTTAGTCTATCTTTCTACATAAAGAGGAAGTTATTTGAAAAAAAATAAAACCACACTACAAATCCCCTCCTCCCAAATAAAGTCCCCAAATACCTAGCATCATTAACTAGTTTGTATTCTGTTCTTATTTTTGCTTTCTTTTTAAAGTGAGATCAATAAATATAAATAATCAGTATTTTTTAATTGGCAGTGCTTTCAGCTCCCAGGAGATATTTGTTAAGGTTAAGCAACATTTTTTTGTTGTTGTTGTTATAGCTGGGGATTACTACTGGCATCCAGTGAATCTAAAAATCAGGGATATGACTAAACACACAGAATAGCCTTCCCACACCCATGACAAAATACCTAAGTGCCACTGTGGAGTGACTTATACATACACATAAATTGAGATACATGAACAATAGTTACAATGGGAAAAGTTTATAAATAGGAGAGACATAAAATTATCCATGCTCTTGAGGTCATTTCAGTAACTACACAAAAGACAAAACTGAATTTATGATTAAAAAAGTGATGCAGAATATGTAATTACTCCAATCAAAATGTCGCATAAATCAGATGAAGTTTCAGGATTTTTTTTTAAGGATGGAGATCAATGACCTAATATCAAGTAATAGAACATCTGTTCCAGGTGTGGATAAAAAAGTTCAGAAAAACACAATGTTTCTTACATGGACAGCAAAATCAAAGGAAGTAAAGAACAAAATGTTTACTAAATATAGGTAGAGCCTCTGCTCTGCAGCAAATGAAAAACCTAGTAAAAATTATTTAAATGTGCTAAGTAGTAATCTGTCAGAAAGGGCTTTCTTTTCTGTAAAATGATGCAATGAATGTTAATGCTTGTGACATATTTTTAAGATGAAAATTGCAACTAATAGTTGCTTTAATGCAGACAGAGCTATGCTCATTATTCCCGTCACAGAACCCCTGGCAATAATTTACCTAGCAGCTCAGCAGTTCATGCAGATCAAAGTTGCATTATTTAAGTGTATCCAGGGGGCAGGTTTTAGATCCATGCCTTCTACTTTAAAGAAAGAAAATATTGGTTTGCTTCTTGAGAAACAAAACATGTAACTAACTAGGTGTTTCCGGCAAATCCTGCATTATTTAAACTCCTGTGAACTCTCCTTATTATCTGGGAATACCTTCTCCTCCCCACTTTAAATACTCTTAAAATCTGAGGGGAATACAACTGTTGGAATGCAAATCAAATGAACAGCAGTGTATTTTCATTTAAATTAAACCCGAATGTGAACAAGATTCAGGAAATGAAGTGGCAGTGAGAGACTGTGTATTTGCTATAGAATATGCCTGGCTGCTTCAGCTCAGAGACAACTGATGAAGTCCAACTCTGAAATTTCAGGCAATTTGTATACCAAGCTCCTCCTTTTCTGTAGTCTTCTCTTCCATTGGTAAAATTCTTTTGCAGGGTCATGTAGGGATCCCACCCCTTCTCTGTGTTTCCACTCTGCAGCTCTACACAACTTTACACCTGAATGAACGCCAAACCTCTGTGGATATATAAAGGGAACCTTGAGGAAGAATTTCACAGTTACAGTGCAGAAGCAGAGGGAAAGGAATTAACCAGCTCTTCAGCCAAGCAAATCCTCTATTCACCATGCTTCCTCCTGCCATTCATTTCTCTCTCATTCCTCTTGCATGCATTCTAATGAAAAGCTGTTTGGCTTTTAAAAATGATGCCACAGAAATCCTTTATTCACATGTGGTTAAACCTGTTCCAGCACACCCCAGCAGCAACAGTACGATGAATCAAGCCAGAAATGGAGGCAGGCATTTCAGTAACACTGGACTGGATCGGAACTGTAAGTATGTTTTACTTGTACGACTTTGTTGTTGTTGTTTTTCTTTTTTGGTAGCATTAGCTCACATTCCTGTAGAATTGTTTAATTACTAGCTAACCTGAACCATATACGTGTTTTGCTAAAGATCTAGGAGTAATCTGCATGTGTACATTGGCATTCTTCCCTGTAAAGTTAACATAACTGAAACAGTGATTTGATAAGCAGGCACAGACTAAAGTTTTATCAAACATCTACAAAGAGATTGTTTTCAGGAGTTTAACTTTTGCTTCTTTAAAAATCATACAAAATGGGAATTTTTTAAAAAGTGTTCTTCTAGATAGTTTAAGTTCAGGATGTAAAATTCTGGTAAAGTACTAAAGATAACTAAATATGTTATGTGTAGGATTTCACAAAGGGGAAAAATATTTCTGGAGGAAAAAATATTGCTCATACAGATTTCTAAAATACATCTAGTGAAATTTTGGTGATCATCACTGTGAAAAAATAGGGGTATAGCTGAAATTGCTGGAGATTCATATTGTTTCTGAAATAATTATTTATTAACCTGCTAAAAATTTCGGTAGTCATTGTATATTTCTGTGATTGATTAGGGAGACATTAAGTAACTTTAGAGATTTAAAATAATAACAGTACAGCAATGTTTGTATAGGGACCACTTTTTTTTTCCTTTTCTGTTTGATTTTGACACACTAATTAGCCACTCAGAGGAATACAAATTTCTTCTAACTTTTGCTTCATTCCTTTCTTTAGATCAGTTCCCATGCTATAATCAGTTTCTAAGAGAGACCTAGAGAAGTAGTGCAGAGGAAATCTTACACATACCTTTGCTCCTCCTCCTCAATGCTACTCAACTAGGAAAAGTAGTTTTGACCTGTGAAAAGTCAATGCAAATATGACTATTGATGTCTTTCTAAGACAACCAAGGGGTTTTAACTTTCATGAAGATGGTTGCTTTTAAGCACACAGGAAATATCTGATGGTGATTAGATTACTGAGCTATGTGGTAGGTATTCATTGTCAGTGAACTGTCACTGCAAAAATGCCAAATCTTGACTCTCCATGCACACAGGAACAAAAAGCTAGACAAGTCAAAATCACCCCGCTGTACCCAAGTGCATTCCTAAGGCAGCTGCAGGAAGGTGAGCTGGAATCTGACTCAGACCAGCAGAGCATACTCTGGCCAACCTGTGTCCCTTTAATTTAAATCTCACCCTCTGCATCTGTAGCACTCTATATTTGTATAGGTATATACACATTTCCCCATCACCAATGCAGCCCTTCAGTCTGTATTTCTTGCCTTAGAAACAGTGGAGCACAGCAATGAAATCAAATTCCTAATTCAGTGTTAACTGCAAGTTAGCTTTCAGTATTCTATGCAGACCATGTCAATGTTCCTCATAACTTTTATTTTTAAATTTTCATCACTCTATACTTTTGAACATTTTCCCCTAATGAATAAGGCTTGATTCTGTTTAAGCTTGTTACAGACAATTCTTCTCAAGTTCAGATAACAAAGCAATGAAAGGAAAAACTGAAATATGTCAAGATTAATTTTTGCTTTAATTACATATGGCGTGTAACAAGAAACAGCCAATTAGAGAACATACTTATTAAAGTCAAATAACAAGAATTTGCCACGAACAATATTCAGGAAACGAACAGTGTAGGGTTATTTTTTTTTTCCAGTTATAAATCAGACATGTTAGGCATGTTTCTGCCATAAAATTCATGGAAATGTAGCCAAGTTGTTATGGCAACCATACGTTCCTGATTTAGGGACTTTTATATTCTTTAAATTTTGAGTTGCAGTGACATTTTGAGTTTCAAACATTTTAATATTTCTGCTTTTAAAAGATAGCTTGGGAATTTAAGTTTAAAATGTAGTTATTAAGTTTGATATGCAAAGTCTGCTATATAATCAGACTTTGTACACATATGTACATGTATTCTTGTAGCTCAATCTTATAACTGAAACAAAACAGTACAGAGTGCCTATGCATTATACACAATATTACATTCTTTCCACATATTCTCAATAGATTTTTAAGACCTAATTAAATGCTCTTGCAGACATTAATGAAAATGAAAGTACACTGTTTTTCAACTCACTAAAGCATGAATATTCTCAGATAAATGTAAGTGCTGCTTAGCCCTTACTGGGACCTGAGACTAAAAAAATGGGATTTTCAAATATGCCAGTAAGCAATTACTTAATGTAATACATGAAACAAACAAACAAACAAACAAAGGCAGACTAGTTTTTGCTTTTGTTTTCGAAAGAAGTTATAGCCATGTAAACTGCTAGTTTTCATGAAAATACCTCTGCAACTATCCAGGCAGATTTTTATTTTATGTATTGTCAACATAAAACGGTGTTTACTTCCTATTTGTCAATTTGTTATTTGGAGATTAATTTTATCATTTCAGATTACTTTTTAAAAAGCGTTTTGCCTCTGATGCACATTCTTTTCCCTGTCCTGCAGCTCGGGTTCAAGTGGGTTGTCGGGAACTGCGTTCCACCAAATACATCTCAGATGGCCAGTGCACCAGTATCAGCCCCCTGAAGGAGCTGGTGTGTGCGGGTGAGTGCCTGCCCCTGCCTGTGCTCCCCAACTGGATCGGGGGAGGCTATGGCACCAAGTACTGGAGCAGGAGGAGCTCCCAGGAGTGGAGGTGTGTCAATGACAAAACTCGGACCCAGAGAATCCAGCTGCAGTGTCAAGATGGAAGCACGCGCACCTACAAGATCACGGTGGTCACTGCCTGTAAGTGCAAGAGGTACACTCGGCAGCACAATGAGTCCAGTCACAACTTTGAGAGCATGTCGCCAGCCAAGCCAGCCCAGCATCACAGAGAGCGGAAAAGAGCCAGCAAATCCAGCAAACACAGCATGAGTTAGAACTCAGACTCTCAAAACTGGACTCACTAGTAACCATCTGCTTTACAGATTTGATTGCTTGGAGGACTTAAGCCTGCCATTGCTATTTTCTCACTCGAAAATAAATGCTTTCTGCTTTGATCAAACCCAGCAAGCTGTCCTAAGTATCAGGACCTTCTTGGAAATAGTTTTCCTTTTCAATTTTTTCAAGATATAGACATATCCATGAGTGCAATTTGCATTTAACTTTCGTGAATCCTGTAGCTTTAATTCCCTGTGGTTCTTAAAAGATTATATACATCACTATATATACATCACTAAATCATGTTTCAAAAGAGAAAAATGCTTCTCAGTTACCTGCAGCTCCCTGGCCCATCCCCCAGACAAAACCTTTTCAAAAAGGATTTTTTTAAGTTGTTGCCTTGAACAGTAAACATTTCAGTAAATACTTGTGGGGGTGGGAGGGTGGTAATTTTCAAGGGAACAGTTTATCAGTCATAAGTAGTCTCCCTTTGAGAGAATGAAAATCCTCATGAAATTTAACTTCAAAAAAAGTCCTATAGTTTTTACAGTCTCACCATATGAAATTATACCCTGCATGCTGACCCTCGCTTGGAATGGAATGCCAGAAATGCATGGCAGCAGCTAATAAGTAAAGCTGATTAACTATTTATTTGTCAATGTTATTATTTAATGAGCTTTCACATGTGATTTTTTTTCAAAATGTTAATTTTTTTTTATGTTTTGAAGCTTTTTCATGTACCTAAATATTTTCCCTTGTGATTTGTGGTTGACCTAGAAATATGAGAATACTTGTAGATATGTAAAATAAATATTTTAGTTTCCTTATTACATATATGTTTCATCAAGAACTTTGCCAATAGTATGGATCTTTTTAAATCAATAAGATGCTTTGTAAAGCTTTGTAAAGCTGAAGTATGTAATACTTTCTTGTTTAATCTGTGCAATCAGAAGGTGACTTGACCTTCAGTTCCATTAAAAAAAAATAAACACTACAAAAAGTGATTGTCTTTGTCTCTAACATGTATAAAAAGGCACATTTTTACAAAAATTGCAGAATAAATAGAGTGCTTGCTTTTTAGTTTTAAATAAAGCTCATTCAATATTTTGACAGAAATCTGTACTAAGAGAGAGGGGAGAGAAAGGGAAACCATCTTTTCAATAAATGGAAGGAGAGAAAGTTTGTATGGTTATCCAGCTCTGAGTGGTTATGAGACTATCAGATTTATATACCCATGGATGCCAAGTGGTTGCATTTTATTATCACCTGAGGAATATTACAAGACCCAGTGCCCAGACTGTCATCCCAGTTATATCAGAATTTGGGAATATAACTCAGATATCAGCAATTTTAAAAGTTTTCTAGGTGATTTCAATGTGCAGCTAAGTTGGAGAAGGAAATTGTGAAGACATCACTGACATGTTAAGGAACTTGAATACAATTTCATGACCCCAAAACCAAAAAAAAAAAAAAAAAAGTAAATAAAACAGGATGAAAACAAAATCTAATAGGAAACAAAAGTTAATTATCCCATTTTCAATTCTGATAGAATAAGCAACATTATCCCATTCCTTAAACCTGACTATAGAGTTAAATGATTGATGTACCAATTAGATCAAATGGTTGATCCTGTCACTCAAAAAGAAAAAAAACCCAAAGAGGCTTGGTTATGTAGTGAGAGTTTTCTCTTTTTGGATCTTGAGTATGGGGGAATCCTTAGTACACTTTTGTAGTAGATTCTTTTATTGATCACATGTGTAAGCATCACATGCATGTTACAGATATGGTACTAAAAAGATCCTTCTATGCCTGTGAGGAAACAAGAGTGTCAACAAGGGAAAAGAAAAAAAAAACTAGATTTTATAATAATTTTACTGATTATATCATAAAATAACAATTAGTTTTAATAATCAAGATCTTTTAAACCATTTCATATTATGTCATCATATTACTACTTGGGAAATTCATAATAATTGCATCATAGGTGGAAATACCAAAAACTTCTGTTTGATGTGTCTATTTTACTTGTTCACCTCAATATGGGGTAGTTTACATAATCTAGAGAGCTTAAGACACTGTAGTTATTTCTTCTTTTTCATAGAGATAGCACTTTGTCAGAAGAGCTCAAAAATTAGTGCGTATTAAGCTCTGAGATGTAAAGGGCTTGATCTAACAATGGTTTTTCATAATCAAGAAGACTGTTGCTGTGTATTACTAATAAGACAACACAAACTGATGATCAAATGTTAAAATCAACACATTTCAGTGTGGATTTGGCAACTGTTGTCAACAGTTGATAAAGAAAAATGAAATCAACCATAAGAAGTTTCTAAAAACCTTATTCTCTGCTAAATCAAGAATTGGATCCATTTCTCACAATGATGTTCAAATTAGTGATCCATTTCAGGCCATGTTACAATGGTGATGCATTTATTGCATGGTACTTAACATCAAATGGCAGAAAATGTCAGCATTCAGTGAGGAATACCTAAGATAAATTTAGGCTTTCAGTGAAGTGAAAATTAAAAGCTAGACAAAAAATAGTTTTGTGCTATTACTTAAAATGCTAAAAAGCTCTTGTATCTAAATTACTGACTATATTTCATTTAACTTACATGTTCTAATTTTATTAAATTTTGCTTAATTGTATTTTTGTAACTACCATTTTGAAATGGTGATTGTGATCACTTTAGCAGTATCTGACCTATGGTTTATATTAACAGTGTCTCTTCATAAAGAATCATTTGTCACCTATCTTTTGACCACTATGAATAAAGGTCTTTTTCAGTGGCTTCATAGAAGTGTGTAAATCAACAACTGCATATTTTAATAGGCATGTTTACAGAAATAACCAGAAAAAAGGAAATATCATAGCATATATACAAATAAATAATACATAGCATGCTAGACCTAACCTAAATAAAAGTTAACTGGAGCCTTTAGAAATGTCTATTTGCAAAAAAACTTAGTATCTTAATTATAAATCTTTGTGTTTATTAATTTATGCTATAAATAACCAGTAGTTGGCAATGCATTGTTGGTCATGTTATTTTACTGTACATGTTTCAAAAATCAATAACATCCAGGTTTTTCCTTATAAAAAAAAAGGCTAAATATCCATCCTGACTCCACATCAAATTATTAAGGTTTTACCAGGAATTCTTGCTTATCCACCCACTTATCTGCTACCACAATAAGTGACCTATATATTTAGCATATTTACTTTGATACTCAGTGGGTGGAATGTTTATACTATGCCAGTGTGAGTAGAGAGAATAACATTCAGCAGCAGCAAAACCAGGAAGTATACAAATCACTGAATAAACTCAAAGCCTTAGATATTTAGTATGTTGGAATATATTTTTATTAACAGTTATCATGAAATTTAAGGTATCAACATCTAATCTACTATATTTGGAATAAAAGCATTTAGATGGAAATCTTTAAAATATTTTTTAGTACAAAAGTAGCAATTTACTGCTTACCCCATATCAGCATTTACATGCTTTATATAGTCATACAGTCATAATAAAAAAAATGAAATGCATTGTAAAAAAATGATGAAATTCTTGTTCTTCTCTTTTTCAAGGACAGATAGAGAAGACTTACATTTGGTTTCATTGGAACCTACTAAAATAGAGCTTTATGTTGAATTGAAATGAATCTAGATTTGTGAACTAAGTAGACTAAGTTTGACCACTAGAAACCTTTATTGCAAATATTATAAGAGACCTGCTAGAATTAATTTCTCAAAAGACATTCTTCTTGTCTATGATTTTTGATTCCATCATTTTGTTCATGATTCCTGACTTCATAGATAATGTTGCATTGGATGCATTTGCCTCCATAATCTACAAATGTCTCAAAGAACCAGAGGCCAATGACCACTGCAGAAACCCCACTAAGAAAATGTTTCAATTTCTAGTTTTAAGAACTGATTAAAGTGCCAAACTGATTGCATAATTATTTCCAGTGCAAATTAGGCTGAGTGACAGTTTATGATCCGCATTAGCAAACCTGCTAAAGGATTTATTTCCTGTTACAAATGAAGAGCTAAAGAGATGAAAGGGTTTATGAAGGAGCTGAAATATTTTCCATTGAATTTTAATAACTGCAAAACTACAAATGTTATCCTTGTATTACCGATAAGATTTTAAAACAGTGGGATTGGGTGTTTGAATATGAGAAAAAATGTTCAAATTGAATGATATCATCAGTGATGCAGACATTCAAAGTTTTTTGTCTCTGATAGTGATCGAGATTATGACTTCAAGATAAATTATTAAAATACAAGTAGCATTTTTTTTTAAAGATTTATTTTCTTTGTACATACAGAACTGGGGTACAGGCCAGAGGCTCAGGGGCGGTGAGAGCCTTCACCAGAGACAGAGTGGGAGCAGAACAGGCAGATCGACGAAGTATACTGCTGAGGGGAGCAGAGGGAGGGTCAGGAGAGATCTGCCACGCCATGCGGTCACCTCCAGGGCAGGCGGGAATCGAACTCATACAGAGGTGGCTTTAGCTTCTCAGTGCAGTGCTTTAACCCGCTGTGCCACCAGGGAGGGCCAAGTAGCATTTTTTAATGGAAATAAATCCCCTTTTGGAAATTTATTTTTCTAAATTCACACAAATTTAATAGTCTGTTATGTTGCAGTATTGTCAAATTTCACTACAATTTCTGTTAAATAGATAATTTTTACTACCAGTACATTCTTATGATTTTTGTCTTGATTTATCTCATTTTTTTAAAGGTTTATATCTATTTATTTATGCATAAAACAATTGGGGTGGAGACCAGAGGTGCAGGGTGTGGATAGTGCGAGAGGATTCACCAGGGACAGAGTGGGGAGCAGAATAGGCTGATGGACGAAGTACACTGCTGAGGAGAACAGCGTGCGAGAGAGGAGAGGTCTGCTGCACCATGTGGTTGACCTGCCTGGCTGGGGCTGGAACTCATGCTGCAATGGCTGGTGATAGCTTGATAACACCGAGACTTTCATTCCTGCACCTTCTCTCTTCGTTTTTATATGTGATTTATGTGTGATAAATATTTCATTTTTTTTTTAATTTTTACTTCTAGTTCAGAGAATTTAAAGCACAAAACCCAACCCTTGTTAGCTACACATTTCTTTATTACAACCAAAAATGGTCACGTGAACTTTATAATTTAATGAAGGCTTGCCATCTTGCCTGTTTGTCAACACTCTCTGTCCTAAGAGTAGAGTTATTTTACATTTAATTTGTGTCTTAAGTTGACACTTTAAATGTGATAAATAATAAAGTTTTTTAAATTCGAACTTGGACATAGAAGGCAGACCCGGGATATGGCTTAAAACTATGCTGCTACTAATTTGTGGGGTGAATTGACACTTACAGCTGAAGCTTCCAAGACTCCATTACTTGATACTTAACTAAGGAACTTGAACTAGATAATGCCTAAAGTGTCTTTTAGTCAGAAGTCTTTTAGTCCACATTCTATTATCCTGAACAAATGATCATATTTTAATCACACTGATATCCTCAAAACCAAATTTGCCTAATGCTGTTCTCTAGTTCTGATGATAATGTCTTCAAGTCACCAAATTATATAAAATTTCAGTGTAAGATTTTGATCAAACTGCCTTATGAAATTGACATTCCATCATAAATAACACTTAGTAAGGCAGGCAGTATAAAATATAACTGGAGATCCAGCTCATGGAGTACTCACGCCATAGCTTGTTATCAGGAATTTTTTGGTTTAATAAGAGGAAACAGTAGGAACATGTTAAGGACCATGGAAAATGTGAGACAACTCTATAAAAAAGAATAAAGTTTTTTCTATAAAAACTCTATTTCTACTTTATTTCTAATTCCTATCTAGAGAAAATATAAGAAAATTAATTTATAGAATTAGGTTTTGTTATAAAACAGTGCTGTGAGGTTTTGTTGAAAATTTTTATTTTGAAGATAATAACTATGCATATTGAGATATTAGCTTGATGGTGATATTTCCAGCCAAAGTATTTCATGATATTTGCAATTCATTCATTAAACTACTTATCATTTAGTAGCTCTCCAAAATCTAGTTTGTGTCTATCAGTTTTCTAAGAACTCATTGGTGACAAATAGCAATCCAATTAAGAAAGTAATAAATACCCCCATAAATGCAAATGAAATTACATATAATTTTTTTAATAAGACTCATAGAGCTTCATTTTTATGATCCATTACTTAAGTTGTATTAGCCAGACTTAACACAGGAAGAAATTATTTCAGAAATGAATGTTAATATCTCTTTGAGTATTTGAGGTAGATTATAGGAAACAATAAAAGCATACTGGAAAAAATCTTTCTTGATGACTGTTAAGTGAATCAAATAAAATAAACAGTCAGAGCCTTTATTTTTAAGCAGACATAATCTACTTCCCTGCATAATATTGTTAGGAATTTTACAGTTTCTATAAATAGTTTTGCTATTGAATTATTGAAATATTATTTTATTCAAAAGTTGCTGTTTGCAGTCCATCTTCTTTTAAACACTGATATTAAACAAGAATATGCCTGATTTCTGGTAGTTTCCATATCTTAGATGAAGTCATTTTATTGCTGGCTCAGGTAAGGCAATTGTAGTAGACTACTTTATCAATCATGGTATCTGGGGATTTGTTTATCTGATACACAAATTTTGTGTTTAATATTTATTTAAATAGTTTAAAACAATCATATACCTCTGAAATACTAGTATTTAAAAAAAAGATTTATTTATTTATGCAAACAGAAATGGGGTACAGGCCAGAGGTGCAGGGGCGGTGAGAGGATTCACCAGAGACAGACTTGGGAGCAAAACAGGCAGATCAACGAAATACACTGCTGAGGGGTGCAGCAGGCGAGACAGGAGAGGTCTGCCATGCCATGTGGTCACCTCCGGGGCCAGGGATCAAACTCTGAAGTGGCCTTAGCTTCTTAGTGCTGTGCTTTAACCTGCTGCGCCACCAGGGAGGGCCTGAAATAATAGTATTTTAATCAGTCTGCTCTGGAGAAGACATGCAATGATAGGATGGTCTGCCTGACTAGCATATGGTCAGGTTCCAGCAATCTGCAAAAATAGGAAGACAGAGCGGTATCATGCAAGCTGATATTGTATGAGTTAAATTCTCAGCCATTAACATGTTTGAAGATGACAATTTATTTTTACAATACTTTCATTTTATTTCTGTAAATATATATTATATCCCCATCTTTAATCCATAAGAGAAAATCTAAGAGAATGGCTCCAGCACATTTTGACAGACACAAGGCTCTTATTTTTAGTTTTGGAGTTAAGACCTTTATGATATAGTCATAGCCTTAAACTAAAAGAAGTGTGATTTCTGATATGCTGGATTAAAAAATAATTCTACTGTGTTTTATTTTCTCATTTATTACCAGTAGTAATGATAAGCATATTCAATAATAAAATGAGAACAAAACCACAGCAGCTGTACGTTGAGCTCAATTGAAGAGCTGGAAAATGCTGATGACAGAAAGCGAAGGCTTGTAAGGACACACAGCCAACACCATAGCATACCTCTGGAATGAGTTCTGAAAAGCCACAGTCTCTGAGGACTGTAGCCCAGAATAGGAACCTTCAAACTGTGTAATTACAAGGCTATCAGAAGTCCTACTGCTCTCCTTCCCTGGTAAAAACAAAACAAACAAATCAACAAAAAACCCAACCCTGTCTCCAATTATTCTGTAGCTACTGATAACTAATATTCTACAACCAGATCATTTCCATTAGTTCCTCTTTATAAACATCTGTGGAAGGAAAATATATCAAGTTTGGTTTGTAAACTCAATGTGTAATGGGACCAATAAATTGAGGGTCAGGCAAAGGAAAATGGGGGGTGGGGGGCACTCTATTGAGAAAAGCCATGTATAAAATAGCATAGCTTCAAATCTGCTGGCACATGCAGAAGCAAAATTCCACCCCAAATACAAATATTTTCTATGAATTTTCCTAACTTTTTAGTATTAGCAGGTTTTTGAAAACCCTGTTCTGAAAAAGTATACATATTTGTCCATCTGGGGGGGGGGTGCTAGTGTAAGATAGTTTAAGGGCTCATTGGAACACATAAAAATTTTCTGAGTCTGGAGTTAGAACACCTGAATTTTAATCTCAAGTTTGCTACTTCTGAATCACCTTGGAAAATTCAGCTATATGGAAACTTTCTGAGATCTGAGTTGACGTCTTTATATTAGCCAGCATTCCCATAGGAAATAGAAAACACACTCAAAATAAATTAGGAATGGTTTACTTATAAGGGAACTAATTTTAAAAGTATGAGAATGGTGGAGAGGAAACACAAAGCTAAGTGCTGGAAACCAAAGCCAGCAATGACAAAGCTGTTACAACTCAGATACTAAGAAAAAAGGGAAGAATGAAGTTCTGGGGGTTACCTGCATGGGGAGGGCACACACTGAGAGGCTCAGTGCTTTGTACACATGTCCAATTATTCAGAGGATCTTGAAATGTCTGGGAGTAGGGGAATAATGTCCTTGCAACTTTCCTTTCTTTGTCCTCTCTTATTTGACTTCCAGACATGACTCCAGGGACTGACTTTACCTGGAGGCCATGGCTTGGGAACTGGGCGTGTAACCATCCTGATGAACCTCAGAACAGAAGACAGGATGGAAAAGTGCAGAGGGTGGATATGTAAAACCAACCGTACATTGCCTCATACACCATCCCCTTGCCGTACATAATCTTTTCTCTACAACTCTAGAACAATGTACTGCATTTAGTGGATATTGAATTATTATAGAATCTCTCATTTTCTCATTTCTAAAGTGTAGGTATTAAGATGAATTCTAAGGTGCCTTTCAACATTTATCTTCCCATTTCTTTATTTTATACTTGAGATGAGAATCTGAAAGAGATTTTGGGGAGAAATCTGGGAATTTTGGATGCCTTACCATAAGGCTAAGTGTATTATACTTCAAGAAACAAATTGACCTACATGAAAGCCAAAAAAAAGTGAAAATTTCAGATGACAAGTTTTGTTGTCATTTTCCTATTGAATATGCTTTTCCTTGTGCTCATGAAGCCCAAGAAAAAGAGGCATGTTTGTTAGAGACTTGCAGCCTATGAAAATTTATCACAGATTTA
Organism: Condylura cristata; assembly: GCF_000260355.1. Classification (NCBI taxonomy): domain Eukaryota; kingdom Metazoa; phylum Chordata; class Mammalia; order Eulipotyphla; family Talpidae; genus Condylura; species Condylura cristata. The sequence goes on along the minus strand of NW_004567106.1, from coordinate 19,566,962 downwards.
CATTCTGTGAGTAGTGCAGGAGATAGGTATTGGGTATTTTGTTACTGCTGTTATTAGATATTTAAGTAATAAACATGTCATGAGACCCTGCAATCAATCATAGGAGAAGTACAAATCAGCTATTGGGAGTTTGTTTTATAAAAGTCCACGAAATTTGAGACCACGGATTAGTTGAAAGAAGGAACCATACAGTCCCTAAATACATTACAAATTAACGGAGGGCAACTCAGCAAATAAGATAATCATCTCCAAATTTTATCCCAAATAAAAATGTATACTATTTTAGTCTTAGAAAAGAAAGCACTCTCAAACTTGGTGAGAATAAAATCAGAGCAATAAAACCCTGAGATTGAATTTGGGGCACGGGGGAGGGGGAGAGGTAGCTGCCCAACTCCTACTTGTACCTCCTACCCATCGAGAAAACTGTGAGCTATATAAAGTTGTAGGAGGACATCCTCATGGTCCATTTGCAGCTGGTCTTTTCATTTGAGACAGTGGTGGTCAGATCACAGTTTCATAGAATGGGACAGATCCAGGGAATGATGACAGCAGGATGCCAGTCACTTTAAATACACATCAAAGCCAATCTTGAAACTTGGCATAGGTGTGGAATGATGGGAAATGAAGTACTCAGCTTTCAGAATTTCAAAGACTCACTTTATGGGGGAAGGACTACATAGATTAAAGACCATGAGAAAGAATGAGCAGCTGTTTCAGGCTGTACTTCACGGTTACACTGCAGAGCTCAGCCGTAGATGGACAAAGGATCAGCAGCACTAACAACTTGGCAATTTCTTTCTCACCTACATATCACTGCATAAGAATGACATATATAGCTAGAATAGTTTCTTTTCCTCTTATTCTATGACTTTACAATTAAAATCATATGCTGGGTTTAATGCACTATTGGTAACTTTGTATGACACAAACTGATCATAAGAATGGGACTACAGAGAAAAAAATCAGATGAGGTATCCATTCAAACTTCACTTGTATTTCATCTGGCATATTATTAGATAGTATTGCATAGTGAGTAGTCAAGAGCCTTACCATCAATAGTTGACTACTTTTAGCAACTTAGGTCTCAATTTCCTCCTCTGTAAAATGCTGTAGTTCTAGCTACCCTAGAAGAATTTCTTTACACAAGGAACAAGTGTTAGTTGTTAACGGCTATAATAATATAGAAGAAGGCAGTTCATCAAATCATTTTGGAAAACTTGTGCAAGATTTTACTCTTTTTATTTAAATGTTTAAACTATATGCTAAACATTTCTCACTTCATTGTTGCTTCCCCCTTAAAATGTTCTATATAAGTAATTGTGCATTATTAATTACAGTTTCCTTTGTCATCACAAACTAAATAATTGTACACACTAATTTGTCATATCTTGTTTTTCCTATTTGCCAACATAGTTTTATTGGGGTGCATAGGGTGGCAAGGGGGAAGGCCAGAAGGCAAACATAAATAGAAATAAAAATTAAAATATTTAACACCATTGTAAAAAGCCATAGCAAAAATTCTAGGGAAATGTATCTGATGTATCTGGAAGTATATATTATACTTAGGTTCTCAAAAAGCCATTTAGAGGCATAAGTAGTGGCTTTGTTGCTAAAGAATATTTCAACATAGTTTAGTAGTATAAATGAAAGCTAAAACTTTTATCCCAGTATACCCTTAAAATGCTTGGTAATTTTGTTTTATGTCTTTTAGAAATATTATACTCCTAATTAATGCTTACAGTTAATGCAGATATGAATTCTCCATTGGGGCTATTTTATATTAGAAAGGGAAGGTACACTAAAAACATTAGAATTTTTATCTCTAACCATGAGAAATCTTCATGTCTTTTACTACTTTACAATAGAAGGAAAGTATGGCAGGCAGTAATTTTGAAATAGTAGTTAGCTGTTAGTCGTTTTCTTTTTTTTTTCCCATGGCAAAAAATACATCAAACATAAAGTAACTTAGATTGGTGACGGTTTCTATTAAAACAGCAGCAAATAAGCCTTCTATTTAGGAATAGAAATGGAAGTAAAATTATTATTGCATGCCTGTTTCATTTATTGCCTTTATAGCCTGAACCATATAATTGACTACTTAGCAGCACTGGTTTTATATGTGTGTGTGTGTGTGTGTGTGTGTGTGTGTGTGTATTTTTCTTTATTTAATTACTTTGAGTTTTTTGGAGAGGTCAACCATATTTTTTACTTTTTGTATAGCTCTGTCACATTGTAAGTTGACAATCACTTGACAAAGAGTTACTCTGATTTTTCCATAGCATAGAATCCTCTAGAGTGTGAAGAAGTTGAGATTGGCTGTTGCTATGAGACAGGCAGAGGCTGTAGAGATCCTCAGATCATGACATGGCCAGAAGAGCCACTCCTCATTTTCTCACCACAGAAATGGATTGATCTGTGGCAAGTGAGCACTAAAGGTAGATTCATGAATCAATAGAAAAACAAGGTGGCCTAAGGGTACTCAGCCCCATCAACTCTACAGTCTGAGTTTGATTCCCCGCCAGGGAGCTGACCCACATGGTGCAGCAGACATTTACTGTCTCACCCACTGCTCCCCTCAGCAGTGTATTTCAGCCTATTCTGCTCCCCACTCTGTCTCTGGTGAATATGCTTACCTCTTCCCCAGTACCTCTGGCCTATACCCCAGTTGTTCCATGCATAAATAAATAAATAGAATTCTTAATGAAAAAAAAATAGAAAAACAAAAAGAATTGGTAAAGTTTGCCTGACAGGCAGTTCAACTAAAAAAATGGACATATAAAAATATATCCATACAACTATCCTTATCCATTTGGATGTACATATCCATGCATCTGGGGGTATATAGAAAGTCTGTTTTGTTTTTATGGTGTTGTAGATAATGATTTTTCCATTTTTCTGACAATTTTTTTCAGGTTCATTATTTCCACTTCATGTCACACTCTCAGTTCCCTCTATATTTCTTGATTCTGAAATACAGTAGTTTATGGGAGAGGTGGGGGTTAGCACACCAAACAGAGTTTTGAACCTCAAAGAGATGACTAGTTACAATGCATACACACTGCTTTTAATACAAAGAACCATTGTCTAATAAAATAGAGAAATCTCAACAATGTAGATGAAACAAAGTAGGTTTTTATATCAGCATAAATGTTGCAGTACTCTATGATATGTTTTTCTATATTAAAAATAGGTTTAATTGTGTCAGGCAGTTATATTATGATTGTCTTATTCCTTTTTCTTAGACCTAAGATCCTTTTAAGGTTATTCATATTAAAAATCATTTATAAGTCATAGCCACAAAGTTATCAGCATTCTCTTAACTTGATGAAACTTGATAGAGTTTAAACAAGTCATTCACTTTAGCCCTTAGATTTTTTTAGTTCTTTTTCCACTGAGACCTGTGATTTAATGGGTGGTAGTGCTGGCCTAAGGTGAATAAGTAGTTTACTTCTGCACAATAACTAGTATATCTTTTGAAAGACAAAGCATGACACATAAAATATGTGAGTTAGTAAGATTAGATGTATGAATAGATTCCAAAGGTGGATCCCCAACTCCATTACTGAACTCTGTGACATCATAAAAATTATGACTAATTATATAAAATTATAATTCTTTACAGCTGTTTCTTCTCTTTGACTAAAATGTGATATTTGTGACAGAAAGTAATACATATTACCAAACTTTAGAATTTAAATTCCATGGGCAGCTAATGTGTGACAGGAACTGTAACATGGACTATGGCTTATTCTATTCTGTGTAGTCATGAACTGTTTTTGACTTGAATTTCATTGTAATTGCCTTATGTTTTACTTATACCAAGACTAAGAATTCTGAACTTAGCCTTGAAGGAGAGTTACTCTAATCCGAAGAAGGAAACCCTAGTTAAAAACACAGGAAAAACATAAAGAGATTGTTTACAGTATATTTTTATATAGTCTGAGTTCTCTAAAACTCTGTCTTGCTAGTCAGTGCATTACTATGGGCAAGAATTCTAAAATTGAAAAGTACACATTCCTTTTCCCTTAGGGCAATAGTTATTTAAGGTAGTTCTGAAACTGAAGCATCAGTCTCATCTGAGAACTTGATAACTCAAATTCTTGATTGGTCCCTAAATGTATTGAATTGGAAACTAATTTAGAAAACTGTTTCAACAGGTTTTCCAGGTGATTATGGAGCATACTTAGGTGTAAGACCTAACTAAGCTGTTTAGTGTTAAACTTGTGATTTCACTTGAGTGAACATCTAATACATCACTAACCATACCTAGTAACAAATCAATTAATTATAATAGTTGAATTAACTGATAAATAAAAAATAACTGATAAATTAATAAATAATATTAATCTATCTCTGGGAATAAAGTCATCCAATTAATCCTGTTTTGTTTTTTGCAATTTTAAAATAAATAACCCTTATTTTCTAGACACCTTTATGTTAATACCAAAACTGAGTCGAAAGTATACATACTCCAATCTATCCTATCACTACATATACATCCTTCCCCACTATCAACATCAAGTACATTTGTTGCAATCAATGGAATCTACTGATATACCTTCATCACCCAGAGTCCATAATTACATTAGGAGTCACTTTTAATGCTGAACATCCTAAGGATTTTTGACAAATATATAATATCTATCTACTATTGCATAATTCTGAAGAATAGTTTCTCCTTCAATTTCTGTCATTTTCTGCCTCTTATATGTTGATACCCTTTTATTAGGTGTATAGACCATGAAGTTTTTTGACATTTTAATTTAATTTTTTTATGAGGTAACATTGCTTTGAAACACTGGATATGATTCAAGAGTATGGGAGCACACCCTCTCAGATGCAAGACACCATGACACACCAACCACCAATTTGAACTCAGTCCTCCACCATAGTATGTACTACTCTCTCCCATCTTTGTTCCTGCCCACCCAGCTTGTACTGAAATCCCACAAACAGTTTTATGGCCTCTGTTATTGGTTTGGTGTTGTTTGATCCTTCATTTTGTTTCTCTATATTCCACATGTAAATAAAAATAGCCAGTATTTGTCTTTCTCTGTCTGACTTATTTCAGTTAACATCATCTTTTCTACTTCCATTCACGCTGCTACAAATAGTTCATCTTTCTTTAATAGTTGGGTAGTATCCCATTCAGTGTATATCTTTTTTTTTTTTTTGAAGATTTATTTATTTATGCATACAGAACTGGGGTAAAGGCCGGAGATGCAGAGAGTGAGAGGATTCACCAGTGACAGAGTGGGGAGCAGAACAGGCAGATCGACGAAGTACACTGCTGAGGGGAGCAGCGGGC